>NC_143521.1:13075656-13677757 GCF_031878675.1 Megascapheus bottae
ATTCTACATATACTAAAGGACTGCAATATCTCTTGCGGTTGAAGTGACAGCAGCTGTAACTGACAGCCTGTCCATAAGGTTGCTGAACTTCAGAGGAACCCAAGTCAAAGCCGCACACCTCCCCTTTGAAAGATCTTTCCATTGTTAATTTTGACAAAAAATTTAAATTCAGAAAATGATAAAAGTTCCAAAAATGCTCTGAATTAATAGTTGGAGTACATATAAAAAGAATAAAGGATAGCACACAAATGGAAGGAATTAGAAATAAGAAAATTACACTAAGATTTGCATCACTTTACTTCTTATAGGACACCTTCATGCATATAATTTCATAATTTTGTAAAGATCACTTGCTTAACAACTATCCTCTACACAAAAGTGTATCTCTTGCCTAGTGACATCAGTCTAGACCAAAGAGAGAGATGGCTTTGTTATGGGTATTCTGACCTCACCAAAAATGATCTTCAAATGTTATATGATAGTGATATTTTTCTTTTTCCATAGAATTTTCAGCATAAAAGATATTTAAATGTTTAGGATATAGAGAATTTTTTTACAGGTATAGATAGTAACACATTCATTTTTCCCTGAATTTCTTTCTTCTTTCCACTTTCAACACTTAGTAAAAAACAGGCACCAGTTTCTCACCTCTGTAAACCAGGTTCAGGAGACTAAGGACTGAGGATTTGGGTTCAAAGCCAGTTCAAACAGGAAAGTTCTGAGAAACTTATCTCCAATTAATCAGAAAAAAGCCAGAAATATTGCTGGTGCTCAATACATAGAACGCTAGCCTTGGGCACAAAAGCTCAAGGACTGAATTCAAGCCTTAGGACCAACATCAAACAGAAACAAAGAACCTGTACAACGTAATATACTATCTGAAAGCCTAAATAAGATTAATATCTACATAGGAGATTGTTCTCATCAGTGCTATACCCACCAACTGTAGGTAAATGCTCCTATTAGTTTCTGATTTTCCTTTTTCTTATATTTGCTTCAACACATAAGTATATATATATATGTATATTAATAGGGAATAAGGAAGGCAATCAGTAAAGATACATACAGATAAGACAACAGTCACAAATTGCAGTAAGTTCCTTAAACAAAGTAATTGATTATGAGAATTGGTATTTCCAAAACTTGAATGAGCACTAAAGCTACGTGTTTGCTAAAAAATGATGATGATGATGCATTAGTTGTATGTGATGGAACTATGCACTATGGAGAATATGTACTATGTACTATTCAGGATATACAGAGGAACCAGAAAATCTGAGTGGACCTCATTGTCCATTAATCATCAGAGAGCTATAAAAAGAAACATGACAAAAGTTACATGTTGGGCTGGGAGTTTGGCCTAGTGATAGAGTGCTTGCCTAGCCTGCACCAAGACCCTAGTTTGATTTTTTGGTACCACATACACAGAAAAAAAAGCCAGAAATGTTGCAGTGGCTCAAGTGGTAGAGCTCTCGCCTTGAGAAAGCTCAAGGACAGTGCTCAGGCCCTGAGTTCAAGGCCCATGACTGGCAAAAAAATTTTACATGTTGGGGTATTTGTTCTGCTTTATTTATTCCTTTATTCAGTAGAAGAATTCTTTTTCAATTAGTCAAGAATAAAAATGTGTGTTGAGAGATGAAGACACCTTGGCCTGTGCTGCATGAGTCTGGAAGGCAAAAGGACCAGTAACTATTTCCACAGTCAAACAGAAAAAAGTCCTGAGAGAGAGCAAACAGAGGGCTGCAAGTGCTTGCTTTCTGGGAGAGAAGATGAGGATAGAACTCAAATGTTGGGGCATCATTTATGAATATGTGTATATATGTGCACACACACTAGTTCTGGGTCTTGAATTCGACCTGGGCACTGTTTTTGAGCTCTTGGCAGACAGGTGCGTTACTACTTGAACTACAGCTGCACTTCCTGCTTTTTGGTGGTTAATTGGAGATAAGAGACTCATGGACTTAACCTTCAGGGTTATTCTGAGCAAGAGATCCTCAGAACTCAGCCTCCTGAGTGAATTGGAATTTCAGGCACAAGCCACTGTTGCCTTGCTTGGGGTACGAATTATTTGTAAAGGAACCTCATCTAAGAGAACTTCCTGGAGAGGCCGGGTAACCTCAACAGAAGACTGAGCTTCTGAGTCCAGAAGCTCACGGAATGACATGTGCAGTCAGAGGAGTAACTAAGGACCAGCACCCAGGGGTCCTCAGTATGAGAACTTGGCCTCAGAAAAGGGAGATTGTGCATCTGGCACAATTGGGTAACAATGCTAGATTGTACCTGCAGCAGCCGACCGGAACATTCTTTCTTCCTTAGCTTCCTCTTCCCTGAAGCCAAACCTTGGAAAGCATCTGTAAGCAGGAAAGGAGGGCAAAATAAACCCACACAAAAAAAGATAGAGAAGCGGCCACCATGTTTTCTCATTCATCGTAGACATCTAAGCCTAGAACTAATCAGAGAGTTGGAGCCAGAGAAAAAAGGAGTTACTTAATCTTGTTAAAATGTGAGAGAAGCGCTTAGCTTAGAAGAATGAGAAAGAATTCCATATCACTCTTAAGGTACTCAGCTCACTTAAGTATGTGTGGAACAAGAAGTTAAAAGCAATTTCCCACCAAAATATTGATGAAATTGATAAAATAAAAAAGAAAGAAATGCATACTATCAAAAGAAAATCACTAAATTTATCTGCTTTTTTCGACAAGGCAAACCAAGACTTGTGTTGGATAGAACTGGTTTCATTTAGAAGGTAAAATTACACTATTGAAATTTTTTTTACAGAAGTTTACAGGAGTGGAAAGTTTTGCTTTTTGTCATCTTAAACAGAAGAAAGATGGTGGCTGCTTCTCCAAGCCCAATGAGGGTCTCTAAGTTCAAAACAATTTAGGGAGTTTTGGTGAGAACACACTGTATATCAACTGGGTTGCTGAAATCTAGGCTCAAGTGTAGCCATGAATCTTGATTAAAGTATCAGTCATGATTTCCATGCATATTCCCTCGAGATAAGAAGTACTTGTGGTGCTGGTAATTAGTGATTTCTTCCCTCCAGTTGAATTCTACATGTGGGAAGCTAACAGAGTGGTGAGAGAAGGCTGGAGTTATCTAAATTGGTCTCCCACCCCTTGGCAGAAAAATAAAGCATGCCATTTCCTGAAGAACAAGGATTATTCAGGGTAATGGCTAGCCCCAAGACTTCCTGAAACAAGCCTATCATTGAAAACTGCCCAAGTGGTCCCAGCACCTCAGCTGAAAGGGGCTGTGTCACAAGTTCTGAAACGGAGGGTGACGCCATCATCACAGAGAGATCCTGGGTAAAGCTAGGATACCATTTGGGAATGTGAATCTCAAGAAAAAAGATGTTCCCAAGAATATCGAATAGTCCACCAAAAGCTGGGAATCCTTTGGCTATTAGATGATGGCCTCTGAATCCCTGCTGAGAGCCACCTGCCTGAATCTCTTCATTGCTGCTTCATTACCAGCATGACCAGGGATCCAAAAAATACAATATCTAAGTCCTTGGGAATTAATAGAGAGGAACAGATACGTAGTTAGGCAATTATTGAAATGATTTATTTCTCTACTGCTCAAAAAGGACGTTCTCCTGTTTAAAAAAATTATGTGCTTTTTTTTTAATCCTTCAGCATGATGCTGTATGATGTATACTTAGAAAATGACAGTCTGCTACTAGGTGGATCTACCTGCTCGCAATCCTTCTCTATTTTAGAAATTAGAGATTGAAATCCAATAAAATGTATCTGTTTTTTCCTGAGCTATTCTTTTCCAATTTATGAGATGATTTTAAGCTACTATCTCCAGTATTGTATAGTAGTTTTCAAAAATCTTAGGTAAATTCATAGGCATAAATCATACAATAAAGCAGATAACATGTACTAAAGAATTTGTTCATGTAGAACAAGGTTTTGCTACTGGTACTTGTTTGTTTGTGAGGCATACTCCTACCTCTGCATTTCAAAATGACAGCAAGGATTGACAAACTGCTATAGAGTAGACTAAGTTCCTTCCTGATTGAGTGCACATCTGTGTGAGCTTCTCTAGGCTCTTCTTACTAACAGACTTCTAGCATTACTTTTCCTTATTGCCATTTTGAGACACTAACCAGTGAAATGGCCATCGTCTGTGATTTATGGCGCATAAAACTGGCTTGAGTGAGTTATGCAGTAGCTTTGATTTTCAACATTTTGTAAAGGTCCATCTCTACAAATTTGAGGGCATGAAAAACATTTCAAAGAATTTAGCCATGTAACCTCTAGATAACTGGTTGTATTAGTTTGTAAATGTATACAGGTCTGGTTATATGTTACATCTTTAAAATCTCCCCAAGAAACAGAGACAAGACACAATCACATATATATACTATATAATATATATTGGTGTATAATACTAAATATAATATATACTATATACTATGCTGTACTATATATAGCATAGTATATATAATATGTAGTATATATACTTTACTATTTATTTATATGTGATGAAACATACTATAAATTATATATTATATGATATATCATAATATACATAACATATAACATGTTATTCATTCCTTAGGTCATAAAAAGTCTTTGCCTTTTCCATGTATAGATATATCATAAGATGGTTTCCTTCCACATACCTTTCTCCTTTTCCATTTTGAAACCAACATTCAGCCAGCTAACTGATACCCTCATTTCTTTCATCCCAAATTCCTAATCTGATATCATGCAGCAGCAAACAGATCCATGTGATAAAGATTTTTCAGATTCCCCAAATTAGAGCCAGAAAAACTTACTCCCACCACATCCAGTTCTGAATGTGTTCATCACATATGGATGCTATGTAACTAATGCTAATTCACAATTTCCACTGCAGCGGATATTATTTAAATGTGCTCTGATTTTTAATTTTGTTGCACAGTCTCCTGGAATTAATTTTCTTTGTATTATTTTCATCAAAGATAATACAATTGACCTGTTGGAAGTGTTTGGGTAAATTAACTAGCAGGTTCAACCAAATTACTGAATTGCCTTTTCTACTTTCTATTGCAAAAACACTATACAAGGCTCAGTAGAGCAGATATTAAGAATGATTTCACAAATGAAGCTTTGTTTTCCAAACCTCATGTAAAATTATCAGTAATACTGAACGTAGACAGCAGGCTATTTAAAAGACCAAAATAAGGGCCGATACTTTAGCCTAGTGGCAGAGTGCTTGCCTAGCATACATGAGGACCCAGGTTTGATTCTTTGGTACCACATACATAGAAAAAAGCCAGGAATGGTGCTGTGGCTCAAGTGGTAGAGCTCTAGCCTTGAGAAAGCCCAAGAACAGTGCCGAATCCCTGAGTTCAAAGCCCAGGGCTGGCAAAGAAAAAGAACAAAATAAGATGTTCAAATAATATATGAATTCTAAAAACCATAAACCAAATAGATTATCATGTTATCAAAGATACACAAAACTGAATGTCCCCAAAATATAAAGCCTTATTCAGTATAGTAATTGCCTTTGTGCTTAGAAATGAAGAACATTTACTAGTCTATGACCTTGGTGGTAGGGAGATAAGAATTTATAAGGTTAAAGTTTAGGCTGTAGATGTAATCAGAGTTAATGTAGACTCTTGGACTTACTTGAAATTCCTGTGAATGATTTTCTTCCAGTTTTATGTTAAAGAAATAGTGTTCAAAAATATTTAAAATTGCCTGCATATAATATTCTATTATGTTTACTGCCTTTTCCTTTTATTATCTAAGATACATAAAGTGCTTGAAAAAAGTGATATAAAAGCCTCTATCATGAATTTTGCTCTGTGAGTTAATTTCATTGTTTGGATAAAATCAGAGAAATCATTTTAAGTATAACACTACAAAAGGCTGCAACAATTTTAATCTTGATTAAATTCACTGTTTTGTTTTGTTTTTGTTTTGCCAGTCCTAGGGCTTGAGCTCAGGGCCTGAGCACTGTCCTTGGCCTTTCTCAAGGCTAGTGTTCTATCACTTGAGCCATAGAGCCACTTCTGGCATTTTCTATGTATGTGGTACTGAGAAATAGAACTCTGGTCTTCGTGCATGCTAGGCAAGCACTCTTCCACTAGGCCAAACTCCTGGCCCTAATCTAGGTTAAATTCACCGTTCTATGAAGATAAATGTATACCAGGACATAAAATAAACCAACTTTTCTACTAAACTGGGCTATAATGAACTCTGCTCCACTGCTACTAGCATCAGCTTTTGGCAATTGCATCCTTCTTCCCACCAACAGATCTCTAGGTTGTATTAATTCTATTGCTCATTTATTCTCCTTCTAAATATGCTATGGCCTGTGACTTGTCTTTATTAATGGATTTTGCATTTCCTCCTCTTTTTTCTCTCTCTTTGTCTCATGTCTTCCTTTCCATATAACCTGCATATTAAAATGGTCTTTTGTACATTTCATCTAAATTTGCTTATATTTAGACATTTTTGTTTTAGTTTTCTTAAGCTTCACTATATATATTATATTTATAAGCAGAGTGCCTATATGCAGAGTGCATATATATATATATGTACATATATATATATGCAAAGTGCACAAGGGCTGTTTTTTGTTGCTCTTGCTTTCTCTGTTTTATCATTCATATTCTATCTTAGACATTTTGTTTCAGGAGACCCAATTTACTTAGAAGGCCTCCAGCATATCGTGTTCTAACTATTCATTCCAATATTTGCTCATCATTTCCTCTTTTTTCAATGCTGACCTTAGAGATCACCTTTTCTGACAGATTCCAGATAATCTTTAGATGTCTAAAAATATATCAAAATCTTGTAAAAATTCAATTATGAATTAGTTAAAATAATTCATTTATTCATTCTAATTACCTTATTCTGTGTTCTCTGAAAGTTTTAGAAATTATTAGATGCAGGTCAACTTACTAAAAGCTAAGTTACTCAAAAACAAGTTATTGAAAGCTAGTTAGCCCCTTAATGAATGAATGAACTATAGATTGGCTCTGTGTTTAATTCCTTTAAATAGTTAATTAATTAATTCCTCCTTAGTTCTTAATCCAATGTCCAGCAGAGTAGGCACTTAATCTATGGTGCCTCAGTACAGATTATTCTGTTTATGGCACCATTAATGGTTTTCTTTTTCATAGAATTCCCATCTACCAACACTACCATGTTAAAAGTGGAGTCACTATTTAGAAATAATGAATGTGTTTTGTACATCTAGAGATATTCTTTTCTAAAACTATGATACAGTATCCTTATCTCTTTGTTTCTAGAACCTGAATGTCAGCCATTCTAGTTCATATTTTCTAAAAGTGCTGCTGCCCAGGAGAACACTGAGGTCTACCATGTGGTTCCCATTTCTAGGAAAACTATCCCCCTGTCATCCATATGCTTGGCACATTTGTCTGGCTTGGTCCTCTGCCTAGAACTCTGAAAAGACATGTTTAGAGAAGACAAAATTGGTATTTTTGAAATATGGAAAAATAAGCAAGTCGGAGAATAGAGAAAGAAACATTGGAAAATCTTTAAAGGATCGTACCAAACATAGACAAAGTGTTCGGACTATGAGGCTATTTATGGATGCAAGGATATCTCCTTATTATATAATGTGTTGAAGAGAGACAGATGATCCTGATGCATCTGATATTTTTAAAAATAATAGCTGCCTTATAAGATTACAATATGATATTTTCTATGTGATATCACAATGATAACTTAAACTTGCTCATTTAAAGCAAAGCAGGTGTTTTATACTATGTCTTTTAAAAACACCAATTTTTATATATCCATCAATTCCTTCTTCTCTTCCTTTTTTTCCTTTTCTTTTTTCTCTTATTTTTGTGAGACAGGGTTTGCTACGTAGCCTAGCTGGCCTAGGACACACAGTGCTGTGTCTCTGCTTCCCAGGCACTGAAACTGTACCACCATACCCAGCTTCATTCGTATTTTATTGTCCAATTTTATCCAGTAAAGAAAATTCTCAAGTATTTCGTCAGTGCCTTGCTTTCACTATACAGTTTAGGAATTAAAAGATAAAAGTGAAGATTCTTCATTTTGAAAAGTGTGTATTTAAGTATAAGAAAATATTTTGGCATAAAATGGTTGAATTATATAAAACTAAGAGACGTAATTCAAAGGTTAAGAAAGTGAAAACGGGAGAATATTTCATTTATTGATAGAGAAATATAGAGAAATTTAAAAAAAAAACAAAAAACACGGAGGAATAAGTAATAAAGGATTTCAAATTTAAAACAACTAGAAGCTGGGCGCCAGTGACTCACACCTGTAATTCTAGCTACTGAGGAAGAGTGCTAGCTGAGGTGAAGAGCTCAGGGACAGTGCCCAGGTCCAGAGATCAAGCCCTGACCAAAAGAACAACTAAAATTTTAGCAAGTAAAGATAATGATGAAGAACCCCACAAACAAAAAGCCGGGTGCAGCGGCTCATGCCTGTAATCCTAGCTCCTCAGGAGGCTGAGATCTGAGGATCGCAGTTCAAAATCAGCCCAGGCACAAAAACCCTCGAGATTCCTATCTCCAATTAATCCCTAGAAAATGGGAAGTGGGGCTGTGGCTTCCCTGGGTAGGACGGTAGCCTTGAGCTGAAGAGCTCAGGGACAGCCCCCAGGCCAAGGTCAAGCCCCATGACACACACACACACACACACACACACACACACACACACACACACACACACACGGAAGAAAGAAAGAAGAGAAAAAGAAAGAAAAAAGAAAACGATGTACAGAACTTTCTTTTTTCTTTTCTTTTCTTTTTTTCGGTTTTTATTTTTTGATCTGTCTTCTTTACCCTATATATGGTGAATTCAAGTGTACATCATTTGAAAGGTTGGGGAGAGAGTACAGAATTAAGGGAAAAGAGGTGAAAATTTGCATCATGGATCTCTGTGGACACTGAAGAAATTGAACTATACAGCTTGTGAGTGGAGGCAGGAAGTGAGGTAATGGGACAGAATGAAAGGAAACATGTTGACTCTTGTCATTGTAATCTCTCTGTAGTTCACCTTTATAATGAAAATAAAGTAAATTAGTAAAGATGATATGTAAAAGCATATTGTGAGAAAGTAAAGGACCAAAAAAAAAAAAAAAAAGGAAAGGAAAGGGCCAGTCTGGTGAATGGATTAAACACATTTCTTAGCTTGGTAAAGATGAAGGGGAAATAGGAAGATGTTTCAGTAAGCTAATAAAAGTTTCATAATTAAGGTTGAGCAGTGGAATTGCATCTGAAAAATAAAAGATTTCTGTAAAGAATCTTTTCTTTCATCCTTTCCTCCCTCCCCTCCCTTCCTCCATTCCTTCCTTCCTTCCTTCTTTCCTTCCTTCCTTCCTTCCTTCCGTCTTTCCTTCCTTCCTTCCTTCCTTCCTTCCTTCCTTCCTTCCTTCCTTCCTGCCTTCCTGCCTTCCTGCCTTCCTGCCTTCCTGCCTTCCTGCCTTCCTGCCTGCCTTCCTTCCTGCCTGCCTGCCTTCCTTCCTTCCTTCCTTCCTTCCTTCCTTCCTTCCTTCCTTCCTTCCTTCCTTCTCTTCCTTCCCTTCTTCCTTTCTTTTTTTCCAGTGTTGGTTATTGAATTCAGGGTGTTAAACTCAACCAGGAAAGCAGCTTATCACTAACAACACTCCAAATATTTTGATTTTGGTTTGTTTTTCAGAGAGGATTTAAGGATTTAAGTTTGCCAGATTAGTCTTGATTCTCTGACTTCTGAGTAGCTAGGGTTACAGGCATTCATCATCATGCTTGGCCCACTGTGAAGAAACTTGAGTTTGAATCAGGGATTCAAAGTGATCTGTTAGTTGCATTCTTAAACCAATTAAACTAGCAGTGTATGAAGCTCGGTGTTCTATTTCCCCTATAACTAGTTATTAAACACTTATAGTGACTTGGCCAAGATTTATTTTATTTTGATTTAACTTTTTATTATCTTTAAATAGTTGTGCAAAGGAGATTCCATTTAGTGAAGCAGTTTACTAATATAATGGCTCTTGAACCCTGTCATTCTATTCAGCATTCTCACACCTCTTCAACCTACCCCTTTCCTTTCATTTTCTTAATTTTGTGGAATAGACAATACAATCTTGACTGCATTCACCTTTCTCTCCCTTCATCAATCTACTCTTTTCCCTTGCTCCACTCTTTTGCAAGTATACATATCTTTTTCATTTTCTTGGGCTTTGACCTAACCATTCTTAAAAAATTATTTTATTTGAGATCTCCATAGTCTATTATACTTCAGTTAATTCATTTGCACAACACCCAACAAATTTACTTATAGATTCATAGGCATATTCTAAAACAAATGAGAAAAATCCTGCAACCTTTTGTTGCTTACTTTACTTAAGGTATTTTTTTCCCTAAATCTTTTCATTTCCTTATGGATGATACACTAATAGATCAGTAAAATCTCATTGTGTGTATATACCACATTTTCTTGGTCCATTCATGCATTAAGAAGCATCTGGACTGATTGCATATCTTGATGATGGTGAATAGTGCTTCAATGAACATGGTTATGCTGTAGTTCTGCTTGTGTTCTGGTAGATAAATAACTAAGATTAGAATTTCTAGGTCATAGGGTGTGTGACCTAGGTCTATGTTTAGGTTTTTGAGGAATTTACATACTGATTTCAAGATTGATCGAACAAATTTATATTCCCACCAACACTGTAATAGAGACCAGTTGACCCAGACTTATAATTTTCTGAGGACTAACAATCTCACTGGACTAACAATCTCTCTCAGCCTAGTTTTGACATTGAAAAATGAGTATAATTATTTCAAGGAAATATTTTTTAAATAATAAGTAAAAAGGGAAACATTTTGAAATATTATAGTTTCAGACTAATATCAATGTATTGAGAAATGCTCCTCACAAATACTAACAGAGGAGATAGAACATTCTGAATTTAATTTGGGGGAGGGATAGTTAGTCAACTCTTTCCTGGCACTTTGCTTGTGTTGTTAAGACATTGCCTTTTGATGTTTTACTGAACTTATTAGAACATCAGTGTATGTTTTATATTGAGAAATAGAAATATTTGCACACTACTGGGTATTTTTTTTAAATTTTTCATTAACCATCAAAAGGAAGGTATGAGGCAAATTAATGCTTGAAAAAGAAGTAACCTTAAATTTTCTACATCTCATTTTAACTAAAATTTGACTGAATAAATACAAAAATGCAGATTTGAGTCTAAAACCATTGTTCATAAATTATGCTAGAATTATCTCTGAATTTTAAAGTTTAAGATAATATATAGTTCACTAAATATAATTCTTTCCATTTCCTTATGAATGGAAAAATGTCATTCTTTCTGGTGTATGAGTAGAATTCCATTGTGTAAACATACCACATTTTATTGATCCATTCGTTACTGGGTTGATTCCATGCCATGGCTATTTAAACAATGCTGCAATCACATGGTTGTTCTGTTGGCTTTTGTGTGGTCTCATTTGTGTTCTACTGGATAATGCCCAGGAGTGGAATTATTGGGTTATAAGGATGCCCAATATTTAGTATTTTCAGGAACCTCCACACTGCTTTCCAGAATGGTTGGGCAAGTTTATATTACCATTAACAGAGTAATAGAATTCCTTTTGGACTATATCCTTGAAAGCATTTATTATTGTTGATTTTGATTTGCATTTCTTTTATAGCCAGAAGTGTTGAACATTTCCTCATGAAGAAATGTTATTCTAACTCTTTCTGGGAAGTCATTAGTCCATTTCTTTAAACTATTAGTCCATTTCTTAATTGGATTGTTGTTTCTTTGAGGGTTTACCTTCAGGGGACTTAATTTTTTGAGCTCTATGTATATTTTGGACATGAGGTTCTTGTCTGAGACATAACTGAAAAAAAATCTATTCTCAGTTTGTGGGCTGTCTTAAGTTGTAGCTAGAATGTGCAAGAAAACACAGTGGATGGTAAAAAGCAATAAACAAAGCCCCCTAAAACCTCACTGGGACATGATAAATAAATTATACATATATTTAGGCATTCACATACAGTGAGATCAAAAAAGGATACTGTTAGGACAGGAACATGTAGGTTCATATGCATCTGATCATATAAAATTGTATTTATCAAAATGAACTCCACAAAATGGAAATAAGGGGCTTGTTCTTTGTTATCAGTTTGTATATTTGTCTTTGGGAGGTTGAGGGAGGCAAAGAAATGGTGGGTCAAAAGGTAAACAAATGCAACTCCATAGAAACTATTTTGGTTTTTTTTGATATTTTTTATTATGATTAATAAAAGGGTTACATGATATTTGCCAGATAGAAGGTGCATTAATTCATATACATTGATACCCTTTCACATGTCTTGGTCCCCATTTCCCTCCCCCCTACCCCCACCCCTCCTCTTGTTTTCTCCCCTTCCCTATCCAATTTCAAATAACCAAATACAAATATATCCGATATAACAGGTAACAAAGTGAGATACTGCAACAATATGAAATAACCAAGGGACAGCAAAAGAGATGAGAGATAACATAGTACATTAAGGACAACAATCATTCATTATATGGCTTTTGTTTCTATATCATAGAGGTCCTTTCAATTAGTGTCATACTATATGGACTTATGTATCTAGGCTTTGCTTATTGCAAATCTCTGCTAGGAGAGCCCAAGGTTTCTACTGATTATGACAAATGAGGGAAACCATTGAGCCTTAAGTTCCTTTGAGTCTGGCTTACTTCACTTAATATGATCTTTTCTAAGTCTTTCCATTTCCCAACAAATGGGGCAATGTCATTCTTTCTGACAGCAACATAGAATTCCATTGTGTACAAATATCACATCTTGTTGATTCACTATCAACTGAGTGACATCTAGGTTGTTTCCATATCTTTGCTATGGTAAATACTCCTGCAATGAACATTGTTGTGCTAGTGGATTTAGTATGTCCTTGTTTCTGGATGATTGGGTAAATGCCAAGTAGTGGAATTGCTGGATCATAGGGGAGCTCTATGTTTAGGCTTTTGTGGAACTGCCATACTGCTTTCCATAGTGGTTGAATGAGTTTGCACTCCCACCAATAGTGTAGTAGTGATCCCTCCTGGCCACATCCCCTCCAGCATTTGTTGTTATTAGATTTATTGATCCTGGCCATTCTAACCGGAGTGAGGTGGAATCTTAGCATTGTTTTGATTTGCATTTCTTTCATGACCAGAGATGTTGAGCATTTCTTCATATGTCTATAGGCCATTTTTGTTTCTTCTTCAGAGAAGACTCTCTTTAAGTCTTTGGCCCATTTTTTAATGGGTTGGTTGCTTCTTTGGAGATTAGTTTTGGATTGATTCAATTTTTTGAGCTGTTGATATATTTTAGATATGAGGCCTTGTCCGTTGTATGGTTGGTGAAGATCTTCTCCCACTCTCTAGGCTTCCTAATTAATTAACTAGCTATGTCCTTGCCATACAAAAGCTCTGCAGTTTAATGCAGTCCTACTTATCCAGCCTTTCTCTGATTTGTTGTGATTCTTGGTACTTGTTTGACCTGTGCCAAGGAGGCCTAGTGTATCTCTTATTCCTTCTTGTAAAGTTTTCAGTGTGTCAGCTTTTGCCTCTAGGTCTTTGATCCATTTGGAGTTAATTCTAGTGCAGAGTGACAAAGAAGGATCCAGCTTTAGTTTTCTGCAGGTGCTTAACCAGTTCTGCCAGCACCACTTGTTGAAGAGGCTATCTTTCTTCAATTCTATTTTTTTGGCTCCCTTGTCAAAGATTAGGTGGCCATAGGTCTGTGGTTTAATATCTGGGTCTTCAGTTCTATTCCATTGGTCTTCAGGCCTTAGCTTGGTCTTCAGTGTTTAGCTGGGTACAGTATTCTTGGTTTGTTGTTATTTGACTTAAGGGCATGACATATATACTTCCAATCTCTTCTTGCTTGCATGGTCTCTGCTGAGAAATCTGGGGTTATTCTGATTGGTTTGCCTTTGTAGGTGATTGATCCCTTCTCCCTGGCTGCCTTTTAGGATCCTTTCTATTGATCCAGTTCGGATAATAATGTGGTGGTGGGATGTTCTTTTCTGGTCAGATCTGTTTGGGGTTCTAAAAGCTTCTTGTGTCTGGATGGGCCTGCCCTTCTGGATATTTGGGAAATTCTCTGAGATGATTCCCTGAAGTATATTTCCAATACCATTGACCTGTTTCTCCAGACCCTCCTCAATACCAATTAGCCTTAAATTAGGCTTCCTAATTGTGTCTTGGACCTCCTGAAGCGCTCTCTCATATTTCCTAGATTTGGATTGACTCATTTTCTGTTCCAGCTTTTTCATGTATGTGGTACCAAGGAATCGAACCTGGATCTTTTTGCATGGTATGCCTTCTATCACTAGGCCACACTCCCGGCCCTAAATGAGTCATTTTTAAGTTTAAATTGGTGAAGGCTCTAGGACATATCAGCACCTATGATACAGGAAATGCACTCTGATAGCTCCTTTATATGCTATAATTTATTGTTTATTAGTTTGTAATTTTTATGTCATATTTTACATAATGTTTTGCCTTACAGCTATATCTGGGTTCTAGTCAGCAATAAAAATTGCAGAAGAATTTAAGAAACAGAACTTTAGGTTCATGAATTGAAAATAATTATTTTTATTACTTAGCTATCCAAGAACTTGAAGATTTTTCTTTGCCTGAGCAATGAAAACCTCTTGTATATAAGAGGTTTTGAGTCGTATAGCTTTGCTTCCTTAGCTATTTACTTTGCATGGTTTTAGAGTTCACTGGCATTTTTCATCATTACAATTGTTAATCCTTTTTACAATGATAAATTAAAATAAAAATTTTTTCAAAAACAATTAGCAAATTAAAAACTCAAAATCAGACTTACAAATTCCCTGGTTTTTGACATGTGGTTATAACTTGGATAGTAAGTACATATTTTCTGCCTTATTTCATTCCAGCTATGGAATAAATAAATGTCTAAGAAAAAATTATTTTTCAATTTTAAGTATTCTTAGTGCAAATACTTATTTATTTGATTTCCTGAAAGAAGTGACCACAATATATTACTGACAGTGTTCATACTTCTAGAGAAGGAAATTATTTTTGCTTGAAGAAACCTTTCTTGTAATGCCTTTTTGGGTTAGAAGCCATTTTTAAATTAAATTGAGCATTCTTGTTATTTGAGAATTTAGAGATCTTAAATTTAAAAATAGAGACTAGTGAAATAAGACTCATCAGTTAAGAAGATTTAGAAATAAATGAAAATTTGAAAGCTGATGTTATCTATGTATCTATTTTCCTGAGTATAAAATTAGAGGAAATGAAATATTAGAGAAATAAAGGATACAAACAGATCAGATAGAACTCAATGAAAGGAAAATATGATTGTATAGAGTCAACAGAATCAAGAGTTCAAGGACAGTGGGAACAAAGTGAGTGAGAGCCTTTCTTAAAAACTAAGAAGCAAAATTAGAGAAAGCTTAGGGTCAAGTTTTAGAGTTCTAATTTAACACATTCAGGGCCTTCCTATTTATTTATTTTTGTACTAGGGTTTGAACTCTGGATGGCACTCTACCACTTGATCCAAGTTCATAGCCATTTAGGTTTAGTTATTTTTCAGGTAGTTCTTCTGGTTTTTCTTTCTCAGCCTTGGCCATTTCCTTCCTATTTATTCCCTATTGTGCAGTTGGGTTGCAGGTACATGCCCAGTTCATTTGTTTAGAGAGATCTTGCACAGTTTTTTTTTTTCAGGATGGATTGAGTTCTGCTTCCTGAGTAGCTGCGATGTGGGAATCACTAACTTAAATTTTTGTGCTTTTTGTTGGTGTTCGTTGGTCATCTTTACTAATAACTGAAATTTAAGGTACAGCACATTTACTCTAAAATAAATAATACTGATGTTGAGAAATCTTGGTGTATACTAGGAAGTAAACAGGATTTTTTTCTTTGTTTTCCATTCATCTGGAAGAGAAAATTCTTTTTGAATCATCATCATCATCAACCTGTGTACTCATTCCTGTAATTCTTGCTACTCATTAGGCTGAGATTTGAGGATCTTGATTCTAAGCCAGCCCAAGGAAGAAAATCAATGAAATTCTGGTTTCTGACTAAACATCAATAAGTTGGAAGTGGGGCTGAGATTCAGATGATAGAGTGCTACCCTTAAACACAAAAGCTAAGGGACAGTGATCAGACTTGAGTTCAAGCCCCAGCATCAGCCCATCCACCCCCTAATGTGCGTGTGTGTGTGTGTGTGTGTGTGTGTGTGTGTGTGTGTGTGTGTTAATGTTAGTCCAATTCTGGGATTGTAGACATGAGCCTCCATACTTAATCTGACCTTTGTTTTTCAAATAATGTCACCATTTGAAAGAAATATGAAGAAGATCTGATCTTGAGTCTCAAATTTCCACTAGCTTGCTTTCATTCATCCTTGAGATGGAACTCTGGGCTGTTAATATGACGGTATGGCCCTGACGTAAACAGTTTATGAAGCATTGCCTTTGAACACAAGTAGCCCCATTTTTTATTTTTGTCGGTCATGGCACTTGAACTCTTGGCCTGGGGGCTGTGATTGAGCTCTTCAGTCTAAGGCTAGCATTCTACCAGTTGAGTTACAGAGCCACTTTTTGTTTTCTGGTGTTTAATTGGAGATAACAGTCTCACGGGACTTTTGTGCCTGGGCTGGCTCTGAACTGTTATCCTCAGGTCTCAGCCTCCAAAGTAGTAGGATTACAGGTGTGAGCTACCTGCACCTGGCTAGGTAGCACCATATGTCAATCTTTTTCAAATAACTGGGCAGCAAGTGCAGGAGGTCTTTGTAGTATATGTATTCCTTGATGAGTACAAAATGTCCAGGCAGAGACAGGAAGAACGTTTGACAAAAGCACATTTTGTGATAATGACGATCTTCATGATATTCATTGCTGTTTGGCATCCCAGGCAGAAAAGAAAGTCCTGCCTAAGTGAAGACAGCATTGGTTGTGGTTAATAGACACATACATGAGGAAAAATTCTAGCAGAATCTCAGGGACGCTAAACAAAGACAATGGAAATGACATCAAATTTTCTTGTAGGACACACAAAGTCTAAATTGATTTGACTTCATTTGAGTGGTAATTTATTTATGGATCTACAGTTTATTGACTGTTTAATGCATTGTTTATATAGCAGGTGTTTTTAAGAGTCTATTCTGCCTGTGCAATCCATATATGCTACCTTGAAATTGCAAAACTGATATTAAAGATAATGAGAAAAATAAACTATAAAGAGATTTAATGAATAAGATCTTATTTTAAAAGAACTGAAATCTACTCCAATAAAATAATGAAAGCTTTTGATGTTGACTCAAAAACAAACAACATGGTCACTGAAAATGAGCTGAAAAAGAAGGAAACCTTTGATGAGACATGTAAGAAGAAAAAATAGGTAATTTTGGAAAAGAATACTAGAAATTATTAACAATTAAAATATGTTTAACTCCTCTGTCATTCTTTATATGCAAATAAATGAGTGTATTTGTCATATAAGCATAAGGTGTATTTTAGCTACTTAGGAGGCTTAGGTCTGAGGATCCTAGTTCAAATCCAGCCCAGGCAGGAAAGCAAGATACTTATCTCTAATAAACTAAAATAAGTGAAAACAGAAAGTTAAAACAAACTCATATTTGATAAAATAGTACAACTCAAATGATATTTTTAAAAAGGAAAAAACTTAAAAAGATTTCAAAATGTTCAATAAAATATAAAATATTTAAAAATATAAAATTTGCTCAAAGTCATTTATAGTACAAAATAATCTACTAGATATATTGGAATTTAAATGCTTACATAATAAAGAATCAAGAGATCGAGGATCGGCTGAAGATGGCGGTGGTTCAGGGTGAGACTTACTGAGCTCCTGCAAAGATTCATGTACTGGCAGTGCAGGAGACAGTCCTCTAACAGAAATTGCTCCTAAGTAAGCTTTCAGACCACAGAGAACTCAGGCAGAGAGGAAAAAAAGGAAGAATACCAGCGCGAAAAGAAAGCGTGGAGCTGCGCTGCGGAGCAGCCTGGGAGACAAAGGCTCTTCTGAATCAGAGCAGAGAAAGCACTCCACAGCAGCGCAGACCTACCGGCTGCAGACAGAGCCACACAGAGCCTGCGCAAGCCCAGAGCCAACACCCAGCCGTGCACAGAGCTGCCAGCTTCACGGAACCGGAGAATCCAGTAATTTGTGAGTAGCTCCGAGAAGTTTCCACTTCTGCTCCGGAACAGCATTGGGAGGGAGCCCCTCCCCCACCAGCTGAGAGCAGCGCCATCTTGACTGCTGGCAACGACCTGGCCAAAGCGATTGGAGCCTGAGAGGTATTGCTGACAGCGCCACCTTTCTAACTGGCAAAGGATTTCCCAGAGATCCCTTAGCCAAGAAATCTGGCCCCAGCACTGCTGAAGTCCATCCCACTGCACCGCCCCCAGACTTGGTAAACAAAGCTGCCAGCGGATCTTTCAGCTTTGTTTTACCAAACAAGCAATCTCATCCGAAAAACCGCAAAGCCAAATCACAAGAGAAAAAGACTTTGTGAAGTGTTTAGATCCCGAATTTAGTGGAGACACAAGTTTCCTAATCTCTCCCCCCACCAAAAAAACAAAAGAAAACAAAAACTGAATAATACCCTTTTTAAATTTTTTTACCCCATTTCATTTGCATTTTTAAATGTTCTTGCTTTTCTCTTTGCCATTTAACCTACACCTTTTTTTCTAATGTTATGATTCATTCCTTTTTTTTTCTTTTTTCTTTTTTCTCCTCTCTTTTCCCACAATCCTGCTGTCACTGTGGTCACTCCTAGAAACACAGTGACAGCTCTGGGTACAGTTTGAATAAAAATGATATCCATATGGACACAATTACCTGCTTTTTAAACTCCGTGTTCTCAACCCTAGTATCTCTTAGGTAAGAACTCAGAACAGTGAGGATCTCCACCCACCTATTTTCTTTTTTTTTCTTTTTTTTGTTTTCATTTTGTGTGAGTGTGTGTGCGTGTGTTCTGTTTTATTTTGTTGCTGTTTTGTTTCTTTTTTCTTTTTTTTCTTTCTTAAATTGGTATCATTGAAATCACCTATATCAACCTCACTCTTTTCCCTATATATTCTTATTACTCTTATTTTGATAAGTTTTATCTAAGTTCATCTAAACTTTCTACACAAATACTCTACCTGTCTATCACCTTAGGTCAGTTATCCTTACATGATACCCTTTCTTCATTACTATAATATTCTTACACTCCTGTATTATTCTTTTCCTACCTTCCTTGTCGTCTTTCATATTATTTTTCTATCTCTGGTCCTCTGTTCATCCTTCAACTCTTATAATGCATGGATCTACATTTGATGGTTGTTGAGCAATGCAGTGTATCTAGGTGTTCAATTATACTCTAGGTCCAGAGGGACTTAAATACAATAGAGATTGGATTGAGGGGCTTATTGTTTTGGTCATAAATTGGTCATCTGTGATTGTATTAGATTTGTATGTAAGTGTATAAAAAGAAAGAGAGAGTGTTATTACCAATCTAAAAAAGCTAATATCTATTGTCAGCCAACTGAAAAGGTCTAGGTTGGTTATATCTGAAAAATTATAATCTTGTTTAGCGTTAATCTTGCTCCCATCCTCAGATGGGCAGAACAAGAAACTCAAGAAAAATGTCAAATCCAGGAATAGCATCTCCCACCCAACATAAACAGACATTGGAGCAGTCAGTGGCAAATCTAGAGGAGAGCCTTCAAAGTGCTATACAAATGCAAAGGATAAACATCATTAATGAAAATTTGCAAACATAAAGAAAGAGATAAGGGAGGAAGCCACAGCTAAACAAGAGGAAACCATAAACAAGGTGATAAGTGAAAAAGAAGAAGCCATAAAGGAGGCCATAATAAAGGTTTTTCAAAGAAAAATGGACAAATTCATAGAATCCACAAACAAAAAGGTGACTGAACTCCAACAAATGTCCAAAGAGAATAAAGCTACTGAGCTAACCACTCAAATGGAAATCAAGGAGCTAAAGAAATCCATACATGATCTAAAACAAGAGATGCAAGGCATAAAAAATGAGCAATTAGAAGCAAGGGAGATGAAAAATAAAGTAGATAGATTTGATAGCAGGTTAGACAATGCAGAAGAGAGAATTTCTGGGGCTGAAGATAATTTAGTTGTTATAGAGAAAGAACAAACAATGAATCAATCCAAATCTAGGAAATATGAGAAAACACTACAGGAGATCCAAGATACAATTAGGAAGCCTAATTTAAGGCTAATTGGTAGGAGGGTCTGGAGAAAGAGGTCAATGGTATTGGAAATATACTTCAGGGAATCATCTCAGAGAATTTCCCAAATATCCAGAAGGGCAGGCCCATCCAGATACAAGAAGCTTTTAGAACCCCAAAGAGACCTGACCAGAAAAGAACATCCCATCGCCACATTATAATCCGAAATGGATCAATAAAGACCAAAGAAATAATACTAAAGGCAGCGAGGGAGAAGGGATCAATCACCTACAAAGGCAATGCAATCAGAATAACCCCAGATTTCTCAGCAGAGACCATGCAAGCAAGAAGTGACTGGAAGCATATATGTCATGCCCTTAAGTCAAATAACTACCAACCAAGAATACTGTACCCAGCTAAGCTCTCATTCATAACTGAGGGAACAATAAAAACATTCCATTCCAGGGAAAAGCTGCAACATTATGTAGCAGCCAAACCAACATTACAAAAGATTCTCAAAGATGTTCTGCACATAGAAATTCAACATAAATGCAATACAGAAAAAGAAATGGCACCTAAACATCATACCATATAAGTACCACAAGAACTGTCAAGACACAGGCCCTAATGAAAGCTTTAAAAAATGGTAGGAACTAATAAATATCTCTCAATCCTAACTCTCAATATCAATGGACTTAACTCTCCAATTAAATGGCATAGACTGTCTAGTTGGATCAAAAAGCAAGATCCATCGTTCTGCTGTCTTCAAGAGACACATCTTCCCCCCCCCCAAAAAAAAACATTTTTTGAAAGTGAGAGGTTGGAATCAACTCTACCAAGATAATGGCCCCCATAAACAGGCTGGAGTAGCCATCCTCATATCAGATAAAATAGACTTCAAACTAAAATTAGTGAGAAAAGACAAAGAAGGCTACTACATACTACTAAAGGGATCTTTCCTCCAGGAAGACATAACGATCCTAAATATCTACACACCCAATCCCGGAGCTCCGAACTTCATCAAGCAAACTTTACTTACACTGAAACCATACATAGATCGAAACACAGTGATTGCTGGTGTCTTTAACACAATACTCTCACCTATGGACAGATCAACAAGGCAAAAACTCAACAGAGAAACCTTAGAACTGAACAACTATATAGACCAACTAGATCTAACAGACATCTGCAGAATATTCCACCCAGCAACAACACAATATATGTTTTCTTCAGCAGCAAATGGAACATTTTCCAAAATAGACCACATCTTAAGGCCATAAAACAAACCTGGACAGATTCAGAAACACTGAAATTATTCCCTGCACACTCTAGGACCACAAAGGCATCAAATTGGAACTGAACACACATCTCCACCAATGAAAACCCTGTAACTCATGGAGATTGAACAACACA
This sequence comes from Megascapheus bottae, assembly GCF_031878675.1. Taxonomy (NCBI): domain Eukaryota; kingdom Metazoa; phylum Chordata; class Mammalia; order Rodentia; family Geomyidae; genus Megascapheus; species Megascapheus bottae. The sequence continues at coordinate 13,097,253 of NC_143521.1, forward strand.
TTGTGGAATCACCAATGGGTCATCGAAGAGCTCAGAATAGAAATCCAACAGTTTATGAAATTTAACAATAAGGAGCACACAAAATACCAGCTCCTTTGGGACATGGCAAAGGCAGTACTCAGAGGAAAATTTATAGCTCTGAATGCCTACAATAACCAATTAGAAAAATCGCAACCAATAAGTTAATGTGTCACCTTAAGCTCCTGACAAAAGAGCAAAAAACCAACCCTAATCCCACTAGAAGAAAGCAAATTATTAAAATCAAAGCAGAATTAAATGAATTGTAATCCAAAAAAGCTATAGAAAGAATCAACAAAACAAGGAGTTGGTTCTTTGAAAGAATTAACAAAATTGACAAACCCTTAGCAAATCTTACCAAAAAAAGAAGGGAGCATAGCGAAATAAACAAAATCACAGACGAAAATGGTAAATTCACAACAGAAATTACCAAGATCCAGAATATCATGAGGGAATACTTCTCAAACCTTTATGCCAACAAATTTGAGAATCTAGAAGAAATGGAAGAATTCCTAGCCAATATTAACATATCCACATGGAACCAAGAAGAACTCATCCAACTAAACAGGCCTATTTCAAGCACTAAAATAGAAATGGCAATAAGAGAACTTCCACCTAAGAAAAGCCCAGTGCCAGATGGATTCACAGCTGAATTCTATAAGGTCTTCAAAGCAGAGCTCACACCAATACTCCTCAAGCTCTTCAACGAAATTGAAAATGAAGGTTCTTTACCAAACTCATTCTATGAAGCCAGTATAACCCTCATCCCCAAACCAGACAGATATTCATCAAAGAAAGAGAACTATAGACCCATTACTTTGATGGACATCAATGCAAAACTTCTCAACAAAATACTGGCCAACCGTCTACAACAACTCATCAAAAAAATTATACACTTTGATCAAACAGGATTCATGACAGGGAGGCAAAGCTGGTTCAACATATGCAAATCAATTAATATAATTCAACACATCAACAGGAGGAAGGACAAAAATCACATGATTGTCTCAATAGATGCAGAAAAGTCATTTGACAAGATCCAACACCCCTTTATATTCAAAGCTCTGGAGAAACTAGGAATCCATGGAACATTCCTCAGTATAATAAAGGCTGTGTATGACAAACCCACGGCTAGTATTATACTTAATGGTGAAAAGTGAAAGCCATTCCCTCTAAAATCATGAATGAGATGAGGATGCCCACTCTCTCCACTCCTCTTTAACATAGTGTTAGAATTCCTAGCCAGTGCAATAAGGCAAGAATCAAGTGTAAAGAGGACCCAAATAGGGAACGAGGTAGTAAAACTTTCCCTCTTTGCAGATGACATGATCCTGTATTTAAAGAATCCTATAGACTCTACTCCAAGCTCCTTGAGCTGATTCAAAACTTTGGAAGGGTAACAGGGTATAAAATTAACCCTCAAAAATCAACTGCCTTTCTCTATGCCAACAGTGAGAGGAATGAGGCAACAATCAGGAAAGCAACTTGTTTTGCAATAGCCTCAAAGAAAATAAAGTACCTAGTAACTAAGAATGTAAAGGACCTTTTTGATGAAAACTTTACAACCCTGAAAAAGGAAATTAAAGCAGAACTGAGGAAATGGAAAAACCTCCCATGCTTCTGGACTGGAAGAATCAACCTCGTGAAAATGACAATCTTGCCAAGGGCTATCTACAAATTCAGCACAATACCCATCAATATCCCAATGTCATTCTTTAAAGAAATAGAAGAGGCAATCCAAAATTTCATATGGAATAATAAAAGACCCCATATAGCAAAAACACTTCTTAGCAGAAAGAACAGTGCAGGAGGAATTACAATACCAAACTTTAGACTCTTTATAGGGCTATAATTATCAAAACATCTTGGTACTGGCATAAGAACAGGCCTGAAGACCAATGGAATATATCAACTGCTCAAAAAATTGAATCAATCCAAAACTAATCTCCAAAGTAACAACCATCCCATTAAAAGATGGCCAAAGACTTAAAGAGAGTCTAATAACAACAAATGCTGGAGGGGATATCGCCAGGAGGGATCACTACTACACTGTTGGTGGGAGTGCAAACTCATTCAGCCACTATGGAAAGCAGTATGGCAGTGCCTCAAAAGGCTAAACATAGAGCTCCCTTATGACCCAGCAATTCCACTACTTGGCATTTACCCAACCATCCAGAATCTAGGGCATACTAAATCCACTAGCACAACAATGTTCATTGCAGCACTATTTACCATAGCAAAGATATGGAACCAACCCAGATGTCCCTCAGTTGATGAGTGGATCAACAAGATGTGGTATTTGTACACAATGGAATTCTATGCTGCTGTCAGAAAGAATGACATCTCCCCATTTGTTAGGAAATGGAAAGACTTAGAAAAAATCATATTAAGTGAAGTAAGCCAGACTCAAAGGAACTTAGGCTCAATGGTTTCCCTCATTTGTCATAATCAGTAGAATCCTTGGGCTCTCCTAGCAGAGATTTGCAATAAACAAAACCTAGATACATAAGGCCATATAGTAGGAAGCTAATTGAAAGGACCTCCAGGATATTGAAACAAAAGCCATATAATGAATGATTGCTGTCTTTAAGGTACTATGTTATCTCTCATCTCTTTTGCTGTCCCTTGGTTATATCATATTGGTACAGTATCTCACTCTGTTATCTGATATATTGGATATATTTGTATTTGGTTATTTGAAATTGGATAGGGAAGGGGGAAAAACCAAGATGGGTGGTGCAGGGGAGGTTAATGGGGACCAAGATGTGAAAGGGTATCAATGTATGTGAATTAATGCACCTTCTATCTGGCAAATATCATGTAATCCTTTTATTAATTACAATAAAAATATTAAAAAAAAGAAAACTAAAGGCTACAAGGCCAGGAATTTGGCCTTGTGGTAGAATGCTTGCCTAGCATGCACAAGGACCTGGGTTCGATTCCTTGGTACCACACACATAGAAAATAGCTGGAAGTTGTGCTGTGGCTCAAGTGGTAGCTTTGAGGAAACCCAAGGACAGTGCTTAGGCCCTAAGTTTAATTCCCAGGACTGGCAAAAAAAATTAGTACTCATTATTCACTACATGATTCATGTAATCATAAACCCTCTTTATATTAACTCTTCAATAACATTTTTTTAAAAAGAAAGAAAAATAAAGGATATTAAGATGTGAGTATCTCACATCTTGCACTTAAACATTATTTCAACTTTTCGCTTATATTAGTTTCTTTTCAAAATTCTAGGCATCCTGAATTACTCTCATTCAACTTAAGAACATTTTGGAAAATATAATTTCTAGCTCTTTGTTATTTCTTTACTGTATTTTATTGTTGGGATAATGTATAGAGGAGTCACAGTTACATTCACCAGGTAGTGGGCACATTACTTCTCCAACCTTGATACCACTTCTCCTTGATAGCCCTTCTCATGTTTTGTCCCCCTTTCCCTCCCTCACCCCATTCCAGTCATCTTGTTTTCCCTCTTCCCTTCCCTATTTCAAATAAACAAATAAATATATATAGAGTATATCAGGTAACAAATTCAGATACAGTAACCACATAAGAAAAGAAATAACTTTACATAGTACATTAATAACAACAATCACAAAGGTAAATCTCTTGTTTCCATACCTTGAGTTCAATTCGCTAATCTTATTCTTCCTGACCATTTGTACATAGCTTTTGAACTGTTGTGATCTTCTGCTAGGAGCCCCATTTCTTACAGAAAGTCTGGGAAAACACAAGGCTTCTATAACAAATGAAAATATTGTTGCAGTCAGTATGCAATAATGTGTTTGAGATGGAGTTTGGATGGTAGTCAATTTTTACTTATTGACATATTTGCAGGATTGGGCTCACATACATGCTAGGCAAGAGTTCTTCCACTGAGTTTTCTCCAGTCATTGAAGTTTTTGCTGTATTATTTCTGGATTAAGAGATGCTCTTTTCTTCCAGGTCTAAGAGATAACCCTTTGCCATTATAATAAGATTCATATTGGAAGTTTTTTACAGCTATCCAGAATCCCTAAATAATATAGCTAAATATCACTTGGAGAAAATTAGACTCGCAAGACTTCTCTTCAGTTGAGCCTATAAATACATTAAAGAAACAGCTTTGGATTTTGTAGGGCCCTTCCGGATCTTAAATCTGGGCAAATAAAGGGATTTGACTGATTTAGCTTGTCAAATAGTCTGGTTCTTCATTGCATTGCCTGGTTTCTTGTTTCCGTTCTCTTCAGTTGGCTGTAGTCTTTGGTCCTGACTGTTGGGCACACTGTTCCTTTTGCTAACATTCGTTGCATATCTCACTTCTCCTGGACCCGACATTCAACCATTAGCCTCAGTTAAATATACTTGTTTTTCCACAGACTTAAGGAAAATAATTTACTAGGTGATCTATCTTTCCTACTAGATGGAAATTACCTTAAAGAGCCTCAATATAGACAGTTTCCAATTTCCAGTAATTTCATTCATGAAACCTTACAAGTGTAAAATCTAAATATGACAAGACTTGAAAGAAACTTGATGCTTCTCTCTGAGCTGGCCGTGAACTTCTGATTCTGCAGTCCAGTAGCTTGGATTACAGGCATAGGTTATCATACCACCAATATCATATATTTGTTTTTTCCTATGCATTCATAAAAAATACAAATTGAGGAAGTGGCAATGTTGCTCAAGGGGTAGGGTGGTAATGTTGAGCTGAAGAGCTCAGGGACAACGCCCAGGCCCAGAGTTCAAGTCTCACGAAAGCCCAAAGAATAAAAACAAAACAAAACAGAAACAAACAAAAAACCCAACCAAACAACAACAACAACAACAAAAACAACAAATTGAACAATATATCCTGTAACACAATTCAGGGCTTCAGTTAAGTATTAACTCTTAATAAATTCAGTTCAGAGGTTAATGTAAAATTTAATGAAGATAATAGAATTGGTTTTAAACTATATTAAGTCTTGGGTTATATATAGTAATAATCTAACTATGCATATACATATATGTGTATATATAAAAAATATTGAAATATTAATTTTGTAAAGATTTATTTTGATACTATTCATTATATATTTAACTAAATATTAACAATTATTTTGATAGATCCTTCCATATTTGAGTTTAGATAAATTCTATTAAATATTTAAATTTTCATTCATAAATCTTATATTTAATTCTCTAAAGATTTCAATATTTTACAAATAAAACTACATAGAATTAAATAATTACTCTAATTTAGTAAATTCAGTATAACTATTGAACTCAGACCTAGTATCTGTGTTCAAATGCGAAGATAAGCAAAGGAAAAAAGAAAGAGAAAGGAAGAAAGGAAGAAATGAGGAAGGAAGGAAGGAAGAAGGAAAGAAAGCGAGATGGGAAGGAAGGAAGAATAAAAGAGAGACAGAAAAAGAGAAAATCTGGCATATTAGAAATTAGAGAAACAGAAAAGTTTTGACATTCTTATTGAGACTGTGATATTTAAATAATTAATTAATACATAATTTGTATGTAAAGTTTTGGAAATCTGCAAACCACATCGGAACATTTGGGAAAACACAATATTCATTATATTTGTATTGAATTTACTAGTTTGCAGCATGTACTTAATTCTATGGAAACTTTTATTTGTTAAATACTAAAATTTTTAGAGAACTGGATATAATGAGATTTATGAACGAAAATTTAAATACTTATCAGAATTTAACAAATTAAAATATGGAGAGACCTATCAAAGCCATTGTTACTAGTTACTTAAATTTATAAATAGAATAATGAAATTTGCACATTTTAAGTTTAAGGAAGCAAGGTCTTCAATTTATCAGTAAAATACATTAAATATTTTCTTCAGTGAAAAACAGTTTCAGATTTACACAGAAGTTGCAAGCATAAAAACAACAACCTTTTCTTTGATAGCATGCGCTTTGACTTTCAAACTGAATATCATATAGCAGAAGACTGCCTTCCTTTCTTTTATCCAATTGTCTCATAATAGACTGGATAGAAAATTAAGAGAATTGGAAAGAAGATGAAAAACTGAACCTTAATTTTAAATAAAGGATTGCCTCTACGTTTCTTTTCTGTGCAAAGCCACCTGCAATATCCTATAATTGAGGACATTCTGTTAAATAGTCATATTGTAATCATGAAAATTAAGAAATAAATTTTCTTTCCATGTAATCTTCAGAAGTTGTTCAGTTTTCCTTTTTTTTTTTCAACTAGCTGTCCCCAAATTTCCTTTACCCAAAAAGGGTCCAGCTCAGCACAGTGTTACACGGTGTGGCTGCCACGTCTCTTTGATGGTTTCTCAGTCTTCTAATTCACATCCATGATCTTGACACTTGCAAAAGTTATAAGCCAGTTCTTTTGTTTTATGTTTCTGGATTTGAGTATGTCTGCCTTAAAAAAAAACCCAATTGTGCCTTTCTTATTTTGTCAGAACTATTACCAAGGTGCTGTGTTTCTCTTTTATATCCACAAGCCTGATGATTCCAATTAAAAAATGTGACATTTGATTAGTTCAGAAATAAATCTTACCTGGTAGGGCAAATATTCATTTTTCCTCATTGTTGATGTTAAACCACCTTTCAAAGTAGTATCACCCAATCATCCTTAGCTTATTTTACTCAGGACAAATAAATATTTTGTGCAAAGGTCCTCTGTAAACAGCCTTTTCCTGACAAACTTTCAGTTTACCCCTGTCTAAAGATCATTACAGACTCATAGTTTCCAATTCAGTTACTTTTCTTATTGTTACTGGTTTTGGCACTCAAACTGTCTCAGATTTGGTGATTAAGAACTCCTTCAATGTGAGTTCTGGGTCTATTGGATATATCTTCGTTAGTTGAGAACGGTTTTGCTGTTTGGCAAGTTCAGTTTATGGCTTCTGTATTTTCTCTGCTTCACTCTTACAATCAGGATTTTAGACAGGATTTTTGTTATTTATTTATTTCTTTTTGGTGGACACATTATTCTAAGAAATTAATATACAAATGGCAGGCCTACTAGGTTACTGAGTTGTTCTCCATGGATAAAGAAACATGTTTGTAGAATTCATACAATGTACAATAATATAGATCTGCATATTAGCATCTGAAGACTATGAGATCACACCATGACATCTAATTCCAGTTTAACAGGTCACCCTCTCCCACTCTGGCTGGGATTTAATCTTTCCTGTTGTGCCCCTAGAACACACACTTTTCATTTCATCTGAACCCAGACACTGTGGTTGGCTCTTTTAACCCAATCTCATACAGCAGAAACCCACCTTGCTTTCTTTTTCTAATTGCTTCATAAAAGACTTGACAGAAAAGGAAGAGGAATGAAAAGAAGAGAAAGAACGGAATAAGTAAAAGATTGTCTCTGAATTTATTTTTTGCTCCAAGCTACCTGCAGAGCACACTTGTTTATTTTTCTTATAGATTTCATTTTTTAGCTTCATTGCACAGGACTTATCTAGGCTCTTTAGTATGCTAAGCATATTTATTGATGTTAAAATCATCTCATATGCAGAACTGTGGAAATACATATCAGCATGGTGTTTCTTATGGTTATACTCCAATTTTGAGCTCTTTATTAATATTCAGTGATTTTAGGGAACAGCATTGCCAACACAGCCACATGGCATACTGTTTAGCATGCTAGATTTGGCAATGGTGAGACCTGGAACATTTTCGTTTTGGAAAATCTGAGCTTCAAAATATGTCACCAATTAGTGTATCTTTGAAGTGGCAACAAGATTCTCTTTCATGAACTGTTGCAATCAGATTCAATGTTCAGGAAAAAAAATTAGATCAAGAGGCTATCGGCACAATAAAAAGACAGACACAATTACATTTTTCCTAAATTTCCTTATTAAATTTTATTATTCTAATTTGCCTTCCAGTTGTAGGACTTATTTGTGATTCCATTTTTTTTTACTGCAGAATTTTAACTTAACAATTAGATAACCATCTACCATGTTGGTACTTAAGTCTTCCTTCTGGAAACATGGTCAAAAATGACAGCTTGTATGTAGAGGTCTGTCTGAATAGGGATTCTAGTAGAGTTGTCACCAGGTTGAGCCTAAAATATACAAATTTCCATATAAATAATTGACATTAGAGGATTTTTTCTTTAATAGTTCAGAAAGCAAAATTAAAATGGCTGTTTCAATGGAGGCAATATTTCTCCACCCCTGCTGATTCTGTTTTTCTTAGGAACAGCAATAATTTCTGTTGTGAGTTTTGTGGCTATAGGGTTGTGACATTACTAAAAGGGCATCCCAGATTCATGCTGGTCTAGATTCTACTGTATGTTGTGAGTCACTAACTACAAAAATTCTAGTATAGAGCTTTAAAAACACATGAACAACACTTCAGGCTCATCATTCAAAAAGAATTCTACCTTGGTTTCCAGTTTGTCAAATAAGACACATTAAAGTTGGAATTTGTTTAAGCTAGTGAAAATATCTGGTGTGGTGGCTTTACACAAAAAAGTCTTATCATTCTCCCCCTTTCTTATCATTTTCCCCCTTTCAAATTATAATCAGTGAAAAAGACTCAATCTCTTTATTTTACTTGGGATTTCCAACATGATGACAGCTTTATGGAGAGCTACCGTAGAAACAACAATGCACTGATGTGGTATTGATACACAGAAGTGCTTGGATGAGGTTACTTCCTACAGAGGGAGGATTTTAAAAGAGTTATTCAGCTTTGGTCATTGGGACTTTTGTATATTTTTTATAAAACAATGATGCTACTTCAATTTTTTCCTTCAGTTAAAGAGAGAAATTGTAGGAAACTCAGAACTGGTGGAAGAAAGAAGTTTTGGTGTTGCCTTTTGCCACTGCTAGTATTCCTTCCTTCTTTCCTTCTTTCCTTCCTTCCTTCCTTCCTTTTTTCTTTCCTTTCTTTCTTTGTTTTCTTGTTGTCCTGGGACTTGAATCGGGGGCCTGAGCACTGTCCGTGGGATTTCTCAAGGGTAGCACTCTACCACTTGAGCCACAGCACCAACTTTTTCTGTGTTTTAGGGTACTGAGTAATTGAACCTTGGGTTTTGTGCATGCTAGGCAGGCACTTTACCACTAGGCCTTGCTTCCAGCCCTGGTATTCTTCTTGTGTTAGTCACAGTAGAGTTTTTCTTTCTTTCTTTCTTTTTTTCCTTCTGTCTTTTTTCTTTCTTTCCTTCCTTCTTTCTTTCTTTCTTTCTCTCCTTCCTTCCTTCCTTCCTTCCTTCCTTCCTTCCTTCCTTCCTTCCTTCCTTCCTTCCTTCCTTTCCTTCCTCCCTTCCTTCCTTCCTTTCTTCCTTCCTTCCTTCCTTCCTTCCGTCTCTGTCTGTCTCTCTCTTCTCTGTCTCTCTCTCTCTGTCTTTCTCTCAGTTTCTCTCTCTGTGTCTCTGTCTCCGTCTCCCTCCCCCCATTTCTCTCTTGCCAATCCTAGGGCTTGAACTCAGAGCCTGAGCACTGTCCTTGGGCTTTCTCAAGGCCAGAGCCCTATCATTTGGGCCGTAACCAAGGAATCAAACCTGGGTCTTCATGCAGGCTAGGTAAGCACTTTTACCATTAGGCCAAACTCCTGGCCCTACAGAGGAATTTTTTTGGATCTATGTTTCATTAAAAAGAATTGGACCAGGATATAGAAACAAAAGCCATCTAATGAGTGATTGTTGTCCTTAATGTACTATGCTATCTCTCATCTGTTTTGCTGTCCCTTGGTTATCTCATATTGTTACATTATTTCACATTGTTATCTGACATATTGTATATATGTCTATCTGGTTATTTAAAATAGGATAGGGAAGAGGGGAAAACAAGATGAGGGCCAGGGTTGGGGGAGGGAAATGGGGTCCAAGACATGAGAAAGGGATCAACATATGTGAAGTAATGCTCCTTATCTGGTGAATACAATGTAACGCTTCTATTAATTACAATAAAAAAGAATTAGAAAAAAACTGTAAAGACTTGAAGTGGGCAAATAAAATGGGTTCATCCATGTTATTTTTACTTCATGGTTTTGTTACTTTGTGTTATTTTGCAATATTTAAGTTGTAGAAAACTACTAATATTGTGCTATTGTTTATAAAATGCAAATTGTTGTACCCAATGGTATTAAACTGATGGTCTGATGGTCTTATAGTGGGGTGTGTGTGTGTGTGTGTGTGTGTGTGTGTGTGTGTGTGTGAATTTTATTCATCAATCAAGGAGAAAATAGTTTCTCATTTGCAGGGAAATGGTTGAAACTGGAAAAAATATGTTAAATGAAGTAAGTCAAGCTTACAGAGACAAAAGGTACATATTTTCTCTTATGAGGAAGTTAACTAAACACATGAAAATGTAAGGTCATATGCATATATAACTAGACAAACTGACTAAAATATGGTATGTGCAAAGGATGAGTCCTTTGAACTACCTTACAGGTTATCAAGTGTAATGCCAGGAAGCTAAACTCGTTTTTCATGAGATAGGACTTAGTCGGGGAGGATGAGATGAATGGGAAAGGAAGGACAGGCAAATAGTCTCAATATTCAAGGTACATACATGAAAATGGCACCAGGTAATTTGAGGTGGTTGGGTAAAGCTAGTATTGATGGTGAGGAGAATGATGAGAGGGATGACATTTGTCAAGATGTACTGTACTCATAATTCTATAAGATGTTAAATTGACATCTTTTTGCATAACTACTTAAGGATAATAAAAATTAAAAAAATCTATTTTGCATCTATATGCTCTTTGGATTCTCTTTATATTTAATATAATATCTTTACAGCACCATCTACAATCAATGAATTAAGTAAAATCTTTGGCACATTCATTTTGTATCTGTGTGAGTGTTATCATTCTGAAATACTCAGTGAGTCCTGTGGAGATGAATGACCCATTCTCTAGGAGAAGGCTGTACCTCCTAGGCCTTTAGGTCCATCTTTCTTAGCTACCAGAGGTAAATCCTCTGTAGCAAGAAACTGCTAACTTCACTGATCCATTGCTCCTTTCCACAGAAGCCTCTCGTTTTCTTTTGTGTTTCTGTCTTTGAATCTTTTGTAGTTGATAAATTATACTCTATTGGGGTAGTGGTGATTCAGATCTATGGTTATGATCTAACCCTCATGACCTCTGCAAATATATTTAGTATACAATTTTATTCTCTGTTGGATTAGAAACAACAGAAAATCTGTTTTCCAGAACTTCATTTTTTATTGTCACTTTATCTAACTTTAATTGAGAACCTGTATTAACTAGAGAAGATAAGTCTCAGCCATGTAGACTAGTGACTTTTTTTCTTCTTTTTCTTTTTTTGTGTGTTTTACTTTCTCGTTGGGGTAATGTACACAGGAGTTACAGTTACATTACTTCTTGAACATGTTACCCTTTCCTATGTTTTTAGACTGGTGATTTTCTTTTTCTTTCCCCCCCTCCCCTCCCCTTCCCTTCCCTCCTCTCCTCGCCCCTCTCCTCCTTTCTCCTCTCCTTTCCTTGTGTATATTTGTTATCATCATGAGGCCTGTTATGGTTCTTTATGTGTTGGTAGCTACAAATTAGAAATATCTTTACCTTTTCTTACATGAATACAGAATGTTTTTTATTCTGGAGTATAGAACATCTGTCCAATGATGATAGGCTGGTTTTATATGTGACTCTTACTTTGAAAAAATGTCTTTTTAAAGCCTCTCTGTAGTCTACCTGTATGCCAAAGATTCAATATCTTATAAGAATCATTTATTGTGTCCTAGTTATAATCATTGGATGCTTGATTATTTAAGAAAAATAAGAAGAACAGAGAACAATGACACATCATTTGAAAGAGCACAAGTATATTAACTTCTATTCATTTTTAAACATTTTATTGTTTAAATGTTTAAATAGTTATTTATATAGTATTTCTCTGGTTGCTTGATTTAACAAAGTATAACAAATCCATTGCAAGTTTTTCTGACATTTAACATTTCATAACTGGATCCTAGTTACTGAAAATAAATAAAACTTTCAGGCTCTCTTTTATGCTCAAAACTATTTTTGAGGTTTCCTAGAGGAAATCTCAGAAAAAAGTTATAAATATTCAGTCTTACATGTTTGAAAAATGATGCTAAAAATAAATAAGTCTGTATACATCCATCAGACAAGTTGTCAAGTCAGAAGAGATCACCAGTCTATCCTACATAAACTTTTATAAATGTGATTGCATCAATGTAAATATTTGGAAATTTCTATATGCTTTATGGGAATTTGGTCATTGCTATTAGCTTCTTGTATGTTTTTATCTCCAGGGAAAACACTAATTACAACAGTTAGGAATCCTCACCACCAGGTTTTTAAATATTTGTGAGAATTCTCATTGTGCTTTGCTTGATGATGATAATTAGATAACAATAGTGTAATGTTATTGGTTATAATTCTAGATAATGGCTAAAAATATAAATATTTGAGACCTTATTACAGATTAATTGAATTTCTTGACCTAACAGTCATAGCATCGACAATTATATCTTGGGGGTATCCTGTCATATTTCAAGAATTTTTCTTTAATAAAATTAATCTTTTTTGAATCAGATACAACCTTCATAAATCTTTGAAAATACACTTAATTTGCCTAATTTTTTGCATAGCTTTATTATCTTTGCCATAATTTGCTGCTTTACTCTTGTTACTAACTTCCATTTAAGTGTTCACAGTGGTAAAATTTTAGTCATAATTCCACCATAATGAATTTGGTTCTCTGCCTGGTATTTTATTCTCATGATTCTCTAAAATCTCTGACAGGATATCGGCCCTAAATTCTATGATCAGAAAGAAGGAAAAGTTACAGAATTTCTATACTTATAGTATCTAAAGTTCAGTATGGAACTGGCAATGTAAAGATTCTGCTAGAATCCTTCTGAATTTATTCATAAACTCAGTTTAGAATTTCTCATTCATGTTGTAGAACTCTCTTCTAAATGCTTTTTAATTGTAGCCAGTGGTATAAAATCTTACTGGTCACTCGTGGATTCATTAGTTAAAAATCATTCACAGGGGCCGGGAGTTTGGCCTAGTGGTAGAGTGCTTGCCTAGCATGCACAAAGACCCGGGTTCGATTCCTCGGTACCAGATGCATAAAAAGAAGTTGGAATTGGTGCTGAGGCACTTAAGAAAGTCCAAGGACAGGACTCAGGCCCTGAGCTCATGGCCAGGATTGGCAAAAAAAAAAAAATCATTCACATAGGTCCATTTTCTGTGACAATGATAATTCTGTCTTTGAGCTAGTCTTCTTCAGTAATCACAAAATTGCTAGTATCAATCACACGTACAGACTAGCAAGAACAAACCTTGTAGCAGAGAGAGAAAAATCAGTATATGGAAAGTTCTCACTTCAAAATCTCAAAGTCTTCAAATTTTCTTTTAACAGATTACACCTCTGAACTGATTACAAGGTCCCAAAAGAAAGTGGACTCAAAACCAAGTATAAAATATGAGTGACGTGAGATGCCAAGATTATAACAACAGTAACAAATTGCTGAAAAATATGAAGTGAAAAGTGAAGAAATTGCAACTTCTCCACTAAATCTAAGAAGAATCACAGATTTCAATGCATCAAGAAAAGGACAAATAAATTTAGACAAATGTATAGGAGAATACTTTCCTACTCTTAATATAGAAACTTTAAAACTCAGAAAGAGAAAATACTAGTTTGGATTATATAAAAATTTAAATCTATGCATCATAAAACACTATAAAGGTTTACATAGTTAGCTTCTAAACTATAGCCATTTATACATAAAATAAACATTAAGTAGGTAAAAATCCACCAAAAATTTAAAGGAGAAAAGAAAGAACTAATGGAGAAGAAAACAATTTAGTACACTAATATAATATTGATATTTTGTCTACTTAACTACTGCTAAAAAATCAATGTCTTTGAAAATGATAGTAAAATAACATAATCGAAGCTGAGTGCCAGTGTCTCATGGCTGTAATTGTAGCTACTCAGGACAGTAAGATCTGAGAATCATGGTTTGAAGTCACGTGGGCAAGAAAGTTCATGAAAATCTTATCTCCAATTAATTACCAAAAAATTGGAAATGGAGCTGTGGTTCAAGTGGTGGAGCTTTAGACTTGAGGAAAAAAGTTCAGGGACAGCACCCACATATTGAATTAAAGCCCCAGGACCTCATGCACACACACAAAAATGACATAATTGAGCTGTTCCACATAATTGTTGGAGTGATGTATAGAGGAGCTAGTTACATTCATCAGGTGGTGGGTACACTACTTCTTGTACACTGATATGCCTTCCCATGTTTTCCTCCCACTTTCCTTTCTCCCACCTCCTCCCAATCATCTTGGTTTTCCCCTTCCCTTTTCTATTTCAAATAAACAAATAAACATATATACAATATATCAGATACTCTTACATGAATTGAAACTCCTTAAATGCCTACCATGCCCTTCTCTTGACCTACTTGTTAATAATTAATATTAGTTCCCCAAACAATAATAATTCAAATTAATTGACCTCGATTAAATTTGCTCCACTGAATTAATAAAGTTCAAAACACAAAATAAAATGGTAAGCCCTCTGTGCAACAACTCAATAAAACAATAAAATTATATTTTAAAATGCACAATGAACAGAACCAGACAAATGAGTTTTACAAAAGTTCAGGTATACTTGTAAACTGATATGTTCTGAAAGGCAATTTGACAGAATTGCTTTAAGGCTTTACAAACTAAGTAGTTTCATTTTAGAAGCCTGTTAGTTTTAGAGTTGTTAGTTGAAGGAAAAAAAACCCAACTTTAATGTTTATGAGTGGGAAATTCTTATATGATTATGCATAATTATAGCTAACAATAGTAAACTGTCTACACTATTTTGCAATTTGTATTTTTCCACTTAATAATCATGTTCACAACAAAACTGTTCTATTTCTTTTACAAATGCATAATAACATTTTAACTATACTCCAATCATGGACATACAGACTATTTTCTGATTTTAACTTCTGCAGTTAAAAAACAATTTTCCCCTTTAGGATATTGGTGGTTCGTAAAGTAATATCCCACAGGGAAGAGCTATTTATTCAAGTACTTACTTGATAGCAGACATTTTAGACACATTGTCTCATTTTCCCCTCAGGACAACCTTTTGTAAAATTACTACTTGCATGGATGTTTATAGTTGATGAACACAGATGAAGCAGCACTCACAGGGGTAAAGTGCTTTTCCCTAATTACAGAGCTGATAAAAATCTCTATTAACTCCAACCCACTTATAATATTGCCCCTCTCAAATGGCTTAATTTTCCTGAATTTTATGGCCATTCCCAGGTCTTTCACCTGTTCCCAAATATTTGGAGTAACCCACAGTAAGCTTCAAGTGAGATTCAGTATTGCTTGAACATCCTGACTTTATTATGTTACTCTGCATATGGCAAGGTGAGAATTTTTTTTGTTGTTTCAGATAAATTTATGAAACTTACCAAAATTTAAAAGTAACTTATGCTTCCCAAAAGATTAAGAATCTAATCTCTTGAGTGACTATATGTGCTTCAAAGGTTGGTGAATTCTGGTTGTCATTTTTTTTCCCATTTGTATTAGTATTAGCCGGGAGTTTGGTAATAAACCAAACCAGGGTTTGATTACTTGATAACACATACAAAGAAAAGGCCAAAAATAGTGCTGTGGCTCGAGTGCTGGAGCGATAGTCTTGAGGAAAAAGCCCAAGGACAGTGCCCAGGCCCTGAGTTCAAGCCCCAGGACTGGTTAAAAAATGTTGTATTGGTATTAATTTTGACTCTTGCTTTAGCTGTGTTAGTTTTGACTCTTGCTTTAGCTATTTAAGGCAACGCATATAGTTCATGCCACCACTGCTTATGACGAAGATATGCAAGCCAGAATCATCCACTTGAACATTATCAATATGAGGATTTTTCTCATTTTCTACCATCATTCACACTAGTGTGCTTCATATTCTAATAAATCAATATCTCTCATCTTGCTTTGGAGTATCAGTGCTTGAGAAAATTAAGCATTTGGTGCGGTAACATTTAGTGATGGGAATTGTATAACAATTCAAAGTTATATATTTGTTTCTTCATTCTTCCAATTCATCTATTGTGTGCTCCATTTCAAATATATATATATATATATATATATTCTGTTATTGGATACTTTACAGCAATGTGCTTATCTCTAGGGCATGTTCCATAAATACTGCATTTAAAATTAAAGTCATTCTTCCAGGTCAAGAGAAGGACACGGAATTTAAACTTTAGGAGTTTTAATTCATAAAAGCAAAGCTCAATTATGTAATTTTAATGTGCTCCTTAAGGCCATTGATTTTAGCAGTAGTTAGTTGAGTAAATACTTAATTTATATGTGGTGGACTTTCAGTTCAGATATACCAGGTGATTGCCCAGGGGAGAAATGTTTAAAAGCTACTTAGTATGTGGGTGTTTTAAGGCTATAATCAACCAAATATTCAGTAATTTGGGCAGCAAAACCAGAAAGTTGGCAAGATCTCAGCTTTACTTAATGATTACAACTGTGCCACAGTTTAAAAAGCATCATTTTACAAGCAGCCTCCCGGGCAAAGCCAAGGGCCAAAAAAGTGGTGTTGGTAATTCAGTAAGTGGCCCCAGACTTACTGGCTCAGTTATTCCTTCAGTGTTTCAGTGCAGTTTGAGGGGACAGTCTTCAAGAATGTTTAAAATTGGCTTAGACTTAGTCTATTTACCCTTATTTGCTTACACTTACTCTATCCATGTTTGGACTTGAACCCAGGGCTTTAAACAGCATTCTGCTATTGAGCTACATTCTCATAGTTTGTTTAATTTTAAGGCTCAAAGTGAAATATAACTGCCCCCTGTAAAAAGACATCCAAAACTAATCTCATTCAGTAGAGAATGGAGGAGATCAACCATTTGCTTGAAGAATGGTAAGGGTTTCCACCATTACAACAAAACAATCGTAGTCTGTGAGGGCTAGGATTTGAAGGTCTGGGTGGCTTAGAAGCAGAGGTGAAGGAGGTAATTAATACCTTTCCTACTAATAATAGTAGTACCTGAGTGGTACTCAGGGTTGTGAGTGAAGAGAGGAGAGAATTGCTGCTGCTGGAATTTTCCTCTAATTAAAAAAAAAGCCAAACGATTAACAGGTATTTTCTTTTAATCAAATATCTTTAATTTTAAAATCTAATTGACCTAACTATTCTTCTGCTCATACTAAAAGAAATTAGCTTACATCACGTAGTATATTTTTTCCAAGTTTTTCCATTTCCTTATGAATGGGGCAATGCCATTCTTTCTGACGTAAGTATACAATTCATATATATGTACATATATATATATGTATATATATATATATATATATACACCACATTTGTCCACTGAAGGTTGTCTGAGTTGGTTCCATATTCTAGCTATGGTAAACAATGTTGCAATGAACAGGGATGTGCTGTTGGCTTTAGTACATCCTGGTTTACAGTCAATTGGATAGATGCCCAGGAGTGGGAATGCTCTATAGTGAAGCAATGTATTTAGGGAAGCTTCATAGAGAAGCTCTATATTCAGTCTTTTGAGGAAACGCTATGTTGCTTTCCAGAGTGGTTGAACAAGTTTACAGTCCTACCAATAGTGTAGTAGAATTCCCTTTTGGCCACATGCCTGCCAGCTTCTGTATTGTTAGTTTTCTTGATAATGACCATTCTAACTTGGACGAGGTAGAATCTCAACGGTGTTTTGATTTGTGTTTCTTTTATGGCCAGAGATTTGGACATCTTTTCATGTATCTATTGGCCATTCTTATTTCTTCTTTGGTGAACTCTCTCATTAAGTCTTTGACCTGTGGTTTTCGTCATTTGTAATCACTGGAATGTGCCTATAAATCTACAAATAAATCCAACAGATAGTAAAAGCAAATAATTACACTTGAACATAATGAATTAAACAGCACTGTAAACATTCACACAGTGACAACAAAGGAGGATCTTCTTAGAAGAAGACCACAAGGTCTCAATAGCAATGTGAATATGATTACATAAAATGATACTTACTGAAACAAACTCCAAGAAATACAAACAAGAATTTTTTTATTGTACTGCTTGCAGTTTTTTTCTTTCCTTTATCTTTGGTTTATTCCCTTTGTTCATGTTTTGGATTTCTGTACCCTTTATCTTGATTATCTTATTTGGGGAAGGAAGGGGACACACAGAAATGGTGGGACAAAGAATGAACCAATTCAACACTAGACACTACATTGGAGATAAACTATCAAACTGTGGGAGGAGGGAAATGGTGAGAGGAAAAATTGGGAGAATGGGACCTTGGGTGACACTGTTCAAAAGGAGATGTACTCATTACCCAAGTTATATAATTTTAACCCCTCTGTACCTTTAAAATAAAATTTTAAAAATTAAAAAAGGAATTATTGTCTGACTTATTTCATTATGGTATCTGTATACATGAAAATTACAAAGACAACTATACCTTTGTTATAAAAATGATTAAATAAGATGTGGTATTTATATACAATGGAATTTTATGCTGTCATCAGAAAGAACGACATCGCCTTATTTGTAAGGAAATGGAAAGACTTGAAAAAAATCATACTAAGTGAAGTAAGCCAGACTCAAAGGAACATAGGCTCAATGGTTTCACTCATTTGTCATAATTAGTATAAAACTTGGACTCTCCTAGCAGAGGTTTTACAATAGGGCAAAACCTAGATACATAAAGCCATAAAGGATGAGGCTAAATGAAAGGACCTTCAGGATATGGAAACATATAATGGGTGATTGTTGTTCTTAATGTACTATGTTATTTCTCATCTTTTGTGTTGTGATGGTTATCTCATATTATTACAGTATCTTACCTTATTACCTGGCATATTGTATATATGTTTATTTGTTTATTTGAGATAGGATAGGGAAGGGGGAAAACAAGATGAGGGGAGGGTGTGTGGAAGGGAAATGGGGACAAAAACATGAGGAATATCGATGTGTGTAAAGTAATGCACCTTCTATCTGGAGAATATAATGTAACCCTTCTATCAATTACAGTAAAAACTAATTAAACATTTGTCACTCAAATTCAATTATATATACAATGCAGTGTCCTTGCTGTGTACACCCATAGTCAGCACTTCATGGCTCAGCTAAGAATGTTTGTGGTTTAATGCACCTACCAAGAAGAAAAAAATGCACTAGCTACAATTATTTGGGTAGTTTTCAGCTAAACGTATTTTTAGCTTTACATATGTTTCTGGTCCCTAAGATCCCAAAGTATTTTGGAGTTAACCTCAAAAGTTTCCAGGATTATTTTTGGACCTTCTATTCCATTTCTTTGCAAATATTTAATATTCAGTTTATTTGCTTTGCAGATGTTATTGCGTCTCTACCATGTACAGGTACAGCACTAATACTGGCAATATAATGATAAAACAATCAGAAAGTTCTTACCCTACTTTTCACACTTTATAAGATTTGTTCACCGATTCTTAATTTGAGACTATAAACAAAAGGATTTCAGAAACTAATTCTTGAGATCACAGTGAGAGCAAAAATAGGTATCCTCCAGCCCCTCACTTGTCTGTAATCACTTATTTTCCAAAATGGCAGCAGTGCACCAGTGGAAGCATGTAGTACAGTGTATTTTGTGGAGATTAACCAGAAGTCTTTGGTGTATGTCCTATATTGTCTGGTCTCTTTGTGCACTGCCAGGAATGTGCAATTTAAGCTCCTTGAATTAAAACTCATTTTAAAGGAATGAAGCTTGGTTCTTTTATGTGTAGATAGTAAGGTCAAGTAATAGCTAATAAAATATTAGTGTGTAAAATAGTGGATATCAAATCTAGCTAATCTTTAATGTCACCTGGGGAGACTTTTGAAAACATAAATTTCTGGGTTTCACTATAGACTACTGGGTTTCAATTTGACTACTGAAGTAGAAGTCCAGGGTTCTCTTGATTGGCCTAACATGAAAAGGAGAGAGGAAGAGGAAATACCTTACTGATTTGATAGCAATCACTCATGGTTAAGCTGGGGATGTGCCAGATGTTGATAAAGAGCTTGTGGGCCTCCCAATATGCACGCTACAGAAACTAATTGTTATAACTATGAACAATTTTTTTTTCAAAAAAGAAGTGTCTGAGCTCCTAGGTGTAGTTAAGCATATTGATACAGAAAGAAAAAATAGAACTATTTATTGCCAGATTAATGCATACTTAATGCATATGTTATTCTATAATAATGTCTTTTTCCCACCATTGTCCTACATCTAGGGGAAACCACACAGCCTCATCGATCTTTTAAACATTCTTTGTTTTTTGTTTGCCTGTATTGTTATTAGCCATTTGGTAAGCAACTAGATTCAAACTATGCTCCAATACATGCTTTTTTCCCCTGATGGTTGAAGTGAGATCTGTGAAAAACATTGCTAAAAAGATATAAATTCTCCAGGTTTACTTCCTGACACAATCAGGCAGTTGGAATTTTAAAAACATGAACCAAATATGCTATCTATCACAAGAGCTCTGTTTCTTCTAATTTTCTTTGCTCTTCATTTGGTTTAATATATTTACTTTCTTGTGTCCCCTTTGCTAGTATATGTTGATTTAAACCCTCCAATCCTTTTAAAGCATATTTTATTTTACCCTCTTATTTCTATTCACAAGTGGCTTTGCTGTTGTCCATCTTCTCATCACACCCAGTCTAAGATCCTCATCAGTCTTGCAGTAAAGGTTGTTTTCAGGGCTTCAAGCTTAATTCCCACTTCACTCCTTCAAGACAATGCAACAACCAAATTGATTTTTTTCAAATTTCCTTTGTCTTCTACTTGTGAAGGTGGCCTTAGATTCAATTTCCACTACTATCTTTTCCTCTCTATAAAGTCAATTCCTTATCATCTTTCAAGTCATAGCTCAAAAGAAAGATTTCCTTCTCTGTTTTCAGGTAACGTTTGTCTCAAGGCTGTCCCCTTACCTGTCAACTCCAGTAGCTTCTACTTGAAAGCAAAAGTAGTTAAAGAGCAAGATTGACTCAGTTTTGCCTCTCTCATGCTGTCTCAAGGTTTGAGTTTAAGTTTCACTGCTGGATTCTACTCATAATGTACTATGTGACCTTGAGCAGATCACTTAAACTGTTGGAATCTGTTCATAAGTCAAAAATACATTCTAATTTAATAGTCTCATTGAGATAACTTAAATTACAAATTCCTGGACCACCCAAGAAGCCTTGAAAGCAAAAAGAGATTTCTTTATAACCTCTAGCAAACCTCTTCTCAACGATAAATTCCTGAAGTTTTTTCCCTGATTTATTTGGATAGATATAGAGTGGGATGGCTGTACTCATTATCATTGCTATATCAAATATTAATGATATAATCTACTCAATTTTGGAGTAGTGTGGCATTATTATTATTATTATTATTATTATTATTATCATCATCATCATCATTTGCTTTTAGGATCATTCATTCCCTTATTTATTCTTGATTACTAATCATTTACTTGTTAATAGATATTTTTTCAAGTGATAGGCTCTTATGGACATTTTCCATGTTAAAAGAAGAGATGATGTAACTAAGAAAATTTTTTCCCACTCATATTATATATGTTGATGATTCATTTCAGTTTTAGGGCTTTTATGCTATGGTAACACTCAAACATGGTTAATATTTTCTAACATTAAAAGAAAATGTGTATTTTTTCAATTGTTTGGCTAATACAGGAGAATGAGTGTAAAGTGCTTCCACTCAAGCCCTCTGAAGATAATACACTGGAAACATTCTGGTGGGTGTGAATCATTCAGACAAGCATTCTTCACTCAAAAATAGAAACTTGCTTTATTTGTTCCAGATGTTGTACAGCTGCAGGGAAGTTAAAGCCAGTGGTCCTGTTTTCAATGCAACCAAACTCTTATTGCATTTGGAATTTCTTAACCAATGAACTCATATTACTTGTTCTAAGACCTGTATGGTTTTCTTTTTTCCACTGTTACCATTCACAAACAACTGTGTTTCTTGGGAACTACAGTTTGGAATTAATGAGCCTACATCTGTGTTGTACAAAGGAAACACATCCTGTTTACCACTGATTCTACCTTTCATTTATCTTGACCCTTTAATTGCAGCATAAACTATTCAAAGTGGGTACTTGAAGGAAAAGAAGGGTGGCAATCTTCTCATAAAACCTTAGAGAACCTTAATGTTGAAATTCTAAGAAGGTCATGTTAGAAGAATTTGAAGAAAATTAATAAAAAGAATGTTGAGTAAAATTTGCCACTATTTAAATACCCATTGATTAATTTCTCATTTATTATTTATTCTGTATGTCATTAAAATATGTTGGATGCACAAAATATAGAACACCAGGGATCTTAGAGGGCAAAAAAAATTATGTAAGGGGTATACATCCTAGCTCACTCCTTCCTTCCTTCCTTCCTTCCTTCCTTCCTTCCTTCCTTCCTTCCTTCCTTCCTTCTTTCCTGTCTTCTTTCCTTCTTACCTTCTTGTCTGACTTTTTTTTAATCTTTTTCCTTTGTGGTTCTGGGGACTGAACTCAGGGCCCAGCATTTACTAACCAGATATTTTACTACTTTTCCATTAGAGCCACTACACTACCCCATATAGTCTAATTTTACATCTACCTGGTCCAAAAAAACCAAAATCAATGCTTTTCTACTTATATTTCAGACTAGAATGTCTGATCTCTTGATGTATCTATTGTCATTTTGGGGGAAAGGATTTCTTAAGTTATGATTCATGTATAACCTGCATAATCACAAAGGAAGCTTATTAAAGAATGTACTTCTGGGGTTCAGTTGAAGAATTCCTGAAAATTGAACTTGGTGCATTACAAGGAAGGACTTTAATTAGAGTAAAAAAATTAAACAATGAGGAACAAAGTCTTAGGTTCCAGTTCTGAATATTAAAACCCAGTTAAATGAATTTGTCAAGGCAATATAGCCAATATAAGTCATGTAAAGGCCATGAAGTTTCTTTGCTGATACCGAGGCCAGAAATTTCTTTCCAGGAGGTCTGTTGTTTACTTCAACTTCAAAAGGGTAAAAATTAAAATATAAGAAAAATAACATGAATAAAGATTTAAAAACTATTCAAATATCATATGTGTTTTACTGAAGCATTCTTTTCATTGGATCATTTGTATTTTTCCAAGATTTAGAAAAACTTCTTTTAAATTCAATTTTTTCCTTCCAGAAAATAGGAAGACATATATTACATCTCACATATCATTGATAAAGTATTTAAAATCTTATATTTAATTATCCTAATTGAAAGTCTTAAAGTTATTTGAGCCATATTCAAGTAATAACTTATATTCAATAATGATTCCCCAAAGTCCAGGTCAATTCTAACTCATGACATACATTCAAGAAGTAAAGCAGAGCCCTAAAGTGGGTTAAACAGCACAAAGTATGGTGTTATTCAATGCTGATTCAAAGATTTACTTCAATGTATACTTTTAGGCTTTCCTATTTTTATAGCTTAGCTTGCTTAAGGAAAAAATTGAATACTGCTTATTATGCTTTCTGTACTTGCATAAACTGATGTTATTTTGACACTTTATATAAATAAAGACACTATTAGAGAGAAGGTATATTAAGAATTTTATTACTCATAGGTTCAAAATAAATATGGCTCTGTCAATTTTCTAATCTAGAACCTCATTTAAGTAATTAGAAACCTGAGACCAAGAACCAATAGTGTTGTTTTGAAGTAGCGCTAGAAGCTGCTGGTTATTTATCAAAATCTCTCTTCTTATCCTAGAACCCCTGTTATAGCAGGGCTCATGGTGTCCTGAAGAAAGATTATATTTTCCAGCCTTTCACAGGGCAAGAGCTGGCTACATGACCATTTGTGTGGGCATGTATGGGAAACCTCTTTAAAGGGCATACCTCTGTAAACTCTCACTTTGCTCTTAGTGTCCTCCTCTAAGTGTGGAACGCGATTGTTATGGCTATTTTGGTGTCTAATTATAGAGGCTCTTATTTTAGCCTTGAACCTCCACTGTCTAGAATGAGGTGTTAGAGAAAAGCTTTGATTTCCCTTGGGATTTCCAAGAGAAATAATATTTTCAGTTGAATCTGATTATGAACAGTAATCAACTCTTATTTTTATGTATGTATGTATGTATGTATGTATGTATGTTTGTGTGTATGTATGTATGTACGTATGTACGTGTGTATGTATGTTTTACTAGTACTGAGGCATGAACTCAGGGTCCTCGCTCCTGCTGAGCTTGCTTGCTTGCTAGTTGTCTAAGGCTTTTGTCACTTGACCCATGCCTTTAGCCTAGCCTCATGGTGGTCAATTAGAGATGGAGTCATATGGTCTTTTCTGTCCAGCTTGGTTTCAAATCAAGTTCAGTCAGATCTCAGCCTCTTGCATACCCGAGATCGCCTGTGTGGACCACCAGCACCTAGCAAATCTACCTCTTGCTATCGAATGTAATCTATGTGTTATTTGGGCCTATAGTTATTGAGCACTTTGTATATGCTATGAACATGACTTTAAAATACTCAAAATGTGTTTTTCAAATTAATCCTTAGAAATCCATTGACAGACATACCACTGGCCAGTGTTGATCAAATGTAGATGGAGATTAAAATTCTGGATATAAATGTTAGAGCCCATTTCCCCTGAACTCTCCCGCCTTCCCCTGTCCACTAAGAGTAAAATATGACTAGAGACAGCTAGAACCGTCTACCACTGGCTCCCAGCTCTAATTCTGTTCAGTTTTTTTTTTTTTGCCAGTCCTGGGCTTGAGCTCAGGGCCTGAGCACTGTCCTTGGACTTTCTCAAGGCTAGAGCTCTACCACTTGAGCCTCAGCACCACTTCTGGCTTTTTTCTATGTATGTGGTACCGAGGAATCGAACCCGGGTCTTCATGCATGCTAGGCAAGCACTTTAACCACTAGGCCAAACTCCCGGCCCCTCTGTTCAGTTTTATAGCAGTATTCCTACTTACCAAGTCTACTTAAATTCCTTCTAAACTCTTTCTTATTAATATCTTAAATTTTATTAAGCCTTCGAGTATGTTTTAAAGAGAGTTCATGTTCTAAATTTCAAAACAGGTTTTTATCTCTAAACAAAATAACTTAGGGCTATCAAATAATAAATGGACTTTTGAATAAATGATTGGAATATAATAATATGTGAAGAGTAGATAATAAAGTAGGATTACCTTTGGATCCACATTGAGAATTTTTCGGTCTCTTTTATATTTGAAAAGTAAGCCTTCAGGATTGTCAGCAATAACTTGATAATTGGAACTTGAATTGCAAGCAACGACATGACTATCCCAGTTGTAAAAGCTATAAAAATAAACATTTATTAAAAGTTAAGATAATAATATATTAAATTAATCAAGTGTTTCAGGAAGTATTTTGGGTAGTTCAGTCTCAAGAAAAGTGGTTAGGGACAGTATGTACAACCCTGCAGAATGTAGCTGAGATTTAAATTCTTTCAGGACACATTAGATTGAGTTGTTCTCCAATAATTAAATATATACTCAAGGATTTTTGCATTAATTTCCCTTTGGACAGAATAAGACCTAGGACTTATTCTAGCCGTATATTCCCCTGGAGTCAAGAATAAATTGATATAATTTAAGGTTATGTGTTCTACAGTCAACTCTTTAAAGTATATAAAGAGACTATTTGCTAGAGGAAAGGGCAGGTGAAGTCACCCCTTTTCATTGAAAACAATTTCAAATTATTTCTTTCAAATTCTGTTTCATTACCTAGGAGTTGGAGAATCTATGTTTCAGTGGCTATGTAAGGAAGAATGTTACACCGTATGAAGATGTTATCATTTCACACTGAAGACAAAATGGCTAGGTAAAGTCAACAAGCATGATGAAGCCTTACAACTAATAAATCATGTGGATAATGTTTCAATTCAAGCCTGAGTGTTTGAGAGCGTACAGGTACTCTTTTAATTTATTCAACATTCCCTTTTAACACTTTGTCTTTTCAGATTAATTTATAAAGTTGCATGTAAACACAAAGGAGGTTGTACGCAAGTGCTCGCAGATGTTTTAACAGAAATATAGAATTTGTGGAATGGAATTTAAATAGTGTAATTCCTTCAAAAACTGATGCACAGTCCCACAAAATAAACACCAGGAAACTGGCCCTTGAAAGCTATGGAGGGGGAGTAATGGAAGGGGTCTAGAGGGATGAAGAGAGAAAGATAAGGAGAACAAAGGCATAATATTCAGACCATTTTCTACGGAACTAAGAAAACTGATGGGAGGGAATATGTTTGGGAGATAAGGGTGTATTAGGAAAGGGATGACATCAATCAAGATGCATTTTACTTATCATTATATTCTTTTTTTTTTCCTTTTGGTCAATCCTGGGGCTTGAACTAGGGCCTGGGCACTATCCTTAGGCTTTCTCAAGGTCAGCACTCTATCACTTGAGCCACAACAACACAATTTCCTGGCTTTTTCTGTTTATGTTGTACCAAGGAATTGAACCCTGAGCTTTGTGAATGCTAGGCAAGAACTCTACCACTAGGCCATGCTCCTGGCCCACGATGCATTTTACTTATAAACTGATTTGTTGAATGGTAATTTCCTTGTAAAACTACTTAAAGACAATAAAATATAGTTTAAAAATAAAGTGCCTTTTGAACTAACAAAAATTCTCTCTTATATTAAATAGCAAATTTCTCTGAAAATTTATTTTTTGACCCTCTTTTATACTTACTTATCAAAACTGAATATAATGCAGTGGAAGTGGAAACATGTACTTACTTTTACATATTTCATTTTTTTGCCAGTCCTGGGCTTAAGCTCAGGGCCTGAGCACTGTCCTTGGATTTTTCTCAATGCTAGAACTCTACCACTTGAGTCTCAGCACCACTTCCGGCTTTTTCTAAGTATGTGGTACCAAGGAATCGAACCCGGGTCTTTGTGCATGCTAGGCAAGCACTCTACCATTAGGCCAGACTCCCGGCCCCTACATATTTCATTTTTTATTAAAACATTCTTAGTACTAGTGTTGTTTTTAAAATTATATACAGAATAATAGATAGCTTCAAGACCAATCTACCTTTTGGATATTTGCAGCCACTAATTTAAATCAGTTTCCCTCAATCCTATTTGTGAGTTGTTCAGTCCTCCCATTCCCTTCCATCCAAATAAAAAAAAAGTTTTCACTGATGAAACTCATTCTGAATTATATTGTGCTTTCTTTGAGGCCTTAGTATTACCACTTATATTTTGTTACCTAACATTATGCTTGCCATCAAATTCTTCAATATTCAGAAAGGACTATGTAGTAGTTGGGTTTTTTTTTGTGTTTGTTTGTTTTTGGTTTTGGTTTTTTTGTGCTGGTTCTGGGGCTTCAACTCAGGGACTGGGCACTGTCTCCAAGCCTCTTTTGCTCAAGGCTAGCACTCTACTATTTAGGACAGAGTTCCTACTTTTTCTGTGATTAATTGGATATAAGAGTCTCATGGACTTTTCTGCCAGGCTGGGTTTTAACTTTGATCTTCAGATCTCAATGTCCTGATTAGCTATGATTACAGGTGTGAGCCACCAGAATCCCACTTATATAGGTTTTGCATTTATGCCATCAGGATGAAGGATTATGGAAAGAATCTTTTGTTCCCATTCTCTATTACTCTTTTTGTTTTGCCAGTCCTGAGGCTTGAACTTTTGGGCCTGTGTGCTGTCCCTGAGCTCCTTTTGCTCAAGGCTAGCCCTCTACTACTTGAGCCACTGCTCCACTTCCAGCTTTTTCTGTGATTAATTGGAGATATGGATTTCACACACTTTCCTTCCTTGGCTGCTCAGATCCCATTATTCTTTTGATGGCCTCCATATAGCATACCTGATGGTAAATTTAATACAGTAGATAAAGTAGAAGAAACTAATTTGACTCTGCTACTTCCCAAGCTGATCAAAGCTTGGTTTTGTAACTCAGTGTCTTCTATCAGAAAGAAGATAGTTTGTCTTTCTTACTGACTCTGTAGCAAGAGATTGTTAAATTGGCATGGGAGACATGGTATTTTCAACTTGACATATATGCTTTCTCTAATTATTTATGAGATCTATAGATATGGATAATTCCAGAAAAATGCTTGAGTCATAGCTATACCTAGAGTGGCATGGTTTATATCACACATTCCTATCTTGTTGCTCAGATGTCAAATTAAAAGTTTCAAGGAAATCCTGACAGATTTTACAAAAATACATTTTATATAACATATGTTTTATATTTATATAACATGTATGGTTAAAGAATCACTTCTTTACCAGACAATTTAAATCAGTTATGGTAATCTGGAATTAGAAATAACAAAAAGTATCTATGATTTTATGTAGTTGGTATTATAATTTGGAGTTTGTATAAAGTAAAAAAGTACAAGAAACTAAATGATTGAAGATTGAGTTCAATGAATATAGAGAAATTAGATATGGCCCCCATATATTTTGATTTATAAGATTAATTTTAAAAACACCCAATTAGTATTTATTAGTATTTATTATAATCTAGTCAGTTCTTGTAGCTATGTGTCTCTATGAAATAAACGCTGACATTTCTTAAGCTGAGATTCATAGAAAATAACTGGGTATGTCTGTTCTCTTCCGTCATTCTGATATATAACTATTTTGTGTGTTTCTATTTGTTTGTCATGCAGCCAAGTTAGAATAATTTAAGCAGGCTTTCACTTAATTAAGTCTCTAATAAGACAGGTATCTTCTCAGAATAAGTAACAGATCTGGAAGTATCCCCAATACTTAAGTTTAAGGGGGTGATGGATATGGCTAAAGAATACACAGAAAAAGAAAAGTTCAAGATTACATGCAGTAATATGATGGAAAGTCAGATAACAGAGAAGTAAAAGAAAGGTGAGAAATCATCACTGAATAAAAGTAATTCTTTTAAACAATTTACTTGTGAAGAAAAGGAGAAAATTAGAACACTTCTGAAGTGTATAAGCATTGAGGCACAGAATTAATTTTTCCTAAGATGGGATATTATTAATTATATTTCTATGCTCCAAAGAGAAAGAGAAGACATTAAAGAGGCAAAAAATAAAATAAAAAGATTTGTCACAAAAATATGTGAGCACACATACATGTAAACATGTACATATATGTAACTTTCTTCCAAGAGGGTAGAAAGGACCCAGTCATGAAAATTATAGAAGTTCAAAATGGAGAGTATTAGAATATGTCTAGGATTTTCCTACTAAGGACCACAATTATTCAATAGCTATGTAAATATGGCCATATAAAGAAATAAGAGAAAATAAGTTTTTCTTTGTGTGCTTTTAACGTACTGTGTGAAATTATTTCTTTTTCTGTTATTTCCCCCCATGTTTTATTCCCTCCTATCACTATGTCTGATTTTGGTAGCTGGTGTATTGTAGATACATTTATTTGAACTAGGGAAGGGAAGGGCAACAACAAAATGCTGACACAAAGCACAAAGGGTAAACCAATGTAATAGTGATATGTACAAGTCAATATGGTGGAAATGAATTCTACAACTTGGGGGATGTGGGGCACATCACATCAAGGGTAAAAGGCCTACCTCGTGGCCCAATGCTCACTTCCTGATTTTGGAGATTCAACCTGCCTGTCTCCTGGTTGGGAGGTTGGCTGTGGTTTGTGATGTAAAATAAGGCTACCTCAAACCCATGGATTGGCCCCACCGCCCTCTCTGACCACATCTACCTTCCCCTGTCCTGCCTACTTTTATGTTAATAGATTCCTGCTTCTTACTTTAGCCCCTGGTATTTTCCCATTAAATGAGTCTGCTGTGACATTCTCCCTGGCGTCTGTGTCTTCCCTCTGGAGAAGGGAGGGCTGGGTGAAGGCGGCCAGTCAGCCCTATCCTTTCTCGGTCTCGTCTTAGTTGGGGCGTGTTCTCCTTGCCCTTCCTGAGGGTCAGGAGGCAAGGAGTGCTAAAAATCCTGACATTCTGGTGCCCAAACGTGGGACACGAAAAGAACGCTCATCAGAAGCGGGATTGTCTGCAAGCCGAGCCAAGCGGATTACGAGGTACAGGTCTCCCTGAAAAGATGGGGCAATCTCACACCAAAAATGAGGACCTGGCGCTCATAGCATCTAGATTTAAAAGCAGAGGTTTGGAGAATGAGGACCCCAGGCTGAGAAGGTTTGGGAGGCCTTAACATGTGCCGCGTTAATGGCGGCCATTCTTTTCAATTGGGCCGCATGGGTGCGCACAGAGCGCCTGGTGAGGAGGAGGAAGATTAACTTGGGAGAGGACCCTCCCTTTGGGGTCTCTCCGACCTTGTCTGCCCTTAAGGCCTGCTTCTATCCTGGCTCAGTTACATCTAGGGCCAAGGAAACTTTAATTGAGGAGGGCTCAGAGCCGTGGAGAGTTGGCCCTCCCGCTGCTCAGGAAGAAAAGGGTGTAGAGCCTCGCCCTGAGGAGGGATTTTTGGGCCCCTTTGATCCTGGGATCAGGCCCCAGAACCCTGGGTGCTCTGCCCCGGAATTTGTGGCAGACAATTGGGGGGGCAGAGGGACCTCTGTCATTTTACTATCCTTCCTCCCACGCTTCACCACGTGTTAAGCCGGAAGAGGAGGTCAAGTCACCATCTTGCTCCTCCCCTGCACCGGAAGAGGAGGTTAACTTGCCATACAGTGGCAGCTCCTCCCCTGAACCGGAAGGGCGGGTTAAGCCGCCATTTTACTCCTCCCCACCATGCTTGGTAAGTGCTAACCCTGGGGGCAATAGACCAGCCCTAAAAGAGCTCAAGAAAGCAGTCTCCAAAGATGGGCCTAATGAGGAATACCATGCCCAGGCTGAGAGGAACCAGCCTGTTAATCCCCCAGTCCCGGTGACTTATGGGATGCTAATGTAATCAGTATTTTAAAGGAATGTTTAAAAGTTTATCTCCTTATAATTTGGTTTCATGCTACTTTGCAATTGGACATATTTTAGAAAAAGAAGGAAACTAAGCCCAGACTTAGACTTTTGGTGCACTGATGATGTTTGTAGTTCTTGCATTAAAGAAAAACTTATTTGAGTTTTGGAGTTCTAGGCAGTAATCTAAACTGCAGGAAAAAAAAGCCTCTTCTAAAAGGCAAAGGGAGTGCCTTGAGCCCTGGGCGGCCTGGAGACAAAGGAAGTTCCTTGAGCCCTTAAAGGTTTTTCAAATGCAAATAAAGACTAAAGTGTTAAGTGTTTAAGCAAATATCTGTAAAAGTTTTAAAGAACATTAGAAATGGGTTTCTGAACAAAATTTGAAAGTAAAGTTGTCTTAAATGTTTGTTTCAAGAAAGAAGGAAAATTAGGACTACCAAAATGATTGCTTAATTGCTATTTAGCTTGCTCTTGTAAGTTTCCTTATAGCAATTTCCAGCTGGCCCATGGAGAAGGACAGCAATCCTTATTTAGATGTAACTTCAGCTCTTACCAAATTCCAGGTAAGATCATGCTTAGAGACTATTTCTCTGTTGACCACTTGTTGCTTTAATTGGAGTATCATGGCCTTTTGTAGGACTCATTGATCTGAAAGCTGCAGTTTTGAGCCAACCTGGGCAAAGCAAAGTCCCTGTGAGACTGTGGTGTCTAATCTGCCAGCAGAAGAATGCTGGTGCAGAGTTGCTTTGGAGCTCAAAGTGGCAAAGTGCTAGCCTTGAGGTGGAGAGCTGTGGGCACTCAGGCCCACCAGTCACAGACGCTGGTTGTGGCCCTACAAGCCCAAAAGGCGTAGGTGCTTTCTACCTCTCTTACCTCTTCCAATGGTATTGGAAGAGGAGTTTATGGGTGTGGCCAGCAAGGCCAATTCAAAAGAGATAGCCCTGGGGGATGGATCCCCCACAGGGAAGTCTTTCAGGCCAGACAAAAGGCCTAACTCCACCTAAAAATTGCTGCAGGCCCCAGCTCCTGGGCTAGCTGGCCTAGCAGCATCTTAGCAATTGGCAGGCCTCCTGTCCTGGCCAGAGCCATTCAGCCATTGCTCTTAAAGAGGACCTGCCCTATAATCTCTAGGGGGAGACAAGATATGGATGTTGTGACATTCTATGATGACTGCATTAGTTATGAAAAAATTAGCATAGAACTGCTCCCCCAATTCTAGAGGCCAGCAGTCAAATTGCATGGGGAGCAATGGCCTACTGGCCGGAAAAACAATTGGAGCTACTAAAGTTAATAAGGATCAGGCGAATACAAGTTTCAAATACAGGTTTCTTCATGATCTCCTTGCAGTAAATATGCCCATGGGAGCCACCCGACCAGGGCTCCCAAGTCTTTCATCAATTCCTAATAATTTGTATATTTATGCTATTGAGATAAAAGATTGCTTTTTTCTAGAAACAGTGGTTTTCCTTTAACAACCTTTTTTGGAAAAGACACCCAGGTTTAAAGCAAAGTCCTCTGGAGGTAAGTAAAAGTCAGCCGACCACCCTGTATGTCTGTCTAAATAAGTTGTTTGGTGAGAGCGTTCACCTGAGTTTGTGTTGTTGTGTTAAATGTCCCATTTTCTGTTGTAAGTCAATGTCTGGTTCTGTTTGAGAGTAGGTTAGGATGGCCTCTGCCAGCCAGCTACCAAGGAATTGAAATTTCTGTAGGGGAGGCACCTCCTGAATTCCCGATTTCAGGGCTCCACGGTCTTTCCATCACTCTGGTAGTTTAAGGCCAGGCATGCCATCAGAAGTTTAGGAGTTTCTTAAAAGTCTGCTTCTCTGTCTTTAAAACAAAAGTTTCATCCCTACCTGGGGTAGGTCTAGGGCCTGGTATGGCCCCTCCCACGGGGCTGCAGTAGAAGTGAGCCTAGGCCAGGCAAAGCAGCTGCAGGCTTAGTAGTGACAGTCTAGAGACAGTTAGTGGCAGGACGCAGACTTCAGTCTTAGTTCTCCTAGGTTTAAGACTCCCACCCAACTTTCATCTGCAAAAAGTATTATGGTAAAATTGATAACCATCCTAAATATGGATCCTTGCAGTTTGTGTGAGTGTGTGTACACGAATCCTTTTAAAATGAACAGCCAATATTAATTTTGTGCGCTTTAAGATATTTATAAATGTGTGTGTGAATGGGTGTGAGTAAACATGTTCAAGGTTAAATTGTCAGCATCCAAAACAATGGATAAATTCATAATTGAAACACAAGAAACTGGTTAATATGAGTTTTCTAAAGATTCTAAAATCTGCATTTAAAAGTTTACCCCTACAAGTTAAAATGGATAATGGGCCTTGTTTTAATAAAACAAAAGGGGGGAGGCAATCCCCATGACCAATTGAGGACAGCTATGATTACATTATTTTAAATTTTTCCAAGGATCAGCCTCTGACTGCCTTTCAGAGACATTGGTCTAATCAGACACCTTATTTAAAGGTTGAAGTCCGTTGAAGACATCCTCTTACTGGAGAGGCCCTGATCCCCTCATTTGTGTGGGGAGAGGATTTGGATGTGTCTTCCCAGTGGGAGAACCAAACCCAATTTGGGTACCGGCTACAGATTTAAAATATTGTCAGCAAACAAAAAAAATAATTACCCAAGAGCACCACCTCTGAGGTATGCTTTCTCCCTCTCGTTCACAGGAATAAGGAGACCATACCGGACGCCCTGCTTAGCTGTGGTTGGAATGCTCAGTCACCTTCCTTCTCCTCATCCTGAGCATCATTATCTATGCCACCCACAAAGACACTACCTACAATCTCAACTTGATTTCCTGACTGCAGGAGTCCTCCGAATAGTCCAGGCCTTGATCTGCTTAAAAAGGCTACAGGAGTTCCCAAATGCCTCCAAAATGAACTCGATACAAACTATCTGTGGACTGGACTATGGTTGGCTTCCTTACCTTCTCCCCTTTGTGGGCGGGCCCCTTGGTTACAGTGGGTTTTTGTATTCACATTCAGATCTTGTGTAATCAATAAGTGTCTTAGAAAGCAGGATCAGGGAAAGCTGTTCAGGTAATGGTGGTCTGGCAACAATATGCTGTGCTATGAGATGGCGGACTGGGAACTCTGTGAGGTTGACCCTGGCCCTTACCAGGATGTGCAGGTGTACAGAAGAGTTTCCTTTGCTGACGTTGGCCATCCCCCTTATTTCTCCGTTTGGGTCTGCCAACCCTACAGGTAAATTGCATGAAGTGCTAGAGTGGTAGTCAATGACTGGTAAGATCTCCAGAGGGGTCAACCTAAGACAGGCACACTTCTCGAGTAAGGCAAATACCTGCTTAATAAAACAAAAGGGAGGAGATGTGGGGCACGTCACATCAAGGGTAAAAGTCCTACCTTGTGGCCCAGTGCTCACTTCCTGGTTTTGGAGATTCAACCTGCCTGTCTCCTGGTTGGGAGACTGGCTGTGGTTTGTGATGTAAAATAAGGCTACCTCGAACCCATGGATTGGATTGGCCCTGCCGCCCTTTCTGACCACACCTACTTCCCCCTGTCCTACCTACTTTTATGTTAATAGACAATCCTGCTTCTTACTTTAGCCCCTGGTATCTTCCCATTAAACGAGTCTGCCTTGACATTCTCCCTGTGTCTTCCTTCTGGAGAAGGAAGGGCTGGGTGAAGGCGGCCAGCCCGCTCTATCCTTTCTCTGTCTTGGGCGTGTTCTCTTTGCCCTTCCTGCTGGTCAGGAGGCAAAGAGTGCTAAAAACCTCGACAGGGGGATGGGGATAATAGGGAAGGAAAAGTTGAGAGAAAAACATTGGAGAGGGTAACACTGTCCAATAAGAAAGGTATTCACTATCTTATATATGTAATTGTAAACCCCTTATACAGCTCTCTGACAATAAAATTATTTTTACAAGACAAGCTAAGATCTTAAGAGGACACTAGAGTATTTAAAATTATTACAAAAGTAATATACAGAAAGGTTACAGTTATGGAAATAAGGTAATGAGTATATTTTTTGAACAGTAGTACCCCCTCCTCCTCACTTTCTCCCACTTTCTCTCATCTACTCCCATCTTCCCTCCCAAGTTATTAAGTTCATTTCCAACATAGGGTCTCATGAGGGCCACTGTTACATTGGTTCACTCTTTGTCCCACTGTTTCTGTGGTTTTCCTTCTATTCCCCAAATCAGATAAACTTATATTCAACAAAAGTTGCAGAAATAAAAAAACAGTGACAACAGAGAATAAAGCAGAGAAAAGAAAGAAAGAAGAAGCAACTACAAATGGTACAATAAAAAATAACCTCTTCCTTCCATTTCTTGGAGTTCATTTTGATAAGCATCATTTTATATAATCATATCCACATCGGTAATGAGCCACTGTGATGCTCTACAAAAAATATTGTAGCCATAGTCTAGTTATAACAAATGAGAGAAACCATGCAGACTCTGTTTCTGTTAGTCTGGCTTACATGGCTTTATAATTTTTCCAAGTCTTTCCATTTATGAACAAATGGGACAATACCATCCTTTCGGTTGGAAGTGTAGAATTCCACTGTGCATATATACCACATTTTCTCATAATAGTGATTTAACAGCCTAACCACCAACATGATTAGCATATAGAAAAGATAATATCCCTACTATAGGAACCTCCAATTTGACATTGCAGACAAAATAGCACAGAATTTAAGGCTATCAACATTTAAACTATTTTTCTATTTACATTTCAAGCAGCAGTAATTGTTGGGAAAATTTGATATCTACACACAGAGGAAGGAAATTAGAACTTCGCTTCACACTATGTAAAGAAATTGACTCAGAATGGGTTAAACTGAACTGTAATATATTGGAAGTAAATAATAAAATTATTAGGACACATGGAAAAATCGTCATGACATTTGGCTGAGCAATAATTTTATTATTGTTTTGTATATGATCTTAAAAGCACAGGTAAAAAAATAGACAATTGTGGTTTCACCAGACTAGCACACTTCTGCATAACAAAGAAAACATTCAAAAGAATGAAGAGATAATCTGCAAATTTGGAAAATATAGTTGCAAACCAAAAATAAGTACTAATCAAAACAGAAAAATTAAACAGCTCAATAGCACATAATGAGAATCTTATAATCCTTTAGCAATAGGCAAAAGACCTGATTAGACATTTCTCAAAAAATTAAAAATGGCCAGGAAATAAAACAAAAAGTACTCGAACTTAGTAATATGTTGGGCCTTTGAAGTCAAAAGCCTCATGAATTGGGGCTGGGAGTTTAGCTTTGTGGAAGAGTGCTTGCCTAGCATGCACAAAGATCTGGGTTCGATTTCTTGGTACCACATACATAGGAAACAGCTGGAATTGCTGCTGAGGTTCAAGTGGTAGAGCTCTAGCCTTGAGAAAGTCTAAGGGCAGTGCTCAGGCCCTGAGCTCAAGTCCAGGACTGGCAAACAAAAAACATCATGAATTAATGCCTTTGTATACATTAGAATGATCATAAAAATATAATTCAGTTATTTGTACATCCTTTTATATAGACATTCAGGAAGCCAAGGCAGGAGGATGGTGTGTTTTAGGCTGACCTGCACTGCACAGCATGGCCAGGTACAAAAAACACCAAGAAGGATAATCACAATTGGTGACAATGTAAGGAAAGGAAAATCTTGGTACAATGCTGGTTGAAATGTAAATTAGTAGGACCATTATGGAATTTAATATGAAGATTCTTCAAAAGTTAAAACAGATAATCTGGTAGAACCGATATGGAATATATTGTAAAGACTCTTCAAAAATTAAAACAGGGGCCAGGAGTTTGGCCTAGTGGTAGAGTGCTTGCTTAGCATGCACGAAGACCCGGGTTCAATTCCTTGGTACCACATACTTAGAAAAAGCCAGAAGTGGTGCTGAGGTTTAAGTGGTAGAATTCTAGCCTTGAGAAAAATCCAAGGGCAGACCTCAGACCCTGAGCTTAAGCCCAGGACTGGAAAAAAAAAAAAGAAATACAATGAAAAAAAAATTAAAACAGAAGATCCACTTTGGGTTATAGATCCCAAATGTGAAAGAGATACCTGTATTCATTTGTTCATCCCATCATTACAACCAAGATATGGAAATAATCTACAAGTCCATTAATTGACGAAATGATTGAGAAAATATGGGAAATATTATACCCTCTTTTGTTGTTGGTTGTTATTTTCATTAGTCATAGGGATTGAACTCTGTGCCTGGGCATTGTCCATGAGCTTGTCAGATCAAGGATAGCACTCTAACACTTGAGCTACAGTAACACTTCTGATTTTCTGATTGGAGAAAAGACTTTTGTGCCTGGGTGCCAGATTTATTATTCCATCCTCAGAGAAGGAAATCCTTGCTTTGTTTGACATTATCATAGACTGCCATTCATTAAATAAGCTAGACTCAGAACAACATATACTGTGTAAACTTATATATATAATATTAAATAATCAAAGTGACAGGTGCAGGAAAGGGACCAATGATTTCTAGGGCCAAAAGCGAAAGGGAAATAAATCAAGGGATTAAACTTTCAATATTACATGATAACAAGGTTTGGACATCTGCTCTATATCATGATAATCACAGGTAACAATACTGACCTGTATGTCTTGGCTGTTCTCACCATAAAATTTTTTTAAAAAATTTAAGAGCAAAAGAAAAGGAGAGGGAAGGGGAATAAAAAAAAATAGAGAAGAAAAGAAGAAAAAGTGGTAGTTATATAGGATAATTCATTGTTATTTGGTTTTATTGTAGTGATTATTTCACAATACATAATTGCATATTTGTATATTCCATATATATAAATAATTATTAGAGGGCATATAATTTAGGTTTGATAAGAACTGGAAAATATCTACATCTGTGTCAACCACTAAGAATGCAAAACATCAAAAGACAAGTCAAAAGGCAAATTGCTTTGGGCTGAGAATTAACTGCGAAATTTGTTTCTTAATTGTTTTCTGTAAAAGTGAAGACATGTTGACTGTGTGTGTCTTCTGTTTGGGGAACCAAAAGGAAGCCCAGAGGCCTGATGAAATTGGCTTTTCCATACTTCTGTGCAGAAAAATATGAAGGAAAACTTATTCCAGCTAGCCCTCATTGCAAATTCTCACCTGGGTAAGCTGACAGGTAGGTCACTGACTGGCTTATAATGTGCTCTGAACTAAAAATCTGGTGTCAAATGGATGGGTGATTATGAAAGAGAAGACTAAGAGAAAGGTGGAAGGATTTTTTCAGGACTTCTCATTGACTGTAGGGCCTCAGGGATAAATAATGAAGTAGCCTAATGGGTAGGTTTCTTAGGTTATCACAGAGGAACTCCTTGACCAGAAGTACTCTCCTCTTAGATGGAGGTTTTGATGAAAGATTCCATAATTGCTTCCATTTATCTTAACTGTAAATGGATTTCCCAATAGGACTGAAACCCTCTGGGATGGCAACTGGAATGACTCATTACTAGCCCCAGAGAGTGGAGGAAAGGGAAGCAATCTTTAACAGATATCCTAGATTTTCCCCTTACTGGGACTCTAGAGGCAGGTTAGCAGATATGCACAGGTCTTTTTAATTTTGCAATTGCATTAGAATTATCTAAAAGTATCTAGAACTAACTAAATGTGTTAGAACTATCCTGTATTACATACTAGTTGTAAAAAAAAAAGTGATTGAGAACCTCAAAGTCAACCAAGAATGGTAGTCACTAGACTAATATCAATTATAATTAGTGGCCATAAAAAAGAAACACAAAAAAATGAAAAGAAAAAAAAAGCTGAATACAAAGCCTTTACTCAGAGAAAACTCTGGAAAAGTATGATGTAGGAATTAGGAAGTCGGCAGATAACCATATTTTCATTTCTTCCTCTTGATACTGTTCCAGTGATGATACTATTGACTTGTGCTGATAAAACAGTTTCTCATTTACAAAACTATCATATCTGCTCTTATTTAATGTGTATGGAAATGTTGAATACTAGGCTTGATTTAGATTTTGGTTGGGTCCACTAGTTTTGGGATGGGGAAGAGATAAAACATATGATATAGGGGGCCGGGAGTTTGGCCTAGTGGTAGAGTGCCTGCCTAGCATGCATGAAGACCCAGGTTCGATTCCTTGGTACCCCACATACACAGCAAAAAGCCAGAACAGAAGTGGTGCTGAGGCTCTACCCTTGAGAAAAATCCAAGGACAGTGCTCAGGCCCTGAGCTTAAGCCCAGGACTGGCAAAAAAACCCAAAAAACAAGCAAAAAAACCCATATAATATAAATGTATCAGAACAAAAGAAGGCAGGAAAAGGAAGCCAAACCTAGACCTAGGCAGGAGAAGGAAGCCAAACCTCGACTGAGAGATGAGAAACATCTAAGGAAAGCTTCCCAATGACAGATTGGGTTTCAGCATTACCAACACTGGGAAAGACACCTCTTTTCAGCTAGATAAGTTGGCATGGAGAAAGCCATTGAGCAACTGAATGACCAATGATTCAGTATCAGTGAAACAGAAAGTAACAGCACATGTATAAGAAATGAAATTGAAGACAAATCCAGAGAACCAGTCACAGAATTTCCTGCTTAATTGCACCAAATAATATAACCTTTACCCCACAAGCAATGGGAACATCTAAGTGCAGTAAATAGTTAGGCTTCATGGCAAGATAAGTGGTTTGCAATTACTATTCTGGAAGAGGCTGGCATTGGAGAGTGCTAAATGTAATAGAACTGCCAATGAGCTTAGAATTCGTGTTAGTAATCTAGATAAGATTTGAAAAAAGATTATAGGTTATGATGTTCTGGAAAAGGAAATAATTTCTAGGGAATATTTACAGAAGTCAGAAGTATTGCAGATGACTTATCCCAGTTTGAGAGACTTGATAGACGACAGTACTGCCACTCCTAAGGTTAGAGGTAAACTCATTTTCTATGCTTCTAACTCAAATAAAGGGACTTTCTCTCAGCAGACATACGAGTCTTTTGGTGTCCTAATTTGGTGAGAAAGAGCATAGTTGACTCTAAAGAGACCTTCTGGGACATCCACATCTATAATATATTGTAAAAGCCTGGGCGGGATTGAGAATTACACACAAGTGCAAGAGGGGCACTTTAATAATATAGATATCATTGAAATTAAAGGGCATTAAAAGTATGCAAGAATAATGAGAGGATCATATTTGTCAAATGCAAGAAATGAATGAGACTATGAAGACCAAAACTTGGGCAATTGTTATTGGTAACTTTCTAGGGGAGAGAGTTTGTTTATCCTAGGCTAAGAATGTTTTATAGAAAAGTGTTTTTTTGTTGCTTACATTTAAATTATAAGATTAAAATACTGTTCTCAAGAGATTGCAAGCCTTCTTTGCTTTCGCATATTCACTCTGGTATGGAAGTTCTTGGCAGTTCTTATATTATGAATATGAAAAAAATTTCAGCTACTGCATCCCTCATTTTATTTTATGTTATGAGGACAGAGATGCTCTTTAACCTTACTGAAATCTCTATATTGCTCACAATTCCCAGACTGGAATTACCATAAGTTTTCTTCCTATCTGTGGATAAATTTACATGCTTTGTTAGAATTTCAATTTTCCAGTTATTACTAAATATTTTCTTCAGAAGGCATTAGTTCAGAGGAGAAGAAACTATGATAGTTCATCAGTTTTAGGAACCAGACAGAGAAGTTAGAAGGAAGAAACTGGGCTAGATATATTATTTTTAGTGTAACTAGGGTTTAAACTCATGGCCCTGTGCCTGCTAGTCAGATGTTCTGTGCTTGAGCCATGCCCCCAACACTTACAGGTCTGTTTGGGGAGAGAAAAGACTTTCTGTCAGGCTCGGATATTATAGTGGTGCCCCAAAGCAAAATGGCTCTAAACTTTTAAATCGAGAAATGATGGTAATTAGAGGGTAAAATTAGTATAATAAGCATCATGGACTAAAAATTAGGCAGCTTGAAGCTGTGAGGAAGAAACATTATACTGGAAGAGAGATTTCCTTTGCTCTGTTTAGAGGAATTGTCAAATTAGTTGAGGGACAACTAATGGTCAAAGGGCGTTTCTTAAGTGGACAGGAGTTTTACTAGGTAGAGACATGATAACAGCGGCGGGTAGCTGGAGCGGACAGACTTCAAAATGTCTTTCATGACCTTTGCCCTTTGGCCTTGCTTGTGTTCCTTGGCCAAAGAGACTTTGCAGAGGCTTAAAGGGACTTTAGGAGAGTACTTTTGATTGTCCAGATAGGCACAGTGCAACCACATGATCTGTTTGAAGTAGAAAAGAAAGAAGTCAGGGGAATTCAGAGAATGAGAAGGATTTATTACTATTTTTAGGGCATTTTATTTTCTTGGTAGTACTGGGGTTGAAAAACTTAGTGCCTCATCGTCTCTAGGAAGGTACTCTACCATTCCAACCACTCATATACACACAAAAGGCCATGTTATTTTCCACAAAGGATCTTACATTTTTTTTGCCTTCATCAGCCACACCAGTCCTCTTCCCTCTGCTCCCTCATTGTTGGAATTACAGACAAGAACCACCACTCTTTGTTTATGTATTTAAATTGTATTTGGTCACTGTTTTGTTCAGGTTAACTTCAAATGGGAATTGTCCTAATCTTTTAGGAATCCCTGAGATTACAGATATGATCCTCTCTGGAGGAAGATTTAGTATGCTGTTGAAGCCCTGATGTTGGAAGGGCCACAGAGACTCTCTACTTACAGACAAAATGAATAGAATATTCGAACAATCTATATAAGGTGGGGGACACATTCTTCCCAGAACATCTAGAAGGAAATAGCATTGCTGTACTTTTCTTCAAATCTGGTCTGAGTCGTATTCCCAGCTCATAGGACTACAGACACATTAAGTGGGTGGTATTTGAAGTGTCTAAATTTGTAGTAATTTGTTACTTGCTAGTGGAAATCTAAGATATTATTCAGGACCTTGGTGTATAAGACAACATGTTGAAAAAGAGTCATTTTAGAATGATTAGAATTGGGGATAGAATGGAGCTCAGACCTTATTTTGAATAATTAAAGGAAACTGATCTCATTTTATACTCAAAGTATCAAGAATCATAACTGTAAGAATCAAGAATTTTAACTGCAATGTAATTATAACTACAATGTAATCTAGAAGAAATAACAAAAACAATTCTGAAACAATACAATGTTGAGTAAGATTCACACTGTAAGCAAAACAACCCTAAACACAAATGAAAAATTTGCCTTGGACTTTTCTTGTGTGAAATATGGGAAACTGTCTTAAAAGAATGTTCTATTCCCACATTCCAGTAAGTCATGCTTGTAATCCTAGTTACTCAATGGGCTGAGATCTGAGGATTGAAGGTTAAGCAAGCCAGATCGGACATTCCTATTTCTGATTACACACACACACACACACACACACACACACACACACACACACACACACACAGAGGCAAGAAGTAGAGCTGTAGCTCTAAAGGTAGAGTGTCCTTGAGCAAAAAAGATCAGGCATAAACTCAGGCCCTGAGTTCCAGCTCCAGAACTTCCACAATCTACTAAACTATATACAGAGCTGAAGCATGGAAATATGTTTTTGTTTAGTCTGGAACACACTCAAATTGCATGCAG
This sequence comes from Megascapheus bottae, assembly GCF_031878675.1. Lineage (NCBI taxonomy): Eukaryota > Metazoa > Chordata > Mammalia > Rodentia > Geomyidae > Megascapheus > Megascapheus bottae. The sequence goes on from NC_143521.1 coordinate 13,139,681, forward strand.
GCACTTGTTGAATCCAAGTTGATGTAGTAGAACTCAGTGAAAGAGAAAGTTCATATGGAAGTTCCTCTAGTTAATCTTTCTCACTTGAAGGTCTTGCTTGTTCAAGATAATAAAACATTGATTAATTTACACTCACAAATAAGAGATTATCCTATATTTAATCTGTAAATTCTTATAAAATTACTCTCTTCATTAGAACATCCTAGCAGTCAATCTTTCCCTTTACAGATGATTCTTTCTCTTCTTCCTTTTAAAATTTTCAGAGGGAAACAGGAAGGATCAATGTCTCATCATGTTTGTGAGTCATATTTTGGTGGAAATGAATCACAAATAAATACTACTTATTACCAATGATAGAAAAGTGGGCCGGCCCACTTTTCCCTCTCCTTAACCCTGCAACCTCTCATCTTTCATCGTGATTTAGAGATGTTATCTTAATCTTAATCTCTTATATCTATACATGCCGTAAGCACAGTGTTACACATAAACTCTTACCTTAATGGATATGAGAGTTTCACAATCAGTCATCAGCTCTCTCTACTTTTGTTCTACATATCATCCCTCTGAAACAACAGTTTTCTTTGAGGCTACCTTGTCAGTTGTCATATTCCTGTTTAAACAACTTTCCCCAAATTGAAAGTTGCTTAGGAGACAAACTCTTTGAAACCTGGAAGCTGTCTCTTTAGTCAGTCTATATACTTCCACTCCCAAATTTCTGTAGGGCTTTCCTTACTAAGTGCAGTTCTATAAACATGTCACAGATTCTCCAGAAAGAAAATAACAAAAAACAAAACAAAAAACCTTTTTTTTACATAAATCAAGTTCCTTTAGTGCTGTGTATCAGTTTCAATATGCTACAGTAGGTAAGATCATGCGAAAAATTTTAGAGTATAAACTGGGGATGTTTTTTGAGAAACAAAGTATCTGTACGAGTTTTATCTTGGACAGTAAGTATTGGCATGCAATCCCTCTGCAAATACAGAACTACTACTTTATTGTTAAGAGCAATATTTAAAAGAACACACCAAGTTTTGAGGTTATAAAATAATAAAAATCAATGTTTCCTTATTTTTACATGTTTAAATTTGCAAGTAAAAAATTTAAGAGTATCTGAAAACTATGCACATTAAAATTATGCACAACTCAGGAACATAAAATTACAAAATCCTTTAGAACCTACAAACAAGCTGCTATAGTTGCAAAGAACACTGCCAGTGTAGAGTAACCTACCAAAATAATCTTTTCCCATTGTTTTAGTTAATTTCATGCAACTAATTCTCTTATCCGTACTTCTTATATCTATCAGAGATTCAGACTTATACATGCATCTACTATAATGCACTATATTCTACACATAGCACAAGAAGTTTAACTATAGCATGTTCCCAACTGAGACCTTGAATTACATTCACCTGAGTTTTCTCTTACATTTGTAGGCACCTCTATTCATTGAGAAACCTGTGTGTTTTCAAAATGTGCTTGTGAGGCTAGAAGGTGACTCAGTGTAGAGTTATCCCCTCACATGCATGAAGCCTTGGATTTGATTCCCCAGTAACACATAGGCAGAAAAATCCAGAAAGGGCACTTGGGCTCACGTGGTAGAATATTAGCCTTGAGCACAAAGAGGCTCAGAGACAGTGCCCAGGCCCTAAGTTCAAGCCCAGGACTGGCAAAAAAAAAAAAGTCCTTATGTTACCTCTCTCCTCATATCCCATTCCCCTTCAGCAAGCTACATCATTCTCTTTATATTGATCTCATATCGGTCTCCTATCATCTTGCCTCAAATGTATGTCCTCAGCAGTAACTTGTTTGTTTCCTTGCCTTCTGTCTTCTTTTTTTTTGTCAGTCCTGGGCCTTGAACTCAGGGCATGAGCACTGTCCTTGGGCTTTCTTAAGGCTAGAGCTCTACCACTTGAGCCACAGCACCATTTCTGGTTTTTTCTATGTATATGTGGCACTGAGGAATTGAACCTGGGTCTTCATGCATGCTAGGCAAGCACGACCACTAGGCCAAACTCCTGAACCCTGCCTTCTGTCTTCTATCTGTCCAATCCCTTTTTCATGCAGCCTAAAAGACTGTTTCTCACAAAGATTTGACCATTGGTCTTTGGTGCAAATCCTTTGCAATGACTCACTACCACTTATAAATTCCAAAGTTCTTAGTTTGGCTGACATGGCTTTGTTGTCTTACTACTCTCATTTTGACATTTATTGTCTTACTGCTCTCAGTTTCACATTCATGCTATTGCAGCCTGAGTTGCTAATAGCTTCACTTTTTGAACTGTGCTGGCTTATAGGTATACCCTCATCCGTGCTTTCTTTTGTCTCTAAATGCCACTCTCCCCTTCCATGCCTAGAAACCTTTAGGCATTCATTAAGAATCACTACATTACCAGCTCCTCTAGGCAGCCCAGCCTTTCCCCCATACTAATTACTCCTCCACTCTCCCTTTCAGTGGGTAATGTCTATCTCATTGCATCTCCATCTTATCTTATAATTGTCTAAAAACTAATTCTGCAAAACAATGTAGTCTTCAAGGAAAAGTGCTGTATCTTACTTGTCATGTTTCAAATCATTGCATGCTGTTCTCAAGACACAGTAGGATCATACTATACATTTAGAACATAATAATGTGTAGAAAGTTATATTGACCTCTGTTTCTAAAACCCCTTATGGATTAAGACTATTATAAGAAACAAGGTGTGCTTGTACCAGTCTGTAATCCTAGTACTCAGGAGTTAGAAACTGAAGAGTAGTATGTTTGTGGTTAGCCTCGGGTATAGAACCAATCTAAAGGGGCTGGGAGTTTGGCCTAGTGGTAGAATGCTTGCCTAGCATGCACGAATACCCAGGTTTGATTCCTCGGCACCACATACATAGAAAAAAAGCCGGAAGTGGTGCTGAGGCTCAAGTGGTAGAGCTCTAGCTTTGAGAAAAGTCCAAGGACAGTGCTCAGGCTCTGAGCCCAAGCCCAAGACAGGCAAAAAATAAATAAATAAATAAATAAATAAATAAATAAATAAATAAAAAAGAAAAAAAAATAGAACCAATCTAAGGCAAGACTGAGATGTATGGAGAGAGCTGTGTTAGCTGTCAGAAAGAGGTAGAGTGATTGTGAACCATGTGTAATGCCCTGGGTTTGATCCTCAGCACTGATATGGTGGAATTTTTATTGTCTAAGGATTAGGGAACAATAGAAGATGCCCCCAGCTCAGCAAGAATAAAGGCAGGAAATAACAATTGCCATTTTTGAGTCTTTGATTCTCATTTCCTTCCTGGGGGATGTGGGGGAGGTAGGGAATGTTTTTCTCTCTTTTTCTATTTCTCCTTTCTTTAATCTTGTTTTACTAAAATAAACCCTTGTTAAAACTTTTTTTTAAAAAATGATCACAGTTTATAAAAATAGAATAAAGAATAGAGTAAAAGCCAGGTTAATATAAAGAATGTGTGTGTTACATAAGGACTAGGTTAAGTGACCTTCCTCAGGAAAACATTTTTAGTAGTAAATTTGGTTTCATTTCAGTGCTTTAAGAAAATTGGCCCCAGCTAAGAAAAGTAATCCCTATCCTTACTTTACCACATCTCAACTCTTCCTTCCCCAGATCCTCACATAAGCTCAAGAAGGCAGTGGAAACTGAGACTAGGGCTCCACCTGTCCTGATGTATTAAAAAAATACATGAGCTGTGAATGGCAAAAGCAAACAAGCCATCGTTTTTTTTGTAGTGAAAGGTAGATTGTCCTTAGGATAGGCTGGTTCAGCTATAGTATGTGTTAAAGAGCTGAAAGACAATAGAAAGAAGAACAAGAAATGGAGGCTAGACTTATAGGGTGCACAACTATGTATGTGATGTATTATAGAAGACAGAAGGGAAATCTGGTGAGCATACCAGGGATCATAAGTCACATGACTGTGCCCTTTCTGTAGCTCAGGGAAGCAGGTTAGTTATCTGGGGGGAGGAGGCACTACAGGATGGCGCACACGCTATTTTCCACCATCACCATTGTTGTGTTTAGCTCTAGCTTAGTGTTCCTTTCAGCCGAAAGCTTCTGCCTTGTGTATGATCTAACATATCCTTACTGATGGTAAGACAGGTGAGCACATGTTGAGAGAAGTGCTTCGTTCCACATCCGTCTAGTAGATACTGACACAGACACCATTTGTGCTGTTAAATTTTGACTAGGGTTACTTGTCTTGCTTTTTAAGTGTGAAAGGGAACAACATAAAAATTTGAGTAACTGTAGTGGATGATTTTTTTGAGGCACGAGTCAGAGGGAAACATCAAATAATTGCAGTATTTAACTAAAGAAGGTTTTACAAGTCCATTTTTTTGTTTTTGTTGACATATTCTAAAACCAGGTTAAACAATTTTTAAGAGAATTGTAAATCGTGATCCTTAAGTTCTATACTGTTGAGCAATCAGGGCGTATCTAAACAAGCCCTTATGAAAGAGGCATACCCTAACTCTCCCTGTGCACATGCTCTTGGGGATGTATCCAGCTTTTGAGTCTTGAGGAAGAATTACACTCAATTTGACCTGAATGGTGTTCATCACAATAGTACTATGTGATGCACGCCTGGAATTAATACACACTTAATAAACCTTGTTTGAACAAACAGGATGTCCCACTTCTACGTGAAGTAGATAAATTTAGAATAAAACAGGAGAAAAAACGATGCTCACCTCATTAGAAAATGATCCAAACATATTGAATTTGTGAGTCATGGACTTAGAAGAAAATCAGATTCTTATGTAGTTTGGAAAGTACATGAGCTATTTTAAGTGTAAGTAGTGGATAATTCAACATTACCTGAGGACCTCATACCAACAGTTGAAAATGGAAAACAGTATAATACCCTGAAACTATAAGAGAAAATTCCTTCAACTGGAATTATAATGTGCAGATGACTGAAGATTTTTTTTTTGCCTTAGACATGATTGTGACCAGAGGCTACATTCTTAAACTTCATATACCACATTTGTCCAATAAGTTGAATTAGAAGGCTGCATGGTAATTCAACCTGGTTATTGAAACATATGGAAGTTAAAATATTGATACAGTGCATTGGATTATAACCTGAATTGTGGGGTCTGGAAACCATTCTACCTAGAAATATTCTCTTTTCTAATTTGCTCAACTTGCAGACTACTTTAGAGCTAGTATTTATAAGAAGTAGATTTAGATACACTAAAATAGAGGAAAAATTAGCCCAGGTCCTCAGAGTTGTAGGCTCTGTATTAATTAAATTTTATTAAGTTAAATAAAAAACTCTTGCCACGTAGGGTTCTCTGACTCTCTTCCAACTATCCTTATAATTTCATGTAGCTTTCCCATAAGAGAGTCCTGTAAATAGAGAACAGTATGAAGGCTCCTCTAAAACATAAACATGGAATAACCATGTCATCCAACTATCTTCCTCTTGTGTATGTATCCAAAGGAAATAATGTAAGTACACCAAAATCACACCTATATGGCTATGTGTATTGTGGGCAGTACTGTGTCCATATTTACAGTAGCTAAGATATAGAATTAATCAAAATACTCATCAAAGAAAATAGACACAATAGAGTATATTCTGCCATTGAAAAGGTCAAATCCTTCCAGCTGCTGATGGCTCATGTCTATAATCCTAGCTACTCAGGAGGTTGAGATCTGAGGAGTTTGAAGCCAGTCCAGACAGGAAAGTCTGTGAGACAATGATTCCCAATTAATCACCAGAAAACCAGAAGCTAAATTATGGCTCACAGTAGTAGAGCCATAGTCTGGAAAAAAAACCAACTCAGGGACAGCACCCAGGACCTGAATTTAAGTCCCATAACCAAATAAATAAATATTAGAATACTGTTGCCATGAAATAACAGATACTATAGGAACAGAAAGACAAGTATTTTATATTATCTCTCACAACTGAAATCTAAAAACAATGCTGTCTTGAAAGTACAATAGTATTTACTAAGGAATGCTAACAGTGTTGATGGGGAGAGGGATGGTGAGTTTGGAAGGAGGGTTAATGGGGATGCTCACCTATTTGTATGTATGCATGCATGTATGTATGTAAATATCACTGCATATTATAGCAATATGTGTTAATTTAAAAATAAAATGGAAAAACAAAACAAAAAATAACACTTCTCTGCATCAGAAGTTTTCTTGGCACATCAACTCCTCTTGAAATGTTCAATATGGTTGTGAGATCCCACTAGTTTCTTTCTCTTCTTTCCTCCCAACTTTCTTGAATGAGGCTGCTATTATGAAACCTCTGCCTGGGCAGAAGTAAAGATGGTGCACTTTCTCTATTGGGGTGGAGATGGGGGAATACTGATGACAATTATTTTTTTTTTGTCAAACCAAGAGCAATTTTAATATAAGCAAGGACTGTTTAGTTACAATATTTATACTACATTTACCTATGACCATGTCTAAATATTTTGTTTGGTTTTATTCAGAAGCAAAAGAAATGACTCCTTTGAATTAGTTTTCCTTTGTTAACTTTTAAACAGTTGGTATATTTTTATTTTGAGTCAGTTACTGATGACAATTATAAGAACTTCCAAAGAATTTTATACACCCATGAAGAACTTATATCAAAGTTCCCATTATCAGTTTACACACACACACACACACACACACACACACACACACACAACACACACACACAACACACACACACACACACACACACACACACCACAGATACAACCGTGTTAAACACATACCTAAGTCGCCTATATCATACTGTTGAGAATATTCTTTTTTTCTAATTTCTAATAGTTGATAAACTTCTAGAATACAAGATTGTTTGAAAATGGAGGTCTGTGAGAACAAGCTAAGTATGATTAGTCAAGAATCAGGATATCTTTATTTGTGAAATTTCCCAACTTTGAACTTAGGTGAAAATTCAAATCTTTATTATTCACAGCCATAGAAACTTGAAGTTTATCTCATAATCAGAGACAAAGCATGTAGCAACAAAAATTATAAAGTATTTGTTTTCAATATGTTATGAAATCAACTGATTTTGTTGGCCTATTGCAGATTACTACTAAGGGTTAGTCAGATGTATTTTGATTATAACTGAATACTTGGGCAACATACACTACTAACAAGGGAAAGAAAATCATAAAAATATATATTATTAGTATCTTCTTATTCTAATTTCAAATAAATACTAAAGGAGCAGAGCTAATGGTACTGCAAATAGCACTCACTCATTTCTGATCTGGACAGGCCACTACTTCATTTCATGATAATATGCTTTAGATAGCTAGTTTATGACTTTGTCTCATGATTGCTCCCCTAGGAAGTTTTTTTGTAGAGAATAAATAATTTTGAGGTACATTCTGGCAGTTGTCACTACTGTGAAACCAACAAAATAACGTGTTGTGCTTTTATGGCGTATTTCTTACAGCATGAAATCTTTCCTAACAACCCAGAAGGTTCAGATTCTTTGGGACATGAGCCAGGGTAAGGAAAGGAAAGCATTCTGCTGGCAATTGCCAGAGGTGACTATTGAGCACTTTGGAGGCTTGTTTATCTGAAGATTAGCCAAAGCTCTGATAAAGAATATGTCTGGAGTTCCCTCAAACACACAATCTTCTGTGAGACTTCCAATTTTGGGGCCAGTAATTTCTCAGAAGAGTAACTTTCTTTGAGTTGTTATGATATTTCTAATTCCTTTTAAAATCTAGATACCATGGGACATTTAAAATAAATACTATTTGTAATTGAAGTATGAATGATATTAGGACAGATTTGTGAACAGCAGTATATCTGGAAAATAAGAAAACACATTGATATTAGCCATGCCTTTCCTCTATGCAGGTTTCTGTCTCCTTCTAGTGTTTTTGTGATTCTATTAGATTTCAGGTTCTTTGGAATATTGTTACTTGGTGAGCTGCTTTCATCATAAAACACAAGTCCAAAACTTACTCAATATCTCACTAGCTAAATTTCCTTGTTTAACTGCTTTTTTCCTTGAGTAATCTTTGATTCTTCCCTTTCCATTCCTAATATTGTTTAATCCAGTTTGTCATTAAATTTTTCTTTCCAAATATTTTCTTCCTTTCAAGTATTGTTCATTATAATCATATTCCCTCTTCCTTTTTCTCTATGCTTATCCTTAATGAGATTTCTTCATCAATTTTCTAGTAGACCTTCTTAATTACAAATTTTGTGTTCTTGGATATAGTGAACATATTACTTCCTACCAGATATAACTCGTTTGCTATATCATTCAGCATCTCTAAAATGAATAGCTCTACCTCTACTTTTGTCATGTTGCCATGAGTTTCAATATCTTTTATAATTTACACTTTTAATTATTTTACTTATACCAACTCAGCAAAGAATGTGTTTCCTCTTTTGTTTGTGATTTTCTGGAAAATACACTATGGCTAAATATGAATACAAACATATTATATCTAATGTATTAAAGTAATAATTTCCAATATTTATGCAGGCAACATATCTGTTTCCTACCAGCCAGAGTAACAGGCCTTTTAATCTATGGTCAAAAACTAGAGGCAACCTAAACTCAGATCGGTCTGTTTTGGACCTGCTCAAATTTACCTTTAAAATAAGTGGCAGAAATAACTGTTTCCCAGTTGAGTGGATTAATTGTACTTAACTGCAAAGGACAGCAGTCTTTCAAAGAATACAGCTATATCCTGCACCAAGCACACAAAAGCAATCACAAGCAGCACTAAACCAACACACAATTCAAAGGAAGGAGGAGGAGTACATGATGTAGAGCTGGAAGAAAATATAAATCTATGAAACATTAATATATACCTTACCTGTGAAATTTAATCACTAGTGTCACCAAAGTTGTCTGTACCTCTGTTACCTTACAGAGATGCTCTCATGTGTATGTGAGAAAGAGCTAGTAAAAAGAATATAAAATAATTCAAATTAAGCTTGAAGAAATAAATAGATTACTGGAAATATTTGTGTGGAATTAATCAGATTAGAATTGTAGAAGAAAAATACAGAGCAATAGAAAGAATGGAGACCTTTCCAGAGGCTCATTGAGCTAGACTATATGTAACTAAATCAAGAGTGAGAAGAGGCAGGGTGAGGATATAAGGGGATGGTCAGGAGTAGGCTCAGAAGAAGCAATAAATCTTCGGAAATAAAGGTTTCAAGTTTATTTCAAAACTAATGAAAACTATAAACCTATGAAATGTAGGTACAACATTAAAACAAAACAAACAAACAACCTCTAATTCAAGCATGTGAAACTGTAGATAACCAGAGGCAAAAGAAAAAGTTTAAAAATGAGAAAAAGGATATTCATATGTAGAGAAAAAAGACAGAATGTGAATGACAGAAGGAGTCTATCCTATTTGGCCTAACGTACTTAAAGAAAAGTAAAAAAGCTGTGTCAATCTAGAATAAAGACAAAGACATTTACAATTGAAAATAATTGAGAGAAACTTCTTAAGCCTTTCAAATAATTAATTGGTCAAAGCAAATATCACAAAGGCCTTTAAAATACTGAAAATAAATGAAAAATAAACACAAATAAATATTTGTAAGATGAAGCCAAAGCAGGGCTTAGAGGAAAACTTATAGAAATAAATACTCACATTAAAAAATGAATTATAACCACAAGACATGATATGTGATACAAAGAGAGGAGATACAAAAATTAGAAATCAGTAAAACTGAGATCAGAAAAAAACGGAGATAAAGAATCAACTCAAAACCTTATTCTTCATTTCCCTCTTATATGACCTTATGTTCACAGATTTTGAGCTACTGCTATCCTCTGCTAGGAGAGTCCCAGAGGTGTACTAATTCTTACAAATGAGGAAACCATGGAGACTATGTTCCTTTGGATCTGGCTTACTTCACTTAATATGACTTGTGTGATTGTTGCTCATAATGTGCTATGTTATTTCTCTTCTGTTTTTTTCCCCTTATGGTTAACCTCATGTTGTTAATGTATCTGACTTTGTTACCTGGTATATTGTATACACATTTATTTGTTTATTAGAAATAGTAAATGGAAGGGGGGAAAACAAGATGATTTGGACGGGGTGGGGGAAGGAAACGGGACAAAAATATGAGAAGGGGTATCAATGCGCAAGAAGTAATACACCTACTACCTGTCAAATATAACTGTAACAACTCTATATATTATCCCAACAATAAAATGCAAAAAAAACCTTATTCTTTGAAAGGATCAATAAATCTGAGAGAAACATCTAGGTAGGTTGAACAAAAATAAAGGAGAAATAACCTGAATTATTTGCCTACAGGATCTTTTAGAAATAAATATTTTGGTGGTTTCTAATAATGTTAAATATATTTTAACATACCCAATACTCTTATAATTCCTAGTTATCCAAGAAAATAAAACATATCTACACAAAGAAATATATTTCTCCAGATACTTTATTCATAATATCCATAACCTGTGAAGATCTCAAATATTTATCAACTGGCCAATAAACAGATGGTAGTGTTTCTTTACAATGAAATCAAATTCACAGTAATAAACTACCACCATGCAAAAGCATGGATGTGTCTAAAAAGGATTAATCTCAGAGAAAGCAGCCACATGTAAGAAGTAGATGGTTTCATCCCATCTATGTAAAACTCAAGAAAAAGAGACACTATAGTTGTAATGACAAAAAATGTGGATCAGGGCTGCAGTTTGGCCTAGTGGTAGAGTGCTTGCTTAGCATGCACAGAGATCCAGGTTTGATTCCTCAGTACCACATACACAGAAAAAACTGGAAATGGTTCTGTAGCTTAAGTGGTAGTTTGCCTCTAGGAAGCCCAGAGACAATGCTCAGGTCCTGAGATCAGTCCCCAGGACTGGATCAATATGGGTAGTGATGCAGTTTGAGCATTGATTATAAATGGGCAATTTTGTCACTTAAAAGTGACAAAATTATTGTAAATCTTCATTATAGTAATATTTGTGTAGATATATATTTTGCCAGAACTATGAAATACATAGTTTAAAATCATGAAGTTTGACTGTATTTAGATTCTACTCCAAAAATGTGATAAGATAGGGCAGGAGGAAGAATTAAAGGAGGTGGAGGAAGATGCTGAGAGGAAGATGAGTAGAGGATGACTAAGAAGTAGTGGGAACAAGAATGACAAGGAGAAGGGAGGAGGGAGGAGGAAAAATAAGAAGAGAAAGAGGAGAAAAAAGGAGGAGGAGGCAGAGGAAAAGGAGGGAGAAAAAAAGGAAGAGGAGGAGGAGAGTAGAAGAAACTGCATGTCAAGGTGGGAAACTTTTTTTAACTGTGGATTTCAGCAATACTCAGCCTCTGTCCAAGTCAGCAAACCTTCTGTCCAGGTACAGACCTGTCTTCCTATGCAAGCTCAAACCTGTTCTTCTTAGCCCTGAACCCATACTGAACATTTAATGTCTTTTCTTTTCTGTCCCTCAACATAGGTCCAAAAGGAAGCAGGAAATCCATTTCTCATCCAGAATCCTGGCTCTTATGGTCACCTTCCATTTCCTTCTTTCTCAAAGTACTGTCCTTGGACCTATTAAGGCAAATGGATACCACTAGAAAACATATCCAAATGTCATGTACAGCTGCTGATGGGGAACTTGAATAGACAGGGCTATTTAGGTAAGAAATCAGACGGAATAAACACTTTTGCTACTCCCAATATCTCTTCCTTCCTTTTAATCTGCTTATCTGTCCTACCTGTGCTTTCCACTAGAAAACACAGGTCTCAGTCCTTTGGAAGTCATCATGGCCCCTGACCTTGAGCTCACGTGGCTAGTAGTCTCCTGGAAGGAATGGGGTTCTGCAGAGTAAATGCCATCAGTTGCTGCTGCCAACACAGGGAGGAGGATTGGATTGGATTCGATCCGTGTTCCCTTGTGTCAAAAACAGGATTGAGGGTCATAAACCTGAGTTATCGCTGATCCTTCTCTTTAGAAGCATGTGTGGCCCATGTGGCAGCTCCTCCCGTCTCTACAGATTACAACCCTGCTTATGCCTACAGACCCTTCTAGAAAACTCAGACGGTGAAGGATGCAGTGTTCCAAGAATGGTCAAGCCTGTCTGCTTCAAAGGTGCTTATCACCTTTTTCTGTGCCAAATGACCTATCTGGCAGATGTGTCTAGATGGATAGGGTGGTTTGTTTCAGGAATGGGCAATAGATGGGATGCTGATAATTTGATGCCCAACTATACTCTATCATTAACCTAAAATGTTAGCTTCTCTGGTTTAATATCTTGAAGAAGACCATACTTTATCATTCCTTTGCATTTTTCCACGGGGTGGGAATTTCTTTTAGGTACTAAAGTGGTTCCGATTTTCTTATTTGTTTTTGTCTGAGAGTGTGAAAAGCCCACAGAACATTCAACCTTCTAAAGAAATCCGACAATTAATTTAAGAGATGAAATGTTTCTAATTTTCTCTTTAAAAAGCTGTTACTAATCTGCATGTAGTGACAGATGACTAGAAGCCCAGTGCAGGAGGCTAGGGCCGGAGGATCAACCTGAGAGTTCAAAGCTAGTTTGGAATAAATAGAAATATCTTGTTTTAAAAAAGAAACAAGTGGGCCGGGAGTTTGGCCTAGTGGTAGAGTGCTTGTCTAGCATGCACGAACACCCGGGTTGGATTCCTCGGTACCACATACATAGAAAAAAAAAAACCAGAAGTGGTGCTGAGGCTCAAGTTGTAGAGCTCTAGCCTAGAGAAAGTCCAAGGACAGTGCTCAGGCCCTGAGCTCAAGCCAAAGACTGGCAAAAAAAAGAGAAAGAAAGAAAGAAAGAAACAATATACTACTAAATCATGTTTTAGCGTCCATAGATTAGTGCTTCTCAAAATAAAAGTACAGAAGTAGGGTATCTACATGCATATATATATATATATATACACACACACGTGTATATGTGTACATGTATTTATGTTTTCAGGGTAAGTTAAATTTTTTCTTTTGAACTAAGTTCTGTTATGAAGTAAAAAAACTAATCAATTTTTTTCAGTTCTATAAAAAGTAAAAGCAAATTGACCTAAGTTTCTCAAATATAAAGCAAATGTCCCTTGCATTTTGGTAAATCATTTTCTTCTTCAGAAAGAACTTCTGATGACATTCAGCCAATCCTGACAGAGGAAATTCTCTTTCCCTTTCTCTGGTATGTGGTATGGTTTTAGAAGTTGATGTGAGGTACTTTAGTATGGCATGACAGCCATCAGGAAATTTATGGAATTGACCAGAAGTTTATTGCAGCCAGATTTTTCCCCAATAACCTAAGCCTGACATCAATTTGGATGATGAATGCACTCAATTTGAATTTCCTTCTAGCATACAGACAAATAAATATGAAAAAGATCCATTTGGCATAGGAACCTAGTTTTCAAATCTATCAAAACCTTGTGTGAGTTATAAAATTGAACCCGAGAAGGCTTTTATTTCCATTCTATTCAAATCAATACATTTAACTACACATAACTTTGATATGAATGTTCTTGTAAACTGATTTTTATTTATGTCAGAAAAAAGGTGTCTTCAAATGTGAATTTGGCTAAATAGAATGAGAAGAGAGTATGAGTGGAAAAAATAGGAAAGGATTGAAAAAGAATTATTATAAGATAAACATCAAATAAAATGACTAAAAATAAACAAGCTAATGCAAGATGAGGTAACTTTGAAGTAAGAGAGCAAGTAAAAGGCATAGGTACACAGAGGAAGAACTCAGGTTTGACTCTACAAGCTTGGAAATACCCAGCTATAATCATTTTAAGTATATTTAATAGAAAATTTTATTTTAAGAACATTATTATCAGAGAGGTTTTTAATTCAGAAGCATTTTTAATATCCTGTAGTTACTAAAAGATGGAGGAATTAGAGCAAATCTTACTGGGAAATCTGAGTTCATATTTTCTGAACTAGGACAATTTCAGGGGATCTCAAAATAAGTTGCTTACCGTCGCTGACATACATGGAGAAAGTTGATCATTTATGCAAAATGAATTGTCAGTTCTGAGGTAAAATGTATACATAAACTGGTATGCTAATCTGTTATTCTAAGAGAACATTAGGAGACAAGATGTATATTCTGTTATTATGGAATATTTTCTTACATGTTGCACTTAGAAGAAATTAAGAGCTGTTAGTTACATCTCAAAAAGAATTAATTAAAGCAATTGCTGTAAGTGTATCCTAACAATCAACTTGTATGAGTTTAATTTATAGTTTTCAAAAGATTCAATTATTAGATGAAATTCAATGAAGTATTTGTTTTAGGATTATTGCAGAAAAGTAGAGAAACTTAGCACATTCCAAAGCACAATGTTTTCTCTAAGCTTTATATGGCCATATCTTGAGTATTACAGATATTTCAATTATGAGTTTGGAATATTGACATATATCCAGTTTTAAAAGTGAATAACAGGGGCCGGGAGTTTGGCCTAGTGGTTAAAGTGTTTGCCTAGCATGGATGAAGACCCGGGTTAGATTCCTTGGTACCACATACATAGAAAAAAACTGGAAGTGGTGCTGAGGCTCAAGTGGTAGAGCTTTAGCCTTGAGAAAGTCCAAGGACAGTGCTCAGGCCCTGAGCTCAAGCCCAGGACTGGCAAAAAAAAAAAGTGAATAACACTCTTAAAGTTATAGTATTACATTTGAAATTTGAACCAAGAAAGACATAATAAATAAAAATTCCACAGAATGGAAAAGTCACAACACATGATATATACAATGTGTATCATATATATATTTTCATGTTTTCTGGCACCCTAAAATTATGCATTTTTGTAATTATTTCACTATCACAGAGTAGATTGATTTCTCATATCTGTTTAGAATAGTTAACTGCAAATGCATTTTAAAGTTATTAAACTTATTACAAATTTTAATCTAGTCAGAAACTAATCTTGTATCAAATCTCTGATGAAACATTTTTACAAAAGAAGGAACTCAGATGGATACCAGTGACTAACATCTGTAAGATCAATAGATCCTGTATAGACTTCAGGATACTGAGCTATAGGATTCTAGTTTTGAGTCTGCCCAAGCATAAAAGCCAAGGAGACTCTTCCCAATTAACAGCAAAAGGTTGGGCTGAGGAAAGAGTTCAAGCGGTAAAACATCAGTCACTCAAGTTGAATGAGTAAAAGGCCTTGACTTCAAACTCCACTACCAGGTAAAAAATAAAGAAGGAAGGAAAAAAGAGAGAAAGAAAGGCAGAAAAGAAAGAAGGCAAGGAAAGAGGGAGAGAGGAAGGAAGAAAGAAAACAGGAAGAAAGGAAGGAAGGTAAGGAAAGAGGGAGGGAGGGAGTGAAAAAGGGAGGGAGAGAAGGAAGGAAATTGAGATGAACTCTATTTTATTACAAGGGTGAACCAACTCCAAGCATGTATTGAAGTTTGGAGAAGACTAAATACAATTCTGTTAATTATAAGCAATAAAGTATCTTTCTAAATAAAGGCAACTGGTAAGACTGACTTGAATTTAAATTTAGAAACTCTGCTACAGAAGTTTAAGTGAACAACTGCAATCATCACTTGTGGAAAATGTGACAATTCACAAAATTGTGTGTGTGCATACATATATAATATATTTTATATTGTATATTATACATTATAATATATAATATATATAACAGAAATCAAGTATAATAAAAAAGAAATGATGAGTGAGCCTGAGTTTCTAAATAATACATTGGTTTTTTTGCAGTCTTTTTGAACAAATATTTATAGCTGTAATGTACTGACAATTGAGTGACCATACAATGTTATGAGATCTGGTATAGCAGTATTAATTAGATAATGTTTCTTGTTAAGCTTAATCATACAGGACATTCTGATCTGTAGATGTAATGAGAAAGACATGCTATCTGCTAGGCCAGTGTATAGGGGCCAGTGTAGTACTAAAGCCAAGGATAGAAGAGGAAAATGCTGTGAGCAAGTCTATGTTGGGTCATGCCTCCACTATTTTTTTCCCCTGAACTTTGTTACTTAAGCATGTAGGAATGTCATGCTAAATCCATATTCCCAAATTTATTAAAAGGAAAAGAGAAGAAAAGTATCTCAAGTTAAAGAAAAGGTTCAAAACTGAAACCCTCTGGGACATTCTACCATCAAAATGAATGACGTGTCATTGCCTTTGTGCTTGGTTGCTTTCTGGCAGTTCTGATGAATGTAACCCGCAGGATCCATCTACTACCTGAAGCCCAGCTGTCATTCTATAGACATAGCATCAACTGCAATACCACGGTTCATTACATACTTGCAAAGTTAGTGAATATTTTGGACCATGGGGAGAACAGTAGAATTTATGAGAGTTGAAAAAGTCATACTGCCATGAGTAAGACCCTAAGCAAAGCTTGAAATCACTCAGTATTTGCCTGTTAATCTTATGATGAAAAATTACAATCAAAACCTGCAGGGACAAGCCCTTTGCCAGAGCAAAGCTCAGCATAGTAAGTCAAGGGGAACTAATACTATTCCCCAATGTAGCAGTCAGAGAGGTGAGAAAGTCCCTCTGCTTCCTGGCATCAGCCTCTTAGAAGACTCGAGAACTTTTCCCCCTTATTTTTCTCCCTTCTTTCTTTTTTCTTTTTCTTTTACATTATTATAATTGAGGGAAATCCATAATCAAAATGGCAGAGTTCAAATGGAGACAGGAAAGGTGGATGAATAGTCATTACATTCCATGGATATGGGTGAAAAGCAAATGATGGAAATTGAGTGAGTGGGTTTAGAAACAAATATAAGAATATTGAGTCTCCTAATACAGGATCATAACTTAAAAGCTATGCCCATATAAGATGAGGCTAAGTGAAATGAACTCTAGGATATGGAAACAAGAGGTTTATCTTTGTGATTGTTGTTCTTAATGTACTATGAAGCTATCTCTTTTTCTTCTTTTCACCTTAAAATTTATCTCATATTGTTACTGTATCTGGCTTTGGTACTTGGTATATTGTATATACTTTTATTTATCTATTTGAAAAATGGAAGGCTAGGGAAAACCCAGATGAGTAGGAGGGCTGGGAGGAGGGAAAGTGGGAGAAAAACATGGAAAGTGGTAACAATGTTCAAGTAATATACCCACTACCTAATGAATTGCAACTTCTCTGTACATCACCCCAACAATAAAATAAAATTAAAAAAAGAAATTCAGTGTATTTATAAACTGATTTGTTGAATTAAAAGCCCTTTTGTAGGCCAGGAGCTTAGCCAAGCACTCAACTAGCATGCACGAAGTCCTGGGTTCAATTCCCCGATAATGCATGCACAGAAAAAAACTAAAAGTGGTGCTATGGCTCAAATGGCAGAGCATTAGTCTTGAGCAAAACATGTCCAAGGACAGTGCCTAGGCCCTGAGTTCAACCCCCAGGACTAGTTAAAAACAAAGTCCATTTGTATAAATAGTAGAGGGTAATTTTCTAAGGATAAGAAAACAAATAGGAAGAAAGATGAGAATCAAATAATAAGTGCATTAATTTAGATGATGAGTCAGATGGCAGTGGCAAAACATGGTGGACAATGGAAAGAGGGTATGGGGTGTTTGCCACACCAGAATTGTTTTGAAAGCAATGTTTATTCTTGTACATAAAAGATTTGGTCAGTCTTAAGTCTCAATAAATTTCATGTTTTTTCATACATGAAAATGTTAAGAGTTTCTTTGAGCACTAAGAATATTAATTTTGTGAATACACACATCTTTAAAATTATAGACTTTCCTTAAAAACAATGCATTTTAATGAGGAACAGTAGAATTCAGAATTGCAGTCTTCCAGGAGCAGGACTTAAGGATTGATCCACACCAATGCTCCAACTTACTAGTAAGTGTAATAATACAGCTAGAAGTTTTTGTTTACTTCTGTCCCTGAGCTGTTCAGCTCAAGGCTACCACCCTACCCTTGAACCAAGCCTCACTTCCCATTTCTAGAGGTTAACTGGAGATAAGAGTCTCAGGTCCTTTTGTGCCCAGGCTGGCTTTGAGCCTTGATCTTCAGATCTCAGCCTCCTGAGTAGCCAGGATTACAGGCATGAGCCACTGAACCTGGTTCCTCATCAACCTCTCTTGTTTCTCCATTATCATGGTAGTTTCTTCTTAAACAAATCTCCTTTTAGATTATGGCATTATTTTTACTATTATTATCTAAGATATTTCATGAATTTAGATGTTGTTATAGGTGTATGGCAGCCTGTTTGATCTGTTGGGTTCTTTAAAACCAGCTGAAATTGGATTTTCTTGTTAATCATCTTTCTCTATTGTCTACAGTAGTAGATTTTAGTCAGCATATTATGTTTATTAATACTGTATCTTCTTGATGTTAGCATATAATTCCATTGTGTATGAGTACCACATCTTCTTGATCCATTAATCTACTGAGGGACATCTGGGTTGGTTCCATATCTTCGCTAATATAATAGTGCTACAATGAACATGGTTGTGCTAGTGGCTTTAGTATGTCCTAGTTTCTGGACATTTGGGTAAATACCAAGTAGTGGAATTGCTGGGTCATAGGGAAGCTCTATGTTTAGTCTTTTGAGAAACTGCCACACTGCTTTCCATAGTGGTTGAACCAGTTTACACTCCCAGCAACAGTGTAGTAGTGATCCCTCCTGGCCACATCCCCTCCAGCATCTGTTGTTATTAGATTTCTTGATCATTGCCATTCTAACTGGAGTGAGGACGAATCTTAAGGTTTTTTTTTTTTTTTATGTCTGGAGATGTGCATTTTTTCATGTATCTGTAGGCCATTCTTATTTCTTCAGAGAAGTCTTCCTTTAAGTCTTTGGCTCATCTTTTAATGGGATGGTGTTTCTTTGAAAACTTGTTTTGGAGAGAGATAATATTTTTAGGTGTAGATATATTTTAGATATGAGGCCTTTGTTGGATGGCTAGTGAAGATCTCCTACACTGTGGGCTTTCTATTTAATTTGCTAGCTATGTCCTTTGCCATACAGAAACTCTGCTTTGCTTTGCTGCCATCAGAAAGAATGACATTGCCCCATTTGGAAGGAAATAGAAAGATTTGGAAAAAATTATATTAATTGAAGTAAGCCAGACCCAAAGGAACATAGGACTCCATGGCATTCCTCATTTGTAATAAATAGCAGAAGATTACAATGGTGTATAACCTAGGTGCATAAGGTCATATAGGATGAAACTAAATAAAAGGATCTCTAGGATATGGAAAAAAGAGCTTTATCTTGTGTGGTTATTGTTCATGATGGACTATGCTATTTCTCTTCTCTTTTGTTGCCCTTTGGTAAATCTCATATTGTTACTGTATCTGACTTTGTTACCTGGTATATTGTATATACATTTATTTGTTTAGTTGACCATAGGAAGGGGGAAAACAAAATGATTGAGAGGGGGTGGGGGAAGGGAAAAACACGTTAATGGGGACATAAATGTGTGAGAAGTATTGCATCTATTACCTGGAGAATGAAACTGTAAGCCCTCTATACATTATTCCAACAATAAAATAAATACTGTGTCTTCTTATCCCAGTAATTGCTATTGTCCTGTTCCCTCATTTTTCTCAGTTCTGGATATCTAGTTTACCTTGACTGTGGCCAGAAAGTTCCAAAAAGAACTTGGAAGTGTAGATCTTCTTTAATAAATGTTTTAGATGTTTTCATTCTTTGTTTTCCTTAGAAATTGCCAGTGAATTCTATCCCTTCTTCCCACATCAGCCAACTAGCTCTTGCTTTGGATAAAATTTGTTTCTTCCCTTCCATATTCTAATCTGGTAATTTCTAAAATCATATACTTTTGCATATATGTCCACACATATATATATATATTATGCAGGACAGTTCAACAGAAATGCTTTTCAGCAGTGAAACTGGAACATTTTTCAACTATTTTGTGCCTCCCTCTTTCTCCCTTAAACATACCCTGGAGTTATATTTCTTCTATGAGGAAAGCTCTCAAGACTTTTTGGTTTGGCTAAGTCTTCGACTTTTTCTTTTCTTTTTCTTTTGTGGTAGGTAGGAGAGAAGTATCATGACATTTTGGGAACTAAGTCCTGTGCCAACCATCTGTTTGTCCACAGTAACTCTGTGGCAAAGGATGACTTTGGTTTTTATTATCATTCTTTCTTTTTTGTTTTGAATATGTCTTATGGATTCTCTAGTTGGCACTGAAGTAAGTCACTAATCTTTGATACAAAAAGGAACACCTGGCTTACTAACTACATATGATATCATGTAGTTTTATATAGCACTATTTTAATGTAAATTAAGACTTCTTGAAGCAACCTTCAAACAACTTCATTAAGCTTAGAGCTCCAATTACATTTGATAACTTTGAATTGAGGAAAAAAACACATACTTTTGCAAAGTTAGATAACATATACAGGGGAATATGTTATTGTTTTTTCTATTTTTTCATATATTTTTATTGTAATTATTAGAAGGATTACATTATATTCACCAGATGGAAGGTGCATTGCTTCACAAACATTGATACCCTTTCTCATGTCTTGGTCCCCATTTCCCTCCCCCTCCCCGCCCCTCATCCCCCCCCCCCCCTCCCCCCCCGCCCCCCCCCCCTCATCTTGTGTTTCCCCCTTCCCTAGCCTATTTCAAATAATCAAATAAACATATATACAATATATCAGATAACCAGGAGAAATACTGTAACAATATGAGATAACCAAGGGACAGCAAAAGAGATGAGAGATAACATAGTACATTAAGGACAACAATCACTCATTACATGCTTTTGTTTCTATATCCTGGAGGTCTTCATTTAGTGTCATTCTATATGGCCTTATGAATCTATGTTTTGTTCTATTGTAAATCTCTGCAAGGAGAGCCCAAGGTTTCTACTGATTATGACAAATGAGGGAAACCATTGAGGCTCTGTCCCTTTGAGTCTGGCTTACTTCACTTAATATGATTTTTTCTAAGTCTTTCTGACAGCAGTTATTATTTTATAAATATCTTGTAAGGGAGACTTCTGCTATAAAGAAACTATGACTGTTTAAATAGTTAATGTAATATAAAGAAGTATATTACCAGGGCAAGAGTCATCAAAACCTGTTCACTTAATGCTAATAAGCCTTCTGAATAACTTATTGATAAAGGCAAAACAGATAAACTTAATTCTTTGATGGGAACTTATTGGTGGGTTCTCTCCTCTATTGGTTAGAAAAGCATATGAAATCTTACAGGGCAATTCTATCTTCTCAACTTCTGGCCACACTTCAGAAGCCAAATCACATGTCTGTGACAGAATGATTAGGGATAAGAAATTTTAAGTGTTGTACATGTCCAGCTCATTAATCTGCATGAACCCTAAGAGAGATTTTTGTTTTATTGCTCCAAGAAAGAACCAAAAATTCTCAAGAAAGAACAATGGAAAAATGACAAGTTTAATCTCTATTTATGATCCAGAAAAGGTAATTTTTATTTTTTCTCTGTTGCATAGAAAAAGAAATTGAGAAGACAAAATTTCTACAGTTAAGTTATTCATTATTATAGCATTATTTTTATTCTATCTATAAAAATATTTGCCCTTACTGAAGACCATACAGATGGTATATAAAGTATTATTAGCTCATGCTAACTGTGGCTCTAGACAAAGTAGCTGTAGACAAATCCTTAAATGACAGACTGCAACCTAACAGTATACAAACAAACTGAAAGCTTGACTTGAAATTTGCTTTTGTAATGAATACTGCTAAGCAGTCAAGCACAAGCAGCCAGCTATTCAAATCATGTTCAAAGAAGGCAAACCAATCAAGCCATTTCTCACTCCGTTTTCTTCATGTCACTCCCTCTGTTCTGACCATAAATGTAACTGGCATATGTAATGGGATGGTGTCATCTAAATAATTTTGGTCCCGATTACTGCTCAATTTAAGAACAGTTAAATCCAGTTAAGGGGAAGTGGTGCTTGTGCTCAAGTGGTAGAGTGCTTGACTAAGCTGAACAGCTTAGGCACAGTGCCCAGACCCAGAGTTCAATTCCTACAACTGACCAAAAGAAGGAAAAAAGAAGACGAAAAAGAAAAGAAAAGCCAGTGAAGGGCTACAAAAGTAGTTTTAATGTTATATCTTAATAGAATAAAAGAAATTAAAACACTCATAATTAAAAATCACCCACAATTTTATACTACCAAGACATAAAATTGTTATTATTAATAATAATTAATATACATGAAATACATGAAAATGTCAAGAGTTAATTTTTTACTATGATAATATTCTAATTGATCAAGAATCATTGTAGTCATACTGCTTTGTAAAATGGCAAGTCCTTTGTATGACTACTTTAAAAAATTAAAATAATAACAAAATCATATACATACTACATATTATGCCTCTATATCTCCATATATCATGTAGATTATATTTTTACAAGTAAATGAGTTCTTCTTTCTACTGGAGACTCCCTGCATCATATTCAGATGAATCATACGAATAAAGAAATCAGTTTGTTGCTGAAGTGATGAATTTCAAACAATAAAATTGCTTAATATGTGCTGTTTGTGTACACATGATTTAGTCCATTGTTATAAGGATAAATTATATCACTCAAATTTTTATAGCCAAAGCTAGAGGATCAAAGCCAGGGTTTTATAAGCATGTTGGGCAAGTGCTTAGCACTGAGCTATCTTCTCAGTCATGAGTCTGTTTCCTGTTGTGCCTCGTGTATTTTGTTTGCTCCTCCATTTCCCATTTCCATTTTCCTTTATGACTCAAGGGGGAATTTTACCTCCACAGACAATCTTGACCTCTGTCTATTTGTTCCATATGTTTTTCAGCAGTTTACTTTCCATTTTCAGCACCAGGAAAGGTTCAGGTAATTTATAAATTTATTTTCTCAAAATGTTTTGATAAATTCATAATTCAAAATAAGGTTTACATGACTTGAAAACCAAGGATTATTGTTTTTATTGTTATAACTATTATGATTAAATATTTACTGAATCATACTATATTTTCACAGGCTGCTGGTCTTCAACATCACAATATTTTAAATTTGATCTCTATTATTATTATCCTTTCTCCTCTCAGATTTTCCCACTCTTGAAAAAAATTATTTTTTTCCTGTCCGGAGGCTTGAAATCAAGGCCTGGGCACTGTCCTTTGACTTTCTCGAGGCTGGAGCTCTACTCCTGTAAGCCACAACACCACTTCCAGCATTTGTTTTTCTGTGTATGAGGTACCTAGGAGTCAAACCCTGGGCTTCGTGTTAGGCAAGCACTCTACCACTAGGCAATGCTCTTGGCCCTTCTACTCTTTTGTTTGGTTATTAAGCCTAATTTTTCTTAAAACAAATGCAGTCATTAAGAATCAGTTTTTCGGGGCTGGGAGTTTGGCCTAGTGGTAGAGTGCTTGCCTAGCATGCATGAATACCCGGGTTCAATTCCTCAGTACCACATATGTAGCAAAAAGCCAGACGTGGTGCTGTGGCTCAAGTGGTAGAGCCCTAGCCTTGAGAAAAAATCCAGGGACAGTGCTCAAGCGCTGAGCCCAAGCCCAGGACTGGCAAAAAAAAAAAAAAAGAATCAGTTTTTAGAGAAAAGGCACAGGCACATGTTTTTATTGATAAACTAAGGAGATGAACCAATTCTTCATCCTAATGAGCTGTTAGATGGACACATCGGATACTTTAAAGGGAGTTCACATTTATAATATATCTATTAAATTCATTGTCAAACTGTATATCATATAAAGGAATAAAAATAAAACGTTGCAGAGCTGACTTAGAATAGCATACCTCAGAATGCTAGGAGTCTCTTTTCACTTGCTTTTGGCCCTTATATCTCCTTTCTGCGAATCTCTATCTTAGTCTCTCTTTGATACTGCAATACTATTTCCATCCATGCTCACCAGTAGCACCTGCATGTGGATGCATGCGCACGCGCATCCAGAATTTGCATTCAGAATTTTTATTTTTGCTATTTCTCTTTGATGGCCTTTTCATTGTTTAGGAAATGAGCCTTTATTTTATATTGTTGTAGATATTCTGTATCATTTCAGAGTAGTCTCTGATGTCTTATCCCCAGGCTTGGCTGTCTGTTTACTTGTTGGTGATTATTTCAACTCATTCATCACTTTTGTCAAGTGTCTAGGACCACTTTAATACTCTCATTCAAATCCCTTTTTGTGTCTTTGTGTGCTACAGAGGTAAGAGAATACTTTTCCAAGATTATCATAAGGCTGTAATTTAGATGAGTTGGAAGCTGTTATGTGGGAAGGAAATATAAGGGATAAAGAACAATTTTGTAGTTCTAAAGCTGTCAAATGTGGGGGAAGGTTCCTGACATGCTGGCTTCTCCTGTATAAATTTGATTCTGGAACTGGCCACAGTAACAGAAGCTTCCTGATTATGTTGCTTCCTGCTTGTGGTGCAGGCTGTGGTTTCTTCTTCAGTGTGGTTTTAGGAATCATTCACAAGGTTCAGTGTAGAGTCTATTCCTTGGGTATTTCCACAGACTTTTGGGGCTTTTATATCTCCTTAAATTCCTTTCATTCAGGCCAACTCTGGCAGACCTTGCTATCTGTTCTTAATAATAATAACTGCTATGTTTATAAGTACTCCAAGAGAAGTCAGCCTCTTATTCTTCATTGCATTCCCAATGCCAAACACACCTTAGCTCATGGTAGATGCCACTACATAATCATCATACATAACATTTTACTGGCACATGAGGTGTGGATGACTCATGCCTATAATCCTATTTAGTAATCTGGGATCTGAGAATGGTGGTTCAAAGCCACACTGAACAGGGAAGTTCATGAGAGTCTAATCTCCAATAAACTATCAAAAAAGCTAGAAGGGGAACTGTGGCTCATGTAGTAGAGCATTAGTGTGGATCAAAAGAAGCTCAGGGACAGCACCCTGACATCAAACCCCAAGATTGGTATATATACACACAACCCCTACAAATTATATCCAAAATTATTATCAATATATATAAAATACATAAAAATATACATATATGGTTATGGAATATTTAGAGAAGTTTTATCTCTTGAAATGGTAACAGATCCTATGAAATATGCTATAAAGAATTCCTTATTATATTTCAGTTCAGTAATTCTACAATATCTCTGGAGCTGAGAGTGCTACATAGGTACCAAGCACTCACAGTTCCTAACTTTTTTTCTTTCTTCGTGTCTTTGCTTATATTTTCAAGCCTCTGCCCTCACATTTTTACTGATAACCTACTCTCTTTTTTGCTTTCAAGGACAAACTGAATCCATGTATTTTCCCAATGATTATACTTTAATATATATCCCTTAATTTACATTATAGCCCTTGTAAAAGAATAGTAGTTTCACTATTCTGAATAATTTTATTATAATAAGTGAAATAAGATGCATTGGTAAAGTTATATTAAAATAACCTAGTTCTTAAACTAAACCAAAGCACGACAATTACTATCAGTACAGAAAATATCATTCAATTTCACTTCTTTTCCCCAGAGAAGTGAACTCATTTATCTATTTATTTTTATTTTGTTAGCTTTACATATGACCTAACAACTTCAAGTCTTGCAGAGGAGAGCAAGAAAGTCCAAGAAAGACCTCAGATTAATTAGTGTAACATATGTAGAAGGATTTCTTAGGAGTTTTTTCAAAAAAACAAAAGAATAATTCAGCTTGGAACTGGTTCAGTTTTGGACACAGATGTTTGTAATACTATACTCAAACTAGTAAGTGCAAACAAATCATGGTCTTTTTTCTTCTTAATTTTCTTTTATATGAATTATATCCACCTCAAAATTATGCTGTATTGTCTAGAGCCCCAAATAACTTCTTTCCTGGTCATCTTGAGAATTAAGGGAGCTATTTTTCACATTAGATGTCTCATATTCACACAAATACACAAGTACTTACTATTTCCAGTGTTTTTAGTTTTCACTGAAAAACATGTAACAAAGCATATTTGTATTAGAGGTGTTTTTGTTGAAATATTTGACAGGTGTGGTGATAAATGCTACAGCCACTGATTTTTATTTTTTGATTAATAATCGGAAATTTACATAAAATGACAAAAGAAGTAGAATTTACAATATTAAACATAAGCTATATGTAGAAGTACGCTTTTCCAGATTAACATTTACCAAGTTGGCTGAGACCTTCTTCCTGCAAATATCCAAGTGCGTTTTCTTTGAATAAGTAGTATTTTCTACTTTTTAAATCCTTTACACCATTTTTTACATTTCTTTGTTGACTAACAGTGGTTTCTCCTTACAATGGGCTTCTACAGTTCTGCACAGCTGCTTCACAGATGAGCTAAATAGCCTGTTTCCATCTTTAAAGAAGTGTAAATTATCTACAAAACCTCTACGGCATTCAGAGAAGAGCATTAAAATCTCTTCAGGAAATTTGTCATTGCTGCACAACTTTTTGAAGGAGTATTCAAGGAAACATGAATATAGGAAAGCAAACATTTTCTAGCTATACATCCTACAAATAGTGGGCATTCTTGAAAGGCTACTGGAGAAAATACTTGGATTTTTGAAAAAAAAAAACATAAAGGCATGGGTTCAGTAAACAAAGGAAAGTAGACTTTCTAGCAAATTGAGAAATTTTCTAATTCCATTATTATCTACTAAAGGTTAATAAGTAGCAACTTCCACAATTGAATTAAGAACCAAAGGAATATGAGATACTACAGTTTTTCCGGATTTATAAAAACATTTTTATAAGTGTTTTACAATTTTGTGTAAACTTTAGTTCTTTTTTTTTTTTTTTTTTTTGCCAGTCCTGGGCTTGAGCTCAGGGTCTGAGCACTGTCCTTGGACTTTCTCAAGGCTAGAGCTCTACCACTTGAGCCTCAGCACCACTTCCAGCTTTTTTCTATGTATGTGGTGCCAAGGAATCGAACCCGGGTCTTCGTGCATGCTAGGCAAGCACTTTAACCACTGGGCCAAACTCCCGGCCCTTCTTTTCTTTTCTATTTCAACTAAAGTGCCTTGAAATTTTTACAGGAAGTTCATTAACACTGTAGTTTACATTTATTAGGGTTATAGCTTGTATCTGCAATATTCTTAAAATCGTGGGACTTTGTCCTACACTTTGGCGAAGTCATGGAGACCTTAAGGAGTGGCTAGTAAGAGATATTAGGAAATTCAGAGAATACTATCAAAGTGAATTATGGAATCCTGGTGTCTTCTCTTTTAATAGTTTAATCATCAGCCATTAGATGAATGCTTCACTATACTATACATTTTTGGCACGATGGACTGCTTGGCCAAAGGCCCAGATACACACAAGACTGACCATGGAGTGCAATCTCCAACACGGGGAGCTAAAACACAAATATCTTCTGCCTATAAATTGATTCTATCAGATATCTGTCACAGTAACAGCAAACTGACTAACCACGTACTATTAACATTTAACAATTTTATTTCAATTCACAATCATGGGATATATTTTTATTTATTTGTTTCCCTTCAGTTTGTTTCATCTATGGTTTTTAGTTCAAAGTTTGTAAATGTTTAGTTTCTATTGTCACTATAAATGAGATATTTTCTCATGATAATTTCTTCTCACGATTTTGTGTTATTTGTCTATACAAACACGATTGATTTTGTTGCTGAATTTCTATGTTAAAGTTGATGGATGGAATTCCCTTTTAAGTTCAAGCACACTTCATAGAATCTAGGATTTTCTATACACAAGATCATGCTTGTTTACAAGTAGAACATGGTGCTTCATGAGGATTCTTTCCTTAGTTCCAAAGATGGAAGTGAACCTTTCTGTTCATCTGAACTTGACACCAGTTATGTTCTTATCATATATATATCTCATGATCTTATCATTATGTTGTGATACTTTCCTTCTATACCTGGTTTGTTGAGTTTTTATCTTACAGCGCTGTTACATTTGTCAAATGCTTTTCTTTATCCGTTGTGGTTATATCATCTAGTCTATTCTATGAAGGTTTTGCATTAAAATGTTTGATTTGCATACATTTACTCATCCATTCCTCAGATTCAAATCCCTTTGATCACGTTGCATGACCCTTTAGATTTGCTGTTAAATTCATACTGCTAATACTTTATTGATGATTTTTGCATGTGTGTTCATCTTGGACATTTGTCTGTAGTTTTATTTTCTTATAATATTCTTTTTCTGGCTTTGGTATCAAAGTGATGCTGGCCTTGTAAAAGACATTTGGAAAAGTGCCTTCCTCTTAAATTTTTGGAAAAGTTGAGGACTGCTATTAATTGTTCAGTGCTTGACAGATACATCCAGTGAAACCATGAGATTAGGGACTTAGTCTTGTCATGATTAAATTTCTTACTTTTTATTAATTCATAAAAATTCAATTTTATTCTCACTAGAGTTCAGTCTCACTAGATTTTATAATTCTCAGGATTAATTTACTTCTGGTTCACTAAGCATTGTCATATACCTACATTAATCTATTATGGTCTTTCATATTTCTTTGCCATCAGTTAACATATTTTGACTACCACTTCCCATTTTATTTCCTTCATTTTTTTCTTAGTCTAGGTAAAATTGATAAATTTTGCTTATATTTAAAAAAAGCAGTTATTCTGGGGCCGGGAGTTTGGTCTAGTGGTAGATGGCTTGGCTAACATGCATGAAGACTTGGTTCGATTCCTTGATACCACATACATAGAAAAAGCTAGAAGTGGTGCTGTGGCTCAAGTGGTAGCGCTCTAGCCTTGAGAAAGCCCAACGACAATACTCAGACCCTGACTTCAAGCCTTAGAAAACTATGATGATCTTAAATAAATAACTCAAAAACAATTTCAAGGAACTGCAACAAAGAGAATAAATTAAGCCCAAGAGAAGGAAAGAAATAATAAATATTATAGTAAAAATAAAGTATAGATTAGAAAAAAATTACAACAGAATTTTTATGTATATACATATATGTATATATACATATGTATATACAAGTATATAGGTATATGCATATTCATATGTATGCATATATAGGAATATTCATATGTATGCATATGTATATACATATATATAGGTACATGCAGTACTGGAGTTTGAACTCAAGTTTGCATGTTGGCAGACAGTTGCTCTACTGCTTAAGCAACAATTTCATCCCTTTACATATATTTTGGTTTTTTTTTTTTCTTTTGGACAGGGCTTTGTGATTTTGCCAGGGAAATTATCTCACTGTGTGATTCTCAGCCTATTGCATAACCACTCTTTTCAGCTTAGTGATGAGACTTTTATAGGCATATCACCAATAATGTATATGAATTCCGTTGTGCTTTATAAATTTTTGCATGATTCAGTATACATGCTATAACTAAGATTATTAAGGTATCAATAAGCCTTTTTTCTTTTTATTTAATATTTATGATGAAAGTTTCTTATAATGAAACATAATTATAATGCAATTTTAATTACTATAAGTATGTATAAAAACACACATCTGGGGCCAGAGTGCTTGCCTAGCATGCATGAAGGCGCGGGTTCGATTCCTCGGTACCACATACATAGAAAAAAGCCGGAAGTGGTGCTGAGACTCAAGTGGTAGAAATCTAGCCTTGAGAAAGGACAGTGCTCAGGCCCTGAGTTCAAGACCCAGTACCATCAAAAAAAAAACACATCTGTATACACCTACAGGTGGATAGATAGATATACTTGCTATTGTGTATTTGCTGTCTCTTTCTATGGAGTTGAAGAGTTTTGAAAAGTGAAGCCTCACTTTTATTGTGTCCTAACAGAAAGGGACAACAAACAGAGATCTTAAACACTGGTATTTAAATCAAGTGCTTTGGAAAAGAAGAGTACTGGGGAACAATGACAAGTTCTTTGTTATTAAAGCACAAGAAATATGGCTGAGGTCAGTTGAAACAAGCAGGGGAATTTGATAGACAAAAATTTCATTTAAAAATAGGAAGTTTGGTTGGCATGCATCTTAAAAAGTATTTGTGTTATATGTTTACATAGAAATACTATGTAAACAATTTGAAGCTTAATTTAGACTAAAAATTTGAGAAGACTTTTTAAATATATAGAATGGGATTTATGAGGCAAATGGAATCAAAATGTAGAGACAGTAAAAATTTTCTCTAAGTTCATCTCTAGAATCCTTCCAGAATTTCTCAACAGGAAATATTTTAAACAGATTTGATTTGGTCCAAGTATTTCTAATGTCAATTCTTCTTGAATTTAGCTCAGACATAGTTAAGAAAGAGCTCATTATCCATTTAAAAAGTAAACTAGTTTTCAGTGACATTGATCAAGATCCACTGTATACGAAAACTCATATGTTGAAACTCCCTTTGAACAACTATCTTAAAATAAAGAGAAATGAAGAAAAATGGACTCCTCTTGCATAAAATGGAAAAATAGAAATATGATGTTGGAATGTTGAAAATAATTGATCTAGGCATCATGATATCTCAAATCTAGACCCCCTTTGATCTAGACTTTTCAACAATAAGCAAGTTGATCCACTATTTGAGATTTCAACTGAAGCAGCTATAGATTTCTCAAGTTTTTAATTGTACAGAATATATCTAGAATATAATGACTTACATGTATTTAAAAAACAGAAGCTTTAATTTCCTGTGGAGAAGAAAATTCACCATTTGCCTTACTTTTTCTATTTTGTTTTTGCTTTTCGAGTTCTGTGATGACCAAAGATAAGATTTCTAAAGAATAACAGAACACAGAGGCTCTTATCTCCAATTAATCACTAGAAAACCAGAAGTGGCGCTGTGGCTGGAGGAGTAGGGCAGTAGCCTTGAGCTGAAGAGCTTAGGGACAGCGCCCAGGCCAAGTCCAAGCCCCATAACCAACCAAAAAAAAAAAAAAAAAAAGATAGAAAAAGATAGAAAAGCATAATGACTATGGTAATTTTTTTCTTTTCACTTTTTTTCTTTTTATCCCATATGCAGTGTTCAAGATAACAGCCGAAATCATAGGAAGATATGGGAAAGCAAGGATTTTTTAATTACTTATTACTACATAGAATAAAATTATTTTCCATAGAAAAATGGATCTGATCATTGATGGATGATATGAAAAACTTATTTTCTTTAGTAAGAAAATATGCACAGAAAAATGCATCAGTGTGAGCTCCAAATTACAAGCCAATGCATTTTTGTCCAGTTCATATGCATATTGAAAATTTTAATTCTGTTTGAATAATGTCACATTCTTTCTTCTAATTCAGAGGATTAAAAAGCAACCTGAATAGAAAAACTATCTTGTTACAAGCATTTGAAAATATAGATTTTAAAGAAAAAAAACAGAAAAATAAGGTTATGCAAACATAGAAGTAGTTAGTAAATACTGGTTTAAGCACTATAAACTGGATCCGATATATGGAAAATGTGGGAAACATAGCAATTTTTCTTTCAATAAGAAGTCAAATTGAACATTACTAGTGACATAAAAAGTTGATATTCCACACTATTTTATAGGATGTGATATACGTTTACTTACCAATAGAGACGTTTTATTTAACAAAATGTTTATACTGAATACAATAAAAAATCTAAAATTAAATAAACCTAGATTATCTCGTCATATACATATAACATATGATGAGAGAAAATTTACTGCTTAACAACAATCACAGTTTATTAAGGTAGACTCTTCAAACATCAGTCTTATCCTAGAATCCAAGGATTACGGAGATAGCCAGAAGAATGGAAAATTTATGATTCCTTTGGCTGCCTGATGAGATCGTATCTCAGAATAAAATGAACCAAAATGAAAAAAAGCAAGCAAAAATTCACAGAAAACAAAAGCAAAACAATGTCAATGCTATTACCAAACTAACCCAAACCATACAAACCTGGCTTTATTTATTTATTTATTTTTTTGTCATGGGACTTGAACTCTGGGCCTGGGCGTTGTCCCAGAGCTCTTCAGCTCAAGACTACTGCCCTATCCCTGGAGCCACAGGGTCACTTTGAACCACTCTCCTCAGATCTCAGCCTCCTGAATAACTGGGATTACAGGCATGAGCCACCTCATCCAGCTTAGGGCAACTGTTTTAAATTAAGGCAGTCAAGAGACTTGAACAGTAGAACTTTATAGATTGATAAGATATGTCCCCAAACTAACTTTAAAATACATTTGGAGAGTAATTAGAAATAAGATGGGTACTACATGATAGAAAGAATAATTTTTATGTAGAGTAACAGTAGTGTTGTGTAGGAGTTCTTATCCTTAGGTGATGACAAAATATCTATTCTCCTTTTAGGTAGTGTACACAGAGTAACCACACACACACACACACACACACACACACACACACACATACACACACACAGAGTCACATGACACATACACACTTGCCATACAAATACCACACATGTCCAAAAATGCAAAATAGTGGAGAAAGCTGAAGCAAATTCAAAAAGAGAAAAAGTTACTAGTTGTTTAGTCTATGTGGTGAATACTTGCATCTTTAATGTGCTGTACTTTGAACTTTTAAAAAACTTTACACACTTGAATACATTGGAAAGCATTTAATGTACATTAAATATAACGTTACTTAAAAATGTAACGTTAAAATGGTAAGATGGTGAATTTTACACTGTGAATATTTTACCAGAATTGAAAGTTGGAAAAGGTCCTGTGGAAAGAATAACCCTGTCTGAACTGCAGTCAGTGCTGTTAATAAACAAGAAGCTGTGTCAGATCTCTAATTATTCACTTAACAGTTGCCCAGAGACATGAAGCACACTGGAGATGATTTTAAAAAATGCCAGATGAGTGTTCTGGAGTGAGATTTCTTTTTAAATAAAGCAATAAGTGAAAGAGGATCTGGATGAAAGTTCAATCCTGGATGATGAAGATACGTATTTCAGTAAGGATTCTGTAGGAATTGTAAACTACTAATTGACAAGCAGGGAGGGAGAAATGTAGCTGCATACAACTTTCGTGCACTCTCTTTTTCATCATTTTGTCAGCTAAGGATAATGAGAAGTTAACATGAGTTAAATATTGTAAAATTAAATTTTTCTTTAAAAGAATTCCATGTACATTTTACAACAAATCCTGTGGGCCACAGTAGAGGATATGAATAGATTCTAAAATATCCTGGGACATAAGTGAGGTTCAACAAGTCAGGGCCAATTTTGCCCTTAAAGTCTTTTAGGCTGAAGCCACAATTATAGACCACTTTTAGGTCTCTTGAGAGCTCTTCCACACACAAAGCTATGGGACACTGTAATTCTTACTCGCAGTGACTGAAAATGAAAGCCTGGTTAAGTACAAAGCTTGTTTTCTACCAAGCTCAATGAAAGGAGGAAGTGGAATGGGTGGGTGCCGGATGGACCAAATTCCCTAACCTTAACTGTGGACAGCAAGATTGCTTAAAAATTTGACAAACAATCCCAAATTAGGACTTGTCAGAGAGACATACAGTTGAAAAAAATATTTAAAAAAATGAACTGACCAACAGTGGGCTCCAAAGAGGACCACAAACCAAAATGGTATCTTTACATGACAAAGTCCTAACTAGAACGAAGATGACTTGGCTTTTGTTAATTTCAATTTATTTAGTTTTAGTATCTTTAGGCACTTGCATGAAGTGGCTTCTAATCAACATATCGCTTTGTGAGTACAAAGAACTTGATCAACTCCACGTCTTTGATCCTCTCTCAGCTTCACCCACAGCCCTTCGTTTACCTAGCTTTGGTTTCACTTATATTCACTGAATAGTATGACTACATTTTTCCACTCTTCCTCCCTCCATTTGTGTGCCCCACTCTCCTGACCCTCTCCCCTGTCCTGCTCCAAACAATAAACACTCATTGTAGCTTCATGGTATTCCATTTTGTTCAACTGTGAGTTGTTCAAAAGAGTTGTACCACTGGAATACTCTTCTCCTTATATATACCATACTTTTCTTAATATATTTGTGTATATATGTTTATGACCTTATATAGGATTGCATGTGCATATTTATAATTAGATCACACTTTCAGAAATGAGAAAAAATGTATCCTGTGGTACTAAACACTGTTAAATTGCCTGGGCTCCTGTGTTTCATTGTACCTGCATCGGTAGATGAGAATAAATTGCTTATGTAAAACTTTAAGGATGCTGTTAATACAGTTTCTGATGCACTGGATGGTAGAGTCAGAAATACTTAACTTCTGATAGTCCCTTATGTGATATCATGGGCCACCCTAGTTGACTGTAAGAAGTCAACTTTGTTTTTATTTCTTTTTAATGCAAAGTATCCCCCCCTTTAGAATTTAATAGATATCTGTTCACAAGACTAAATTGATAATTTAATGACTAATGACCACATTTGATTTTGGAGCAATACTTTAATAACTTAATAGTAAGGTTTTATATAATGTTTATAAAATCACTGTCATCTGTTCTTGGTGACTTTTTTATTTTTTTAATATTTTTTATTGTGATTAATAGAAGGGATACATTATATTCACCAGATAGAAGGTGCATAACTTCACAAACATTGATACCCTTTTCTCATGACATGGTCCCCATTTCCCTCCCACCCTCCTCCCATTTATCTTGATCTTGGTGACTTTTTTAAACATAAGAAATTGCCAATATCAACTTATCCAGTCTTCCAGAAACAAGGACATACTAAATCCACTAGAACAACAATGTTCATTGCAGCACTATTTACCAGAGCAAAGATATGGAACCAACCCAGATGCTCCTCAGTAGATGATTGGATCAACAAGATGTGGTATTTATACACAATGGAATTCTATGCTGCCATCAGAAAGAATGACATGGCCCCATTTGTAAGGAAATGGAAAGACTTGGGAAAAAAATCATATTACGTGAAGCCAGATTCAAAGGAACATAGGCTCAATGGTTTCCCTCATTTTTCATAATTAGTATAAACCTTAGACTCTCCTAGCAGAGATTAACAATAGGGCAAAACCTAGATACAAAAGGGCATACAGGATGAGGCTAAATGAAAGGACCTCCAGGATATGGAAACAAGAGCAATATAATGTGTGATTGTTGTTCTTAATATGCTATGTTTTTTTCTCACATCTTTTGTTGTCCCTTGCTTATTCTCATATTGTTACAGTATCTTACCTTGTTAACTGGTATATTGTATATATGTTTATTTGTTTATTTGAAATAGGATAAGGAAGTGGGGGAAACAAGATGAGGGTAGGGGTTGTGGGGAGGGAAATGGGGACAAAAATATGAGAAGGGGTATCAATGTTTGCAAGATAATATGCCTTCTATCTGGTGAATATAATTTAACCCTTTTATTAATTACAATAAAAAAGAAACAAAAATTGTCAATACCTTGTCAAATGATGTCATAAGTCTGAACTTAAACACAGGATAGGTACTTATTCTAACTTTAGGCATTTGGAACACTAAACATTTTAATAAAACTGATGATAGGAAAAAACTGATGATAGGAGTATAAGCGAAATTTGATAATAATAACTTTGAAAGCTTTAGTGTTTAGGGCAATTCTCTGTACCAGGATATGAATATTTCATGGAATCTTCTAAGAGAAATGAAATGCAAAAAGGTATTTTTCATTTCCTCCTGACCATCATCTTTGAGAGTTTATTTAAGCTTCACAGACAGGCCTTAGGTCTTCTAGTTAATAAACACAAAAACATAGAAATATAGACAGATGTCAGTGGGGCTGATATTAAATCAGATATTTTACATTGTACATCATCCTTTGGATAAATAAGCTTAAAGTTAGAACATACTAGAAACACTTTCACATTCATGTTTATTGATGTATTACCACCATAACCAAGTAATGGAAACACCTCAGATTCCCTTCAATGGCTGTATTATATCTATATACTCTATACAATACATATTATATATACATATATAATAGAATTTTACTTATTCTTCAGGAAGAAAGGAAGCCTGGGAAAATTATGTTAAAGTGAAGTAAGTCAAGCTCAGAGAAACAAAGTGTCCATGCTGTCTCTCAGATGTGAAAGTTACATCTAATTTATAATTATACATACATATATATGTGTGTGTGTATATACCTATAGGGTCATAAACATATGTACACAGACATATTTATTTTATAGTCTAACAGAATTAATTCCAGAAAGTGGGAATGTGGGGATTGCAGGTGGCATGGTGAAGTGTAGGGGAGAGAGTCAAACAAATGAAAATAAGGATGAGCAAACCTTGTCATAATAATAAATGTCCATATATGAAAATTGATCTGGGTGGGTTGTGCTGTGGGAGATGAGGAATAATGATGAAAAGAGTGACATTAATCCAGATGCTTTATACTCATATTGAACTAAAATCCCTTTGTACAACTACATAAAGATAGCAAAAATATATTGACAGACAAAAAACATATTAAAATATATAGAATAGCGGTATAATAAAATGTCTAAGAACTTGAAAATTAATTTATGTTAATCATATTTGTTATAAACTTTATTAAGTGGCTTGGCTTGCCTTGCTGTAATATAATATATTACACAGATATAACATATTACATATATAATATTTTATGATGTTGTATGAAACTGCAAAGGATCTTGGAAAACTAGAAGGTTTCTGTTTATAAGTTATTGAGGTATTTGAGAAAGATTTGGGCCTGAAAGATCTGAATGTGATTTGACAAGTTGATCAGTTTCTCAGGGCCTTTCCACTGCTGAATTTCAAAATAGTTGCAATTCTCTTTCCACATTTATATATTTTTCCAAAGTAAAATTTAACGACAGAATTATAATCATAGAAATGTCTTTCTCTGTACAGCATACAACATTATGCCAAAAGGTAAGGAAATTGAATGAGTTTTATAAAAATCTTACTTTAAAATTATTTACTTTAGTTATGATTGAACCAAGGTATATTCTACTCCTCCAACTGCCTAACTGCCATACTAATTCAAGTAAACTAAACAGAGAAAGTGAAAAAGCAAAACAGCAACACTCTTTAAGTGTCTGTAACCTCTGAAAGATGAAAATATATTAAAGAAAACCTAAAAACTCAATTTGTTCATCATCCAACGTCATAAAGGATATGCAAATAAAAACAACCCTAAGATACCACCTTACCCCAACAAGAATGGCCAAGATTTTGAACTCAGACAATGACAGTTGCTGGCGGGGTTGTGGAGAAAAAGGAACCCTACTACACTGCTGGTGGGAATGTAGTCTAGTTCAGCCACTCTGGAAAGCAGTGTGGAGGTTTCTTAAAGAACTGAAAATTGACCTTCCCTACGATCCTGCCATACCACTTCTGGGCACCTACCCTGAACATCATGACCCAAGATATGTTTATCTCTGCACTATTCACAATAGCCAGGTGAAGGAAACAATCCAGATGCCCTAGATGAATGGATGAATGTGGTATATATGTATATATATACACACACACAATGGAATTCTACATAGCCAACAGACAAGATAAAATAATGGCATTTGCAGGGAAGTGGGTGAATCTAGAGAAAATCATGTTGAGTGAGACAAGTCAAGACCTAAGGATCATAAGGCGCATGGTATCCTTAATATGTGGCTATTAGATCTAAACAGTACAAGAGCGAGGACTCAATATTTGCATACCCAATGCTATGGACATGGTATTGGAAATATAAACATAACTACATAGACATAAAAACCTATGAATCTATAGACATAGTTTTATTTCATAAATTAATATGTATCTATGATATACAAATCCTTAGCCTAATTTTGATTATGTTCTTAACACTAAGTGCCAGTGACTGTTTATAGAGATTCCCTTCTTGAACACTTGTTTGTCAAGCATGTCATTTGAATATGATGTAAAAATCAATGTTAATAAATTCTTTAATTAAAAAACTTCAAACTGGGCTGGGAGTTTGGCCTAGTGGTTAAAGTGCTTGCCTAGCATGCATGAAGACCCGGGTTCGATTCCTCGGTACCACATACATAGAAAAAAGCTGGAAGTGGTGCTGAGGCTCAAGTGGTAGAGCTCTAGCCTTGAGAAAGTCCAAGGACAGTGCTCAGGCCCTGAGCTCAAGCCCAGGACTGGCAAAAAAAAAAAAAAAACTTCAAACTGCAAAGACTAAAAGATATTGACTCAGCTATTAAAACTGATATGAAAATAAAGGATATGAAAGATGATATTTCTGGCACATATAAGATAGACAATTTATTTAATATTCATAATAAATTCAAAAAGACTGCTACAGTTCATTAGAGGAAGAATATTCCAATTTTAAATGTGAAGAAAAATCTTAATAAATTACTCACAGAAATAAAATCTGAGCAGCCCATCAAAGATGTCCAAGCTCATTTACTAATGGAAATAAACATTAAAGTAATAATGAGAGATCAGTTGTAATGCTACCATAATGGGAGAAATGTTTTTTAATATCACCTATTGGTAGGGATGAGTGTTAACCTGAGCAATTATAAACACTACTGTTTGTGGTTACAAGTTGTTATAATCACTTTCAGAAATAATTTGAAACCTTCTGTATACACTTGTATAATTCTAGAGTCAAATTTTGTTTTATCAACTGAGGAAATACTTCATCATTTTGCATGAATTATATTTTAAGGCAATCAAATAAGTCATGAGGAAAATTACTGTATGGAAAAATTCTAGTTACAGTACAAGATAAATGACATAATATTTAAAAATCTCAACTTTACTATCATATTTAAGTTAATTTCATAAATAAATGCAAAAATAATTGGGTAAAATGTGAGGATAAACCTAATAACATGCTTATGCAGATTCTGTTGGAATACACTGGTCAAAATGAGATGCAAAATTGGAGCAATATTTAATGTTGGATCACATATTAAAATTTCTTATTTAGGGGAAAAAATGAAACTGTATTTGGCCCAGTTATTGCACAGGAAATAAAGAGATAAAACTACATTATAATAACAAAATGAGATTATCAGTCACATTGAGATTGTAAGACATATTTCAAACTAGAACCAAAGGTTTCTCTAAGAAACCCCAATAGCCTATCCAGATGCCAGTGGTGCACACCTTGAATCCTACCCACTCAGCAGGAATCACAGTGGGAGTTAGGCCAGGCAGACCAATCTCAAGACTCATCTACAATTAACCAGCAAGAAGCTGAAAGGAGAG
This sequence comes from Megascapheus bottae, assembly GCF_031878675.1. NCBI lineage: Eukaryota > Metazoa > Chordata > Mammalia > Rodentia > Geomyidae > Megascapheus > Megascapheus bottae. The sequence continues at coordinate 13,178,661 of NC_143521.1, forward strand.
GTGTGGCTCAAGTGGTAGAACAGCAGCCATCAAGCTCTGCTAGTTGCCCTTAATTCAAGCTGCAGATGCAAGAGAGAACATTTTTAAAAGAGAAAACATCAAAAGAGGCGGTGTAAAAGAGAAAGAATAGTTATAAAGTGAAACAGATGAAAGACAAAATCACAAACTTATTTGACTTTTGATTGATCAACCATTTGAGGCAACTAATGCAAAACAAAAAAGGAAAAATTAGTTACTAGATGGCATTAAACAAAATTTATTTTTGTTCATTAGAGGGGGAAAATACACCTGTGCTATTCTGTTTATAGTAAAAAAAAATAGCAGGTTTTATCCCATTCCTACTACATAGAATTATCATTCTATGTACAATGTAGACTAAGACATATACCTTGTCTGCAAGATATATGTATATTGTGTATAGTTTACCTCAAGTCTGTGGTCCTTGGAAGAAGTCTTTTTTTCCCACTAAAGTAGACCTCAAAATCTTCATTCTTGAGTCGGTGTGCATAGTCAATGTAACCTGACACCTCTTGCCCATGAGAATTTCTGTCACGAATGAAGATCACGGACTGGTGATTTCATAGAAGAACAAAGAATAGAGGGTCAATTCATAAAAGCCATGGGAGTACATTATATTTGATAAATTACAGCTTCTGAGAATTGCATTCACCAGAGCTATTTCCAATATTTTTTGTAGTTAATCATTATGATGATTCTTTCAGGTAAATACAACCATTTTTCTCTTGGCAGATAAGGAAACATAAAAATTGTCTAAGTGTGCACATAAGATGCATTTGTAATAATTTTGTATAATAGCATCAATAAATAACTTATAAAACTCTTGTGGAGATGTTGTTTGAACTAGATGAACTTCTTTTTGTGTGCAGGTCCTGGAGCTTGAACTGAGGACCTCAGAACTTTCCCTGAGCTCTTTCGTTCAAGGTTGGCACTCTACCACCTGAACCATAGTTCCACTTCAAGCTTTTTAAATTGGAAATCAGCCCAAGCTGGCTGTGAATTATGATCTTCAAATATTATCCTCTTGAGCATCCAGGATTATAGGTGTAAGCCATTGGCATTCTGCTTGTCTTATTTTTGATCATCATTGTCTCCATGTGGAAAGTTGAGTTAGTCAATGACGCATAACCAGTAATTTCATAACTGAATTCAGCCCTATGCTTGTATGTTTTCCTAGTATTTCTTTTTCCAGTTGAACATCTCTATTACATTTTCTGTAATAGAGATATAAGTAAAGCATCTTCTCATTACCATGAGAATCAAATTGTCTTTTACAAAACTGCACAAATCAAAATTACAAAATTATATCCTTTAAAATATTTCTTATTCATAGTAATTATTTTACAAATATTAAGAATCTCCTACATTTTCTGGCATTTTATGAAATAATACAGTAATAATCAAGACTGCTAAATTCCAGAGCCCTAGAGCTTATGTCATGTGAAGATATAGACAACATATGCAAAAAATGAATATTTCTGGACCAGGAGTTTGGCCTAGTGGTAGAGTGCTTGATAGCATGCACAAAGACCCGGGTTGAATTCCTTGGTACCACATACATAGAAAAAAGCCGGATGTGGTGCTGAGGCTCAAGTGGTAGAGCTCTAGCCTTGAGAAAGTCCAAGGACAGTGCTCAGGCCCTGAGCTCAAACCCAGAAATGGTAAAAAAAAAAAAAAAGAATATTTCTCATGAATGATAACTGTGATATAGTAGTGGAGAATGTGATTATCTACAGAATTAGTTGGTAGTCAACATCTATCTATCTATCTATCTATCTATCTATCTATCTATCTATCTATCTATTTTTGTTTATTATTTCTGCCAGTCCTGGGTCTTGGACTCGGCCTGGGTGTGATCCTTGCACTACTTTTACTCAAGGCTAGCACTCTACCACTTGAGACTCAGTGCTACTTCCAACTTTTTATGTGATTTAATTGGAGTATAAGAGTCTCTAAAACTTTCCATCCCAGGCTGGCTTCCAAATAAGATATTCAGATCTCACTCAACCTTCCAAGTAGCTAAGGATTACATGTGTGAGCCTTCAGTGTGTAAGCGCTTATTTAGATAGTAAGAAAGATCTCAAAAGATCAAGTCTGTAGGAGAAATGCCATTTATTTCATGTTCCAAAGAAAAAGAAATAGAAAAACAAGTAACTTCCAAATAAGAACTGATAATGTAGTTGGTTTCAAGGATAGATCGAATTTTAGAACTTCATGGTAAAGTTCTATATTTGGGAGAACCTCTAAGACTTTCCTTTTCTTTCTAGTAATCACTGAATTGTTCCTTTTTTGATGTTTGGGGGCTTCAAATAAGGAGCACTGATACAGGTGACTTTACATGGCAGAACTTCCAAAAAGGTGAAGTTAGGAAATTGAACGGATTTAGTTTTTCCCTATTGAATTTAAGAAAATATCACTGACAATATATTATTGGTGAATCTTAATTGAAAACAGTGATGTAACAGACACAATTATCAGTATGCTGTTATGTCACCATGATATTTCATTTTGCCTGTCGGTTCGATAATAGGTATTGCAAGTATTGTGCTGACTGAGAAGAATTCCAATGCAGATTTTTGGTTTAAATGGACAAAATGCAATAGATTAATTGTATATCCCATGGATACAGCAGGAGAAGGAACAAATATTTATTGTTAGTCCTATATTCAATCTTATATAGACTTCAATTCTTAGTCCTCATTATTCCCACACATCTCCATGCCATCAAATTCATATAGACCTGCTTCCGTTTCTTTGCTCAGAGCTTGTTCTCCACCTTTGAACCATGGCTCTAGACCAGAAATGAGGACTGCTTATTGATTTTCCAAGGTGGTTGGGAAAAAATATTTGGGGGTTTTAATAAATTCTTTGCTTACATTCATAACACTAGCTTATCATTCACTGTTTCTATCATTACTTTCTAGGTTAAGCAGAGAGTAAGTATATAAATGTATAACTATAACTTAACATAGTATTTGAGTCTCTGGTTCAATATTGGAAATAAATATATATTGGCATTTTTAAATTTATGGTTTTTATAGGCTTTTTATTTTTGCAGGTCCTGGGGCTTGAACTCAGAGCCTGACCATTGTCCTTGGGCATTCTCAAGGCTAGCACTCCACCATTTGAGCCACAGAACCATTTCTGGGTTTTCTGTGTTTGTGGTACCAAGGAATCAAACCCAGGGCTACCTACAAACATGCTAGGAGAGCACTCTACCACTAGGCCATGCTCCTGGCCCCTTAACATAGATTTTTAAAGAACTGAAAAGACAGGCTTGAATGCTTCACATAAATCTTAGGAAAGTAAACAAGCATCTTACTCTTCAGTGTTCCTATGAAAAAAATGACTGATAAACTAAAATTACATATATTCCATTAGCTTCATTATTTTTGTATTTTGTGTTATTATACATATATACTCTGTGTGTGTGTGCGTGTACCATCCTTTTACATGTCCCTGTATTCCAATCTTACTGTCCTATCATTTTAAGATTGCGGTATCTGCTGTGTGTGTTTTTTGTGAATTTCAAGCCTTTCTGGCTTTAGAAAAGCTCAAGTGAGGCTCAACTGGACATAAATACAGTGTTTTTTTTTAAGTTCCCTGAATATTTTGGGGCAAGTCACTCAAATTCACAATGTCCCTTCTGTATTTACAAGTCAGACACCCTTAAGGAGGTTTCTGGAAAATCTAGAAAGTATCTTTGATAAGAAAAACACCACCATATCAAACCAACTAATTGAACCAATCACTGGAATCCTGCATGGAACCAAGCATTGCCTTAGTTCAGCCATCTAGCAAGGCTCTCTCCATTCTCTTTCTTCCTCAAAGAGAGAAAGCATGATTTCTTTCTTTGGTTTGCCTGGCACTGTTCAGGTCACATTCTGGTACACTTAGAGATTTCTAAAAATGAAATTGTCAACAAATATCCCAGTGCCATTTAATTTTTTATGTCAATTCTCATGGCTAAACAAGAATTTAATTTCTATAATTTCTTTCAATAGGAGAAAATGCTCAGCCCCCTTTCATACAAATCTGCTCCAGGTAGATAAAAATTCCCTGTTCTTATCTTTCCAAGAATGATCATACACATGAAAAAGTATATAAAAGTATTTTCAATAAATTTTAAAGTTTGTTAAAATATTTTCCCCATGCAAGTATTTCTTAATAATTTATTTTAAATTTTTAATTAGTACTAATGAGGTGTGACAAATTGGAATAAATTACCAAGAGATTACAATTCAGCATTTAATTTATATGTACATTATATGTATTATATGCATGTTATTATAAATGCACAGCCTGTGATTACAGGCCTAGAAGAGGTGATAGTTATAACAAAATGTAATGTGGATGAAACCTTAGTATTTCATTTATTTTGTATATTGTAGTTTGAGAATTACAAAGAAATTGATCAACACACTTGATTAATTTAGCATGCATTTTTCTCCAAGTGAAAAATAATTCCTGCAATTATAAGTACTGCTTGTTGGCCAGGAGTTTGGCCTAGTGGTTAAAGTGCTTGCCTAGCATGCATGAAGACCCGGGTTCGATTCCTTGGTACCACATACATAGAAAAAAAAAGCCGGAAGTGGTGCTGAACCTCAAGTGGTAGAGCTCTAGCCTTGACAAAATCCAAGGACAGTGCTCATGCTCTGAGCTCAAGCCCAGGACTGGCAAATAAATAAATAAATAAATAAATAAAAAATAAATACTGCTTGTTATCCTTAAGAGGCATTATGTTTGGAGCAAATCATAAGGAGCTCTAAAATATTCCATACTATGTAGATGGCATTATTTTTCTTATTATAAATATAGCATCTGTAAGCATTGAGTTTCAGTAGCTCCTCAAGTTCATGCAGCTAGAGTGAAACTCTTCCAGTCAGACCCAGAAAACTTTCCAATGATCCTTTATGTTCTGATTCAGTATACAGTGAACAAATAGATCTATGTTCAAGTGCTGGCTTTACCATCTATTATTTATACAAATAAGATGAGCTTTTTACCCATTTTATTATTATTATTATTATTATTATTATTGCCATGTAGTTGTACAAATAGGCTTCAATTCCATTAGTCAGGTTATAAGTATAATTCATGTTGATGAATGTCACCCCTATAATTTTTTCCACTTTTCCTCCTCTCATTCTTATCCTCAAGCTATGAAGTTCAATTTTCACATAAAGTACATTGAATATAATGACTCTATTTACTCACTCCTCCCCCTACCACTTTTTAGGAGTAAGCTTCCTTTAATACAAAGTGATTTTAATACTGTCTCTACAAGCAAACATGTAAATTAATTGTCTATTTTTAAGCACTTAACTGCCAAACATGTGATAAATATTCAATAAGAAGTATCTATTTTTAAACTTTCATACTCTTTTGAAATTATATTTATCCTGTGTTAACAGTTTGGTTAGTGCTTTAGGGATAAGGAAATGGAAAATCATGTCAGAATTCTTCTGCTTAGCTGTGTATAGTTACATTTAGGTTGAAATACATGGTTCATTTGTTCAGTCATCTAACTGAAACTTTGTATGTGTTTTGTAATTAAAATTAAAACAGACTTTTTAGTCATTTTTGATTATATACCTGATAGAATTAATGGGTAAAAAGCCATAATTCTGTCACCTAGCATGGAGCCTTTTCAAGACTAAATTTTAATTTTAATCTGAAAGCAGCATAGGTTAATAACTGAGAACTCAGGTATCCAGAGCCCTCTGCTGTTTGAAGAATAGTTGAAAGATGTAATAAATAATTGTTTAAGCTTCTATAATATTTTCTTTTATGATAGCTATGTTGAGTTATAATTTATATAACAAGATTGAAAGTTATGTGTACAGCTAAATGACTTTTGGTAATTTTATACAGTTGTTGAATACTATGTCATTTTAGAGTATTTCCATCAACCCAAGAAGATCCCTTAGGAATGCTGGCAATCATTCATATTCCCACCGTAGCCTCAGGCTATCACTAATCAATTTTCTGTCTCTATAAATGATATTTTCTTCATTTTCATATAGATGAAATCATATAACACCCCTTTCCATTTTAATACCAGTATTTATTATAGTTAATTTCCCAAAAGATACATGAAAATTATACTTTAAGGGTCTCTCTTAAATGAAGTTATATGTATGAAAGAGATAATTCCAGAATGCAAATTTTCTTTAGATAAATAAGTCAAGTTATAATAAAAATGCATCTAACAAATCAAATGGTATCCCATTTGAGGATATATATTGACTTACATTTTTAGCAACATAATACAAAAGCCCCAGTTGAATAAATAACTAAAACAGAAAAGAATAAGTCAAAAATGGAATAGAAAGCTTATAAAAGGTCTGAGAGTGTGGCCTAGTGATAGAGTACTCACCTAACATACACAAAACCCTGGGTTTGATTCTCTGGTACCATATACACAGAAAGCTGGAAGTGGCACTATGGCTCAAGTGAAAGAGGGCTAGCCTTGAGAAAGCCCAAGGACAGTGTCCAGGTCCTGAGTTCAAGCCCCAGGACTAGCAAAAAAATGCTATAAAAACCAGAAATTGAAAAATACCAATATATGTTTATTCCCAATATTGAGCCAGAGACTCAAATAGTAAGATCTAAGATTTTACTGAAAGCCTGTGATTTCAAAAGTGAACTTATTGTACTTGAAAAAGCCTCAGAATAAATACTTAGGCCCTCATTACTTCTTGTAAGTTGGAAAAACATGAATTAAAGCAAAATTAGAGTATTAATATATCACTTCGATATTTTGCTGCTTGTCTTTTCCCAGAAGTGAATTAAAATACAAATTCATAAACTAGTAATGAACTGACTATAAGAGATGCCTGGTTTTTCTTGCCAAATACTAATGAGGAGATACAAATGTGATGAATTGAAATGGGATTTTGATGACAGCGAAGCCCACATCACAAAAAGAACAACAAAAAGCACACTAAGCAGAATGTTGGGGTGGGAAAATGGAAAATATCCATTTGGGGAAATGAGTACTGTCAAGCAAAGCTAAATTTCTGGGCTTCCCTTCTGAGATTCTTCAACTGTGCTCACAGACTGACAACTGAGGAAAAGTTTATATGCTATGAGATTATTTAAAAATCCTGGAGCATCCACACGTGTGTGTGTGTGTGTGTGTGTGTGTGTGTGTGTGTGTGTGTGTGCGCGCACATGCGTGTTTAGGGAAATTATTCATTTTCAAAAGAAGTAGTTTTGCAAATGGAGTCATTACTTTGGGAACCAATGTATGTTTTCAACATATCTATACATCTGGCACTGTAACTCCTTGAAACTAGTTATTTTGTGAAATATCAATAACATTTTTTAAATCTATATCTTCTTGTTCCATTTCAGTTTGATATTTTCAGTGTTTTCACAATCACCAGAGATATGTACATGGGACATCTTTGCCTTTTCCCCCTTGTTGGAGAAGGCAGGTTGCAGGCAAAAATGATCTTTTCTGGTTGTTCTTTTTTGATTGGAGGAGCAACCAAGCATCTAAGAGTTTTGTGTGTAGCTGGCATGCTCTTTTGGAAGTACTTGAGGATTTGACTGCACAAATAGTCATTGACTTTATTTTTTCTCTCCTACCTTAAAATGGACACATGTAAATTTTACAAATGGCTAGGATGACTTTTTCATGTTTATGTGCTTTGAGCAGCTATGAGCACAGGAATGACTTAAGAATGCCTGGTTCCACCATTAGTATCCAGAAGGTTCTCTACATTTTAATGAAACAAAATATAAAATCTAAAGTACTGCAGAGGAGAAAATGAAATTATTACTGTGTGAAACTGGTATTTTGCTTAGAAAATCCAAGTCAGGCTAGGCAGTGTTTCACACCTGTAAATCCTAGCTACTCAGGAGGCTAAGACCTGAGGATCGTGGTTCAAAGCCAGCCCCAGCACAAAAGACCTTGAGACTTTATCTCCAATTAATCATTAGAAAATGGGAAGTAGACCTGTGGCTCCAGGGGTAGAGAGGTAGCCTTGAGCTGTAGAGCTCAGGGACAGTGCCCAGGCCCAGAGTGCAAGCCCCATGACCCACAAAAAAGAAAGAAAGAAAGAAAGAAAGAGAGAGGGGGGGAGGAAAGAAGGAAGGAAAGGAGGAAGGAAGGAAGGAAGGAAGGAAGGAAGGAAGGAAGGAAGGAAGGAAGGAAGGAAGGAAGGGAGAGAGAGAGAGAGAGAGAGAGAGAGAGAGAGAGAGAGAGAGAGAGAGAGAGAGAGAGAGAGAGAGAAAGGAAGAAAGGGAGAAAGAAAGAAAGAAAGATGGAAAGAAAGAAAGCAAAAAAGAAAGGGAGAAAGCAAAAGAACGAAAGAAAGGGAGAAAGAAAGAAGAAAAAAGGAAGTCCAAGTCAGGTCAGGTGAGGTGGCTTACGCCTATAATCCTAGCTACTCTGGAGGCTGAGATCTGATGATCAAGGTTCAAAGTCAGCTCAGGCATAAAAGGACCCGAAACTCTTATCTCCAATTAACCTCTTGAAAACAGAAAATGGGGCTTGATTCAAGGGTAGGGTGGTAGGCTTGAGCTGAAGAGCTCAGAGACAGCACCCAGGCTGAGTTCAAGCCCCATGACCCACAAATAAAATTCAAAAGAAAATCCAAGTCATTGAATAAAAACGTCTTTGGCAATTCAATATATCTATTCAATAAAAGTAGCCACACAAAAATAATGCTTGATTTCTGTAGTAGTAATAAATCATTCTAGAACTATAATCTTAATTTGCATTGTGCCTTTTGCCAAAATGATAACATAGTCCAAATATTTTTGTTAAATTCTTTTCTAAAAGAGTGTACATATTCCAAAAATCCTGTTAAATATTTTTGAAATTTTTCTTGCTGAAGATAATTTGCTATAAAATAAATACAATGAAAATTTAAGCAACATATCTAAGGAGTAGTTCTGATTAATTAAAAATGTATCAAATGCAAAGACTTGGAAAAAATCATATTAAGTGAAGTAAGCCAGACCCAAACAAACATAAGTTCCCTCACTTGTAATAATTAGTACATGTCTACATCTAGGATCTTCCTAGCAGAGGATCATAATAGCTCAAAAGCTATGCGCATATGGCTATATAGGGTGAGTCTAAACAAAATGAACTCCAGGGCATAGAAATAAGAGATTTATCTTGGAGATTGTTGGTCTTAATATATTATGTGAAGCTATTTCTTTTCTCTTTTTCACCTCATATGGTTTAATCTCATGCTGTTACTGTATCTGAATTTTGTACCTATTTGAAATAGGTAAGGTAAGGGATAAACAAGTTTAGTGGGAGAGGTCAGGGGAAAGAAAATGGGAGAAAAACATGGGAAGTGGTAACAATGTTCAAGAAGTAATGTACCCACTACCTAAAGAATATAACTGTAACCCCTCTATACATCACCCTGAGAAAAAATTTAAAAATGTGATAAAAAGAAATGATTACGAATAATAATTTTGTAAAGTTAGAATAAGCAGTATAACTTGAATTATAATTCAAGTTATAATAAGTTATAATAAATAAGCCAATAATTGGTGATAGATGAACAGAACCTTATTTCAGAAATGTACTCATCCACACAATTGGGTATGTACAAAATGAAAATACTTTTACAGGAAGTAAGGTTTCTGCAAGGAATAGTCTACCAATAATTCCCAATGCTTACTTTTGAGCATATCCTTTTTTCCATTTCCCATCATCCAGCCCTTTTTCCCTTCTTTTTCCTATCTTTTTGGTGCTGGTCCTGGGGCTTGAATTTAGTGTGTGTGTGTGTGTGTGTGTGTGTGTGTGTGTGTGTGTGTGTGTGTGTGTGTGTGTGTGCTGTCTCTGAGCTGTTTGCTTAAGGCAAGCATTCTACTACAACTCCAGTTTCAGGTATCTGGGATTTTTTTTCCTGGTTAATTGGAGATAATTCTTTTTTTTTTTTTTTTTTGCCAGTCCTGGGCTTGAGCTCAGGGCCTGAGCACTGTCCTTGGACTTTCTCAAGGCTAGAGCTCTACCACTTGAGCTTCAGCACCACTTCCGGCTTTTTTCTACATGTGGTACCGAGGAATTGAACCTGGGTCTTCATGCATGCTAGGCAAGCACTTTAACCACTAGGCCAAACTCCCGGCCTGGAGATAATTCTTATAGATTTTCTTGACTGGCTGTCTTCAAATCCAGCTCATATCTCAGCTTCCCGAACAGCTAGAATTACAGAAGTGAGCCACGCCAGTACCTGGCCCAAGCATGCCATTTTCGAATCTACATCTCTTTTCTTTCCTTTTTCTTCTTTATCTTCTTCATGTATTTTATTGTTATATTTAGAAAGGTATGTATAGAGATAGAGAGGGTATAATTACCTAAGTCAGATAAAGAGTACATTTCTTTCTGCACAATATCACCCCAATCCTTACTCTCTCCCAGTTTTGCTTTCCTGTCCTTACCCACAAGTTGGGTAGTTCATTTTAGAATAGTGTCTAGTAAATACCACTGCTGTATTTGTTCACCCTTTGACCCTTCATTTCTGTGCCCCCTTTACTCCCTCCTCAAAGACAGATAAATGAACAAAAAAGACAGAAAGAAAACAAAACAAAACAGTAACAAGATGAAACTTCTGTTTCCATTTACCAGAGGTCATTTCAATCAATCTTATTTTATATGATCAGAAGCACATAGCTATTGACCCTATCCTAAGAATATACTCCTTTGGTCTTACTGTGTGTTAATGTTTAGAGACTTGTATAATTTATCATGTCCCAGTGTAGATTTACAGGCACATTCTAACTATCCTGAAGGAAACCATACAACCTATGTTTCTCTGGGTCTTGCTTACTTTGCTTAATATAATTTTTCTAAGTCTTTTTATTGCTTTATGAATGACACAATATCATTCTTTCTGATGGATGAGTAGAATGCCATTGTGTATGTATCCCATATTTTCTCAATTCATTTGTCCACTGAGGGGCATCTGCGCTGATTCCATATCTTGGATATGGTAAGTTATGCTGTAGTGTGCTGGTAACTTTAGCATAGCCTTCTTTGTGCTCCATTAGATACATGTCCAGGAGTAAAATTGTAGGTCATGGAATACTTCTATGTTTAGTCTTTTGAGGAACCTCAATACTGCTTTCCATGGTGGTTGAACAAGTTTACATTCCTACAACCAATACAGTAGAGCTCCTTTCTGGCCACATCCACACCATTTTTTGTTATTGTTTATTTTTTGATAATGTTCATTCTATCTGGGGTGAGGTGGAATCTCACAGTTGTTTTTCTTTACATTCCCTTTATGGCTAGAGATGTTGAATACTTTTTAATGTGTCTTTTGGCTAATCTTACATGAGACTTCTCAAGAAAAGAGACTGCTTTTCTTTTTTGGATCTCATGCCACAGCAACCACAATACAAGCATCTTTCAGTGTCTTACAGTTACCATTCCATTGAAGCACTGCATTTCACTATTATTCTTTTTATTTGTTCAGTTTCCTCTTTGCCTAGTCTAGATTCTATATTGGAGAATCGTATTGGAGGATCTAATTGGAGAACTGTTCACTAGTGCAATCATTTAAAATTCTTTGGATACATTCTTCTGTGTATTAATGGCATAGATTCCAACATTAATTTAATTAAATTTTCTCTTTTTGTTCAGTTGGACCTTGAACTTGGGATCTAGACACTGTCATAGCTTTTCACTCAAGGCTAGTAATCTACCGCTTTAGGCCACAGTGGTTGCTTCCAGCTTTATGTGGTTAATTGCAGGGAAGAGTCTCATGGGCTTTCCTGCCTAGACTGATCCTTAGATCCTCAACCATCTTGGTAGCTAGGATTCGCAGTGTCTGGCTTAACTTGATTTTAATTCTGAGTTTGCACAGACTAGCCAAACTAAGTTTGGGTAGACAAGAAAACTATTACTCCTAGCCTTTTTAAATTTTAATAAACATAAACTCCAATGAATATATACCCACTGTCAATATTTGTCTATAGTTTCCTCTCTCTCACATCCCCATCTTTTCAGTTCTACTTTCTTATCAAACTTCAGTGTTATCCTTGCTATTTCTCTGAACACAGAAGAAATCAGAAATGAGTCATTTCATATCTCTCCTATCAACTCTACCTATCCATATCCACCTTTTCCATGTTCTACCTTATATCCTGTTACAAAAGTTTCAATATCTAAGCTTCTATTTAAGGACATTAAGACCATCTCTTCTTTTCTGTTTTTGACCCCATTTTCTCTCTGGTACTTTTGACTGATAGATGTATTTAAATTTGGAAAGATTATTACTATGGCTAGATGAAGATGCTATAACATCAAGAATTTGAAAAAGAAACTACTAATTATAGTTCCAAATCTTTCCCCTTATCCACTCTTTGTTTCCTCTTTAGAAGTAAAATCTTACTAGATATCCTTATTCTGGCCTTGAACTTAAAATTCATATACCTCAACATCTTGATTATTAGGATTATAGGCATGCACATTTCAGTTATGAGAGCAACATTCTCAATTGTTTGACTTTTTTCCTGGGGGAACTCTGCTAAAACTGTTCTATTTTGCATCAATTATTTCCTCACAAATTTGACAGCTGATTCTCAATTGTTATTTTACTCAAACTTCTACTGTGATTATCATAATTGTTTACCATATCTTTTATAAAACAGTTTCATTATGTAGCTTCAGTGACTTTACATACTCTGATTTTCTTCTGCTTTATCATACTCTTTTATCCATATATTTTTATTGTAATTAATAGAAGGGTTACATTATATTCACCTATCATACTCTTTTTTAAAAAAGATCATTATTATAGAGGTAGTGTATAGAGAGGTTACAGTTACAGAGAGGTAACATTTACAAAAGTCAGGTCATGACTACATTTCTTTCTGGAAACTCTTACCCCAGTCTTTGCTCACTCCCAGTTTTGTCTTCCTGTCCTTACAAGTTGTATAGTTTATTTTCAGCATAGTGTCTGGTGAATACCACTGCTGTATTTGTTCATCCTTTGTCTCTCCATTTCTATGTCCCATTTACTCTCCCAAAGACAGATATACGAACAAACAGGACAAAAGGAAATGGAAACAAAAACAGCAATGAAGAAAAAAACCTTTGGTTTCCATTTCCCAGAACTCTGTTCAATAATTATATTTTATATGATCATATGCACATAGATATTGCACCTTTGTGTTCCTGTCCCAAGAATATCCTCTTTGATGAATATGGATGCCAAATTTTGAGAACTACATCTTCTTGTAACAAGTTTGTGTTTTATCTATCGCTTGGAACAGGAAAGGACAGAATGCTAATTGATCCTCGTACTTGAAGAAGGTCTTGCACTACTGCATAATATATAGACTATGTATTATGTTCAAAGACTTCAGTGACCTAATGATTTCAAATATGTCTGCATTCTTCTGTTCTAGAAGTTCATTCATTAAAACTAAAGATATATGTTTCTTTCATTTATAAATTTTATTCCTTTAAAATGGAAGATTTGTAAATCTAATATTCTTCCTTTCCTTCATTGCCAGCCACTTCCTCTACTTGTAAAGTCTGATGTCTGCTTCAAGTCTGAACAGTGCTTCTTCAGTGCTCAGTATTCACAAAAATCACCCGAAGACCTTATGAAAATGAGGAGTCTGTTCTGATATATTTGGGGTCCCATTTAATACATCAAACACAAAACATGTTCTGCACACAAACACAATTAAACAACCAGATGAAACAATGGCAGACTGCTATCAACACTCTTTTTTTTGCCAGCCCTGGGCTTGGGCTTGGGGCCTGAGCACTGTCCTTGGGCTTTCTCAAGGCTAGAGCTCTACCACTTTGAGCCACAGTACCACGTCTGGCTCTATCTATGTATGTGGTACTGAAGAATGAACCTGGATCTTCATGCATATTAGGCAAGCACTTTACCATTAGGCCTAACTCCCAGCCCTACCAGCACTCTTGATCTCAACTCTCATTCTGGTCCTCAGGTTCTAGCCTCTGGAACCAGGGTCACCTATTTTCATAACATTTTTGTAGTTCTTATTCCATTACAAGTCTTGCAGGGATATTGTTGTCTTGGTTAATTCAGGGTGGCCCCTAAACTTTCACAGTCTTTCCTACCTTTCCTATTGTCGTATAGTGTAGCTAAAATAAGAAAATAGGAGACATAGTTCACTGTAAAAAGGCAAAATTGCTATATAAATCAGAGTTGGTTTTTTTCCATGATGATATTAAAACTAAGTTCTCAGACAAGAGTTTCCTAGATTAATGTTTTTCTTGAAGAGAGCTTCTCTTTGGAATTCACAATTCTCATTTTAACCCTTCGGAATGCACTTCAAGATAATGAAAGCGCAGCCCTGCTCTACCAAGTAGTGTCACTTATCTGGAACAACTAACTCATTTGCTTTGCTTGCTTTTGAGGTTCCAAGTATCTAGGAAACCATTAAGAAGTAATCCAATTCCTAACAATAAAAACCCAGTCCCATTTTGAAACATGACATATTAGAGGGGGGCTGTGGTCCCCAATCTACAATCAATGAAATGAGTCCTATAACTAAAATATGAGCTAGATGATATACAGTGCATTGTATATAGTATAGTACTCTCTATTTCAATTTCTGTGTCAATCAAAAAGAGGTTATTGTTTTAAAAATCAAGAGTAAATTGGACACACCAATCATCACAGAAGCAGAAACAACTCAGCTGATATGTTAAATTGACATTCTTGAATATAGATAAATGGATACTTTTATACACAATAAATGCTACTGGGCTATTTTATTTAATTATTATCATTAGGAACAAAGGTATTTTACATAGGCAGATAACAAAAGGTAAACACACATTTATTATTACTGTTTTATCTTGAGATCACAATGTTGTATTTGCTCATTGCATTTAAACCACATCCTGCATGTTTTGAATTTTAGAGAGTTTAAGATTAAGGGCAGCTCTTTTTATCTGATACTTACTCTCAGGGTTTGTTTGATTTTTTTTTCTCTTTAAAGGTCCTTTGAGACTTGGAGGCAAAGGAAGGAGAGGATTAAGATGATCTTACCTTAATTTAAAATTTATTAAACACATACATTATTTTAGAGTTATTGGAAAACATCAAAATAGAGTAGCCTAGAAACAATTCCTTTGCCTGTTAGATTTTCGAAAGAACAGTTCAAATGTCCCACCAGTCCTGTCCCTTTCCTTTTATAAATGGAAGCAATTGTGTCCCAAAGAGTTTATTTATCTGTGGTCACATCTGGCTAATACCAAAACTGGGAGTAGGCTTAACTGTTTTCACTTTCACGCAATACAGACTCTTTTCACTATAGGAAAAATGCCACTTGTAATAGCTATGTCTCCAAGAATGATAAAGTTAATTGTATAATAAACTATAAAAACACTATAGGTGTGAGCCCCAGTGGCTCACACCTGTAATCCTAGCTATTCAGGAGGGTGAGATCTGAGGATCGCCATTCAAAGCCAGCCAGTTACTAAAGTCTTTGATACTGGTCTCCAATTAACCATTCCATGAACAAGAAAAACAAAAACAAAAGCAAAAACTGATGCTTCATTTAGCTGTGTGGCAAGCACAGAGTAACAGTGAACACTTTAATATATTAACCTTTGAACAATTCAAATGCTGATATGGTTGTTTTACTCTATCTCATACACACCATCTTTGGCAGGAAATATCACATTTGTTCCCCTTGGTGAGTGGTTTCACTTGGAAACAAGATCTACCTCTAGGGTATTTGTCTTAATTATCAATGTAATGCCACCATGGTGAGGGGTGTAATGATTCTTTCATAACCATGCAATCTGATTTCTCAACACAGTCACTAACTGTATTGTGTCAACCAAATAGCATTTAGGTCCACATAGGATCAGAACTATTTATATTACAAATATATCCTCTAATAATAGTTTTAGAAATCAACAAGTTAAAATTTTTAAAATAATCAAGATGGTTTAAAACTGAAAATCCTGAAACCTACCAGATAACCACCTCCACCCGTGGAATTCCAATAACACAGGCAGTTCAGAATGCCTCATTATATTCACATTTTAATTATTTTTTAATTAGATTTTATTATCCTTAAGTAGTTGTACAATTGGGGTTACCATTCAACATGTGTATGATCTTCCCAAGTCCCAAGAATGCTCTATACAATGGAGCTTTTCCTCTAACACCCAAAGTAGACACCGATTAAGTTAAGCAGGACCAAGTGAAAAATGTCAGTTTGATCATTCTAGCGGATGGTGATACATTTAAATGACATTATTATTATTATTACTATTGAAATTATATTATTATACTTATTTATTATTATATTATTTAAAGGTTTTCTCATTTTAATCCAAACTGTATTAATTATGTTAACTAGCCTAGTGGTAAGAACTTTTGGAAAGAAGAAAAGCCAGAACTCTTTCTAAAATCAAGTGAAAATAGGCAAATCCACTTATTTCAGCCTTTCTCAGAGTATGTATTAGGATAAAAGACTGGATAGTTATAAGTGCTTCTTCTTAGGTTGCTCATCCCAAACCTGATTATCACTTCTTTGGGGAAGAATGAAAGAAAAGTAGTAGGGTGGAAGAAATGGAAGATTTAGTTGGATCTTCCTTTAAATCATTCAGACATATATAATGTATACTATACAACATATAATATATTCTATTTCTTTAACATATATATCTTTCTCAAATATATATTTATATATACTTGCAGTTTCTTAAACAGTTTAACCTATTTCGTGTGTGTGTGTGTGTGTGTGTGTGTGTGTGTGTGTGTGTGTACTCTAGCTCCACTACTTACAATGTTGCGGTTATTAACTAGTTCTATCATAGACATTGTGTAATAGTTGAGATTGTTTTTTTTTTTCACTGTTTTACTGCTGGATCTCATCAATTTTTTTTTTGCCAGTCCTGGGCTTGAGCTCAGGGCCTGAGCACTGTCCTTGGGCTTTCCTCAAGGCTAGTATTCTACCCTGAGCCACCGCACCACTTCTGGCTTTTTTCTATGTATGTGGTACCGAGGAATCGAACCCAGGTCTTCGTGCATGCTAGGCAGGCACTCTACTACTAGGCCAAACTCCCGGCCCCCGGATCCCATCAATTTTAGTTTCAGAATGGCACTCATGAAAAATTCTCAGGAATGCAAATTTTGACTTTTTATTCTAGCTCTCTCAAATATAGCTGTAACCTAGGCAAAGTATTTTTTTAAGGCAAAGTTCTCTAATTGGTAAAATTGGCTTAATTATTTCAAAATCATCACTATGATGATTCAGCATATGGCAAAAAGTGTTGCAATCATTGCTCTCAAATAAAGTGTTCGCTAGCCAACAATTCCTGTCTCCCCTATAAAGATGTAATATTCCCAGTAAATCTAATCTTAGTATTATGCTTTAAACATATGTAAGGTAAATGCCAACATAATGTCTGCAATGTGAAGAAATAGAAGTCATCACTATTTTGCCTATTTTGCTGCAACAGTTACTTAATCATAAGGGGCTGAACCAAATCTTCATCCTATCCTTAAGAAAGCTTTCTCTTCTATTCATCTAGAGTTCTACCATCCATAGTTCCATCTGCTGAACGCTGCTGTCCTCTTCATGTGACCTTTTGATCTCTTAGGAGATGTCATTAAACAAAAAAATCTGACTCACATTTGGTTGAAAAACCAATAACTTCTTCCTATTTTATTTAGATTAATTTAAAACCATACTCAGAATACTCTATCTATCTAAACATTGTGGTCACAGCATGCCTTCATCACTTCCTTTCCTGGCACTGTCACCACCCACCCATGTTGACCTTCTATTTCTTGATGTATAAGGTTTTTTTTTTGCCTTAGAGACATGGAGTTTATTGTCCCCTTTTTCTGTATTACTCTTGTTTTGTATCTTCCCAAGGCTATTCAAATTTCACATGAAACTTATTCTTGGAAATATCTGATTCAACTCCCCTTTCTGTTGTGTTAATTCCACTTACTATCAGCTATATGGTTCTCATAACACAGTATTCCTATGTGCAGATATTTATTTACATATTTGTGATCTTCTATTCATAGCAGCTAAAAATACTGAATAGAGGAACAGAAAGACAATCCACAAATATGATACATTCATGTGGTTTTAGGCAAAAAATGGGTGCTGTAGGAAAGCAGTGATTGATTCATGAAAAAACGCTTAGGATGAATGAAGGAAAGGAAGTTCATTCCAGGTTTCCAAATGAAGATCTTGGAGTGTTTTTGGTTTCCTTACTACATTGGGTACTTCATGAAGTCAAGATTTTATTTTGTTAGGTATTATATATATTGTACATTATATATCTCTCTATAATAATCATCTCTATTATATATAATATATATGTAGCACCTCAGACAGCATATGGCACGCAATTATATCTCAGTACACATTAAATGAGCTCTCATAAAGCCTAGTTTTTTTCCTTAATTCAGATGCTTATACTGAAATATGTAGAATTTTGTGTGTATGTGTGTGTGCTGATCTTGAGGCTTGAACTCAGGGCCTAAGTGCTGTCATTGAGATTTTTTTTCTGTTCAAAGCTACTGCTTTACCTCTTAAGCCATAGCTCTACTCTGGCTTTTTGCTAGTTAATTAAGAGTCTCGTGGATTTTCCTTCCCAGGATGACTTCAAAGTTCAATCCTCAGATTTCAGCCTCTTGGATAGCCAGGATTATAGGTGTAAGCCACTGATGTCTGGCAAAATATATCAAAAAATTTAAACTCAGAATGTTAGTGAAAAAGTGAAGAGAAATTTTGAGGTTGAAAAATAAAGTCCATAATAATAACCAGGACTAATTTACCATACATTCATTTTAAATGAATATAGTATATACTGTTACTGTATCAACTTATAGCCTTATCTTTCTCAGAAAGTGATCATGAGCTAGGTCAGAGAACTTCCACTCTTCCTCAGGTATTGGGCTGAGTTAAGGACTATTAATTAATCTTAAGAATATTAATACTAATGATAAGTCTTTATAGTAAATGCCCACTAATTTTAAATAGGCCAAGATATTAAGGGCTTGGCTGAATTCATCCTGTGGTAGGCAGCTGTTAGCTCCTTCTCCAGTGGCTGGCTCAACTGAATGTGGAGTTATAACATAACACAGTCTCTCTTGGTGATCAGACTGTTGTCATGGCATTCCAGATGCATTTAACACTTCAAGTTCATCTAAAGGAAACGCCAAGTGCAAAGAGCCCTGCAACCATGGTGCTGCAGAAGCCACATACTTCCAAATCAAGAGGACTTGCCCAAGTCACAGTTATCCCAGACAACTCGCACAGGCACCAAAGACACAACTTTAGGAAACTCTAGGTGGCTTGGCTGAGTGCAGCTTTTTGTCATTTCTGTTACCTTTTCTTTTCCTCCCTCCCTCCCTCCTCTTTCTTTCTTTCTTTCTTTCTTTCTTTCTTTCTTTCTTTCTTTCTTTCTTTCTTTCTTTCTTTCCTTCCTTCTTTCTTTCTTTTTCTTTTTTGGTGATGACCCTGAGACTTGACTCAGAGCCTAGGCTCAGTCTGAGTTTCTTTTGCTCTAGGCTAGTGCTAGATTGTAAGGCTGTGATTGCAGCTAAAGATACCTAGAAAGTGAGGAAGTGTAGCAGCTTTAAGGGACAGAAACCACTGGGATAATGAAAGAATTATTGCAGACAGAGAAAGAAAAAGATAGTAACAAACTAAGACTGTGGAAGATGGAAAATGAAGAGCCAAAGATGAGAAGCTTATGGTTCTGATTGCTGGGAGAATTCTCCAGAGCTGCCAAGCCTTAGAAGCCAAGGTTAAATCTGTTGGTTAAATCTGGAAAACTACAACATTAATTGGCAATGACTTTCACTCCTGTTAGCTACTATTAGAAGCTGAGGATTATACTGGCTTGTAAGTCAGGCCACTGACGTTAAAAGCTTAGAGAACCTACAACTATATGGCTCTAGGTTTTAAAGTTTGGAATCCCAAGAATCATATTCTTAGGCCTAGAATCATAAACCTCTAAATTTGTCAGTCAGACAATAAGCTTATGATGGTGAAGGACCCAGGATTGCCAGATCAAAGAGAACTACTCCTCATCCACTTACATCCAGTTGAACAGGTAATTGTTAGTGGGTCTAACACATAATGAAACAAGTCTGCTAACTCACTAAATTCTTTTCTGCCTTGATTATATTTTCTATGATTTGTTTTAGGATGTTGTTATTCCACAGAGATAAGCCAATTCTTTCATATTTTGTTTCTGATCTTTCTGACTCCTTCCTTCCTTTCTTTCTTTCTTTCTTTCATTTATTTATTTATTTATTTATTTTATTTTTTTGGTTGTCATGGGGCTTGAACTTGGCCTAGGCACTGATCCTGAGCTTTTCAGCGACCACTCTACCACTTGAGCTACAGCACCACTTCCACTTTTCTGGTGGTTAAGTGGAGATAAGAGTCTCACAGAAGCACAACAATGTTCACTGCAGCACTATTTACACCATAGCAAAGATATGGAACCAACCTAGATGTCCCTCAGTTGATGAGTGGATCAACAAGATGTGGCATTTATACACAATGGAATTCTATGCTGCTGTCAGAAAGAATGACATCACCCCATTTGTAAGGAAATGGAAAGACTTAGAATAAATTATATTAAGCGAAGTTAGCATGACTCAAAGGAACATAGGCTCAGTGATTTCCTTATTTGTCATAATCAGTAGAAACCTTGGGCTTTCCTAGCAGAGATTTACAATAGAACAAAACCTAGATACATAAGGCCATATAGTATGATGCTAAATGAAAGGACCTCCGGGATGTAAAAACAAAAGCCATATAATGAGTGATTGTTGTCCTTAATGTACTATGTTATCTCTCATTTCTTTTGCTGTCCCTTGGTTATCTCATATTATTACAGTATTTCCCGTTGTTATCTGATATATTGTATATATGCTGATTGGTTATTTGAAATTGGATGGGGAAGAGGGGAAAACAACATGATTGGGCTGGGTGGGGGAGAGAAATGGGGACCATGACATGAGAAGGAGTATCAATGTATGTGAAGTAATGCGCCTTCTATCTGGTGAATATAATGTAACCCTTTTATTAATTACAATAAAAATATATGAAAAAAAGAGTCTCACAGACTTTTGTACTGGGGCTGGCTTTGAAATATGATCCTCAGATCTCAGCCTCCTGATTACAAGCATGAGCCACTGACACCTGGCTCATGATTGTTATTCTTGCTTTATTTTGTAAACATTTATTAGTACATTTATTTATTTAAATTACTTTGAGGAGGGGAAATGGCTAATCTAATTGTTTGGACCAATGATTACTATATAAGAAAGAATTTTACAAGAATTTTTTTTTTTTAGGTTTCCTTTGTGCCTGAAATCTGTTGCTACAAATCAACACTCTGAGAAATACCAAATCTTATTTCCACATCAGTAGAATGTCTGTACAATGTTGCAATATTTGTGGTCTTAGGTTCAAAGACTACTTTCTTCTCTCCAAAGTAATTCCATTCTTTTTGTAAGGTGCATGTCTCATCAATGCAGATGGAAAAGAAACTATATCAAAATATTTCTAGTCAGAAAAAAATACTTCCTTCTTAAAGTCCAAACTGAAAATTGATCCTCTCTTCCTGCCTCCCTCCTCACAAGCATAGCCTCATAGTAAGATCATAGACTCAGAAATGATGCTTAGTATAAATTCCAGCATCCTTACAAACTGTTCTGAGTAATTTATTTTGGCTGATGTAGGGTCCTGTCCATCTGAGCCACTGACCAGGGAAGCCTGCTTCAAAGAAGATACTGTAGAGTATTTTGGTTCTGGTTGAACCCAGATCAGATCTGATTGTATAAAGCTTCAACTCTTCTTAGTTCTCATTCATAAAATTGCTAGAAACTGTTTATAAAATTAGGTCTGTGCTCTTCTCAATGTTTACAATCTATAGAACTCTCTTTTGCTGAGTTCTGATAAACAGTTTCTCTTGGGAATAGAGTAAGGGAGATTCTAACAGCTGGAATGGTGTCAGTTTTATTACTACTAGCCTCAGGTTCACACAATATCCCTCACTGTGACCGGACAAGCCATCTATTAGTCCCTGTTTAAATAAACATGTGTTGCCATAGTTTCCTCTTGGAATAGTGACTGACACACTAGCCAAATGACCTTAGGCTGTTATTTACTCTCCTTCTACTTCAGTTTTCTCACCTGTAAAATGAGATTAGTAACAGCACCTATATTATGAGTCATGAGAGTTTGGCTTTCGGTGCTATGCATTGTGTTCTGCTGCACATGACAGTTGCATGAAGCATGATTAAATAAATGCATCCCTATAAGATTATTTTGTCAGTCTTTGGTTGCTGCCAGAAACATGGTTGCTTATTTACCTACCATAAAACTAGGTGACAGGAGGCATGCTAACAATATTCAGTTAGAGATATGAGCTCTAGTCTGAAAGGACCTAAACATTACAACAAATGTGGCAAATAGAAAAATAACAGTAGTTTAAAAATCTGTTAGGGGATGCTAAGTAGGAAACACTGAGAAGACCAAGAATGCTGGTAAAAGACATCCCGTTAACAAATATGTTGCAAGCCAGAAAGAATCAAGTGATCAAGTGCAAGTAAATGAAGACACAGTAAATAATCAAGCCAAAGTCCCAAAGAAAATAAGTAAGAGGGTATGAATGCATTGAGAAGCCACTTAGTGTTCTGCAGGAAATTTTATAGTGGATTAGTGGTTGGTGTATAGAAAATGAATGGAGCGAGAAAAACAAGACAAGTGATCTCATAGAGAGTTCAAGAAGTTCTCTCTCCCTCTCTCTCCCTCTCTCTCTCTCTCTCTCTCTCTCTCTCTCTCTCTCTCTCTCTCTCTCTCTCTCTCTCTCTCTCTCTCTCTCTCTCTCTCTCTCTCTCTCTCTCTCTCTCTCTCTTTTGGGTGGTACCAATCCTAGGGCCAGAAAGCAGAGCTTAGATACTTTCCTTGAGCTTTTCACACTAGGATGCTATCTACCACTTGAGCCATGACCCCATTTCCAGCTTTTTGTGTAGTTAATTGAAGGCTCATGAACTTTCCTGCCTAGGCTAGCTTAGGACCACAATCCTCAGATCTTAGCCCTCTGAGTAGCTGGGTTAGAGACATGAGGCACCGGTGCCCAGAAAAAGCTTTAAAAGAAATCTAACCATAGTATCCAGAATACTATGTTCTGATTCTACAAACTGTGGCTAATATTTCAATGTTGCTAAAATTATAGATAATGTTATTATGTGTCATAAATTTAGGATGCAATTCGATGGGAAGTTTGGAAGGGAAACGATTTAAAAGATAACTAGAAGGAAATGATCCTTTCGTACAATAAGAAGTAAAAGAAGTAAGAAGTAAGAAGTAAGAAGTATGAAGAAATGTCAGTAGTAATATATTATTTAAAAACAGCTGAAGAAGTGGCACTGTGGCTCAAGTGGTAGAGCACTAGCCTTGAACTGAAGAGCTCAGGGACAGTGCCCACGATCAGAGTTTAAGCCCCATGACAGACAAAACAAACAAACAAACAAGAAAAAAACAGCTGAAGAGTCAAGTGAGGTCTTCTGAGAAATATATATTAAAATTTGGGAGAAGAAAAAAGGTAACACCATTGTTCTTTCCTAAGTTTATTTTTAATTCAAGGGCAAGTAAAATTATTTTAAGAAAATGTAAGTATGTGAGACATGCAATTTTATAGTTATAATTTATAATAGAAACAATTAATTGTGGCTTAAATTAAATGAATGTATTATTCAATGATTCTGAGAGGTATCATAGTATGTAGCACACAGGCTTTCTGTAAAAGTATACTGTTAAATTTTTTGCCAGTCCTGGGTGTTGAACTCAGGGCCTGGCTATAGCTCTACCATTTGAGCTACAGCACCATATCTGGCTTTTTATCTATATATGTGTTACCTAGGAATCAAAGCCAGGTCTTCGGTCAAGCTAGGTAAGCACTCTACCACTAGGCTAAACTCCCAGCCCTAAAATTTTATGGATAGCATAACATTGGCAAAGTATAGTTTTTATAGGGCAAACTGAAAATAGTAACATATATTAATTCATTATTCGCAATAGCATCTGAGTCTTGTAAAATATGTGAATATATTGCTCAATAAAGCAATTATAAATATGACACAGGCAGGTAGTCCTTGATGTTAATTCTGTGTCAGATAATGGGCACTTTACAAATTCAAGGAGATTGCACTCCAGAACTTTCATGCTAAGAAAACAAGAAACCAAGTTTGAGAAATAAATCTGGAAAACTTTTAAAGATAGCTAGAATAAAGACTAAAAGGTTTGAGGAAAATTAGTTATGATGTTTCGAAGAAAGATAATAATACTTGAAATAAGTTGTTAGAAATGTCCATAGAATACAAAAATATAGCTTCTTATAGCATTTGAAAGGAGAAGGAAAAGACTGGAATGCAGAAAAGAAGCAAATCACAATCACTAAGATTTGAGTAATATGATGTGTCAAGAAAGCTCAGCTGGTATTTATTACAGATTGAAAAATCCATTACTAAGTGTAATCCAAGGATGGATTTGGGCTGGAGGGTATTAATGTGAACATGTATTATTACATATAGACCTACCCAAATATTGGGTTTTTAGATTAATTATTGTTTTGTTGTACCTTTGAACATCCTTCCTGGCTTTTCTTCCTTTTTGTTCTATGCTTTTCCTTTGTTTTCCTCTTTTTTTCTTTCATTTTTCTTTACATGGCAAAACTTGACCAATGCTTATTTTTATCACCTAGATATTCCTGTGGTAGCAACTCAGAGTGGGGCTCAGCTTTTGTCCTAACAAGCACATAACAAGAATTGGTGCTCTTAAATTAGCTACAACTAATCTACTTCAGTCCAGGTTAAGACAAACACAAATATTTACACATCAATTTGAAATGAAGAGTAAAGGCAGAATTTTTATATTTATATTAAAATGGAATATGTTTTGAAACTTACAGTCCTTGTCATGGTCTCTTTTTGTCATATTGTCCTATCTTCAATAGTCAACAAGGCAGTTTCAATTAATTTGATATGACTATATGTGCACTACATGATGGTTGGTAGCACTCCTTATATTACTCTCATCCCCTCTACCCCTACACCACCTGTTTCCTCAAGTTTCCTACTCCCATTTTCATGTAGGTACATCAAATATTATGACTGAGTTTGCCTGCAGTATTTTAGCCATTTACTTACCTCCCTCTTTCTTTTTCCACTCCCTCACACAAGACAGTTTCCTCCTATTTAATTTGTCAAACTGTTAATTTTCAAAAAAGTGACACTGTAGAATCCTATCCATGTATATACCATACTTTGGTCAGTTTGATTATGAAAACGTACACACACCCCTGTGTATGTTTTCATATGTTTATATTTTAGGTTTAACTACATGAGAGAAAACATGTGCTCTTTTCCTCTCTGAACCTGATTCATCTTAAAACAAATAGATTGACAATTGACATTATTAAATGTTAGCTAATGCATGTCTTCCATTTACCAATATGTTTCTTAGTCACTTTTGTGAACAAATTTGCATATAAACTTTTAATAGTGTACATGGTCACCAATGAGATGTAACAGGTAACAGATAAGAGTTTAGTTTAGTTTAGCATTTTAAAATTGCATTTGGGCATAATCACTGATTCTGAGCACTGTTACCGCATTGTGCATAATAGACAATAGGGATACTGTCTGTTGGAGTTATGCAGTATGTACCTTATACAATTGCAATGATACAAGATATCCTTATAGACCCATGAGAAATGAGCTTCAGCTGAGACTTTAAGTCCCTGAGCATTTAAGAATAAATCAAACTCTAGTCTTCATGCATACTAGGTAAGCACTCTACCACTAGGCCAAACATTTGCTCCCACCCCATTTTTGTCAGTCTTGGGGCTTGAACTCAGGGCCTGGCACTCTCCTTGGACACTTTTTGCTCAAGGCTAGCACTCTGCCACTTGAGCCAGAGCTTTTTCAGCTTTTTCTGTGTATGTGGTACTGTGGAATTACACCCAGGGCTTTGTGCATGCTAGGCCAGCACTCTACCACTAGGCTACGCTCCTGGCCCCTGTACTCATTCTTCTCACACAAAATGTCAAATCTGGCAAATGTTCTCCATAGAAGCCTTATTTGGAAAGAACTTTTGTAAACATGTCAGAGCTTCATTTTATTATGAACGGCCTGGACAGATCTATCTATTAATGAGTACTAATGTTTGGATTCAAGTTCTTTCATACAACTACAACTAATTCAGGAATGACAGACAATGAAGTAATTATGTTTTTAAATGGTTAACAGGAACAGAAAACCATTAGATATATCCTCAGGATTCCTCTTCTTTTTTTTTTTCCAGTCCTGGGGTTTGAACTCAGGGCCTGGACACTGTCTTTGCACACTTTTTGCCCAAGGCAAGTGCTCTGCCACTTGAGCCACATCACCACTTCTGGATTTTTCTGTGTATGTGGAACTGAGGAATCAAACCAGGGTTTTGTGTATGCCAGGCCAGCACTCTACCACTAGGCAACATTGCCAGATCCTCGGGATTCTTCTTTAGTCACTTTTCCAGGTGAGGAGTTTCAGCTAGTTCCTTTCACACATTTCCTTTCACCTACCGATGTACTCTCCTTTTATTTCAGAAGAAAATATTATATCCTTATGGATATATCAGGGATGCACATTTTGAAGACTAATGATGTAGCTTTTTATGGAGATGTCTTTATCATAGGAATGTAGATCAATGCCACAGGCTCATAGTTATCAACATTTATAGAATATAACTCACTGGAGAAATAAAATGCAGTTTCTGTGGCTTATTCCTAGAGATTGTGATTCAAAAGCACAAGAAAGAGCCTGCAATTCACATTTTAATAAGTACTCCTTACCTCTAACCCTATGGTTCCTTTTTCAAAAATAATGCCATAAATTGCAAATGGTGGCTTTTGCCAGTGGATTTTGTGAGAAGTTTAAGAAATCCTTATTCCTCCTTACAAATCCAGTGCCATGGCTGAAGTCCTGACAGATACAGGTTTTCAAAATGATACAGGTGGTTCTCATTGGAAATAGGCTGAGAAATACTGCTTAAATAGAATTAACTGCTACTTACTACACATTATTTTAAGCTTTTCATTCTTTTGTTTAAAAAGGAACTATCATGGTGTTTTCCTCAGAAACAGCATCAGTTTTCATTCTTACCAAGAGTGCATGAGGATTTTTTAATTTTTTACATCCTTGTAACAAGAACCAACACCTATAGATGCTCACAGCTGAGGATTTAACCCAATAAATAATTCACTTCCCTATGCAGGCTGCATTCAATTATGCAAGTTTTTGAACAAAAGTACTAAACCATGTCCCTTTCTTCCCCTTTTCTTTGTCTTTTCTGCTTTTGCACAATCCCCCATGTCAGAGAAGTGCAAAACCATCTTTTTCAGCTCTAGGCAAGGTCATCATACTCCTCTCTTTATCTCTGTGACTGCAGCAGTGCAGAAACATCCAGGAAAAGATCTGTGGCTCTGGAGCCAAATGCCAGGATGCGGAGATATAAGCAGAGCCAAGACCGCCATCTGGCCCAAACTCATGCTTCAGCCTGCATGTAGAGAGCCCACAATCCTGACTTTCCTACACAATTGAGAAAATGAAGGGAAAAGGTGGGTCAAAGTGGGTTGAAAATGTTGAAAGAATAACATAGATATAGATGCATTGTATGCAAAATCTGTTTTGTTAAATGGCAAAAAATTCACCACATGTTCTAAAAATTAAGGAAAATGGGGGAAGGGTGGGCTGGGAGAGGCAGATAAGCATGTTCAAAAGGGGTGACATTGATAAACTGTTTTGTTGGATGGCAAATCCTTTATACAACTACTACTAATAAAAATATTAAAAAATTAAAACCAAAAACATTATCTCCCCTGTTCGAGTGTGATCCCAGTTTTGGGAACTGAGGCTTTTGTCTTTTGCATTTTGCAAGGAAAAGTAAAACTTCATTTCCATTTTGTAAAATACTACTCTCATTATTTATAATTAGGCATCAAAAATAGGGCTATATTTTTGATATCACACTCATCAACACGTGTGACTTTCTGTTTTGTTTGACAGGAACTCTCTTGGTAGCTCACAGTTGGAACATCATAGTGGTTTAGATCTGTAACTGATTTTGATTTCCATTTTACAATGGCTCAGGGGTTTCTTTTGTCGTTATGTTTTTTGTTTGTTTTTGACCAGTCCTGGGCTTGAGCTCATGGCCAGAGCACTGTCTTTGGACTTTGTCAAGGCTAGAGCTCTACCACTTGAGCCACAGTGCCACTTCTGGCTTTTTCTATGTATATGCTACCGAGGAATTGAATCGGATCTTCATCCATGGTAGACAAGCACTCTACCACTAGACCAAACTCCCGGCCCATGGAAGGATTTTTGTTCCAGGTGTTTATTGTCATTTTAGATATAATTTTTTTTACAGAAATGTTTCTTTGTGTCCTTTGTCTATTTCTGATCATAGTTGAATGATAAGAATTCACTATACATTTTTGGTGTTGGGCCATGTACTCAGTTTCTCTAGTTTTCTTCTGTCTGGTTGTCCTACTTATTGTTGAAAGTAGGGTATTCAAGTCTCTTAGAATTATTATGGAACTACTTATTTCTCTCTTTAATTCTATCCATCTTTGCTTCATATATTTTGTTGCTATATTATTGTTATATACCTAAGGAGTTATAAATATCATATATTCTCACTGTATTGAACTTTTACTAAAAATGTCTTTCCTCTTCCTATAATATTTTCTAATTTGAAGTAATTTTTTTATTTTGACAATATCAGTTTTTCAATTAGAATATTTAGTCTAATTACATAAAGCATTTACTAAGATGGATTTTTCTGTCATTTTGATATTTTCTATTTGTCAGTTAGCAGTTTGTTCCCTCATTTTCTACTTTCTTCTTTTGCATTTAGCTGGTATTTTGGGTTTAGCCAGTATTATATTCTAACTATTTTTGATGACTACTATGAGGACTGACAGTCGTATTAATTGATATCAGTATGGCTTAAATGACATGCAAAATTGCTATATATATAGTTACCTTCTATGGAGTTCATTTAGGTTCTTGGGTTCTTATAATCATGAGTTTCATCAAACTTGGGAGAATTCCATTACTGTTTCTGAATTTCATTTTCCTTATTTAGGAAGGGCAGATAATGACAGAACTTAACTTGTTATACTTCTGCAACATTTACATGATACAATCTATGCAAAATACTTAACCCTGCATCAGGCACAAGATATAACATTGGTTTAAGCTACAGTAATTAGTATTTACTGAATGAGCAAATGAAGGCATAAGGAAGTTCTTAAAGATGCTCCCACAGAAAATTTGGTAACTGTCTTTCAGCTAGTTACTGGCCATAGAACAACAAGGTCTCTATTTAAGGACAAGTACACTGAAGAATATCAATATAATCATGCAGATTTGTTGTTGTTGTTGTTGATTGCAGTACCAATATATCTACAAAAGCATTGACTTATCCACACTTATCCACCGTTCTGGTTACATGTAGTGAATGATGAGTCCCAGCATATTCTTTGGATTTCTTGAATCAGAATAACAAAATGTTGCAGAAGTGCTGCTGCTTCTGACTTCCCAATAGGCATCATGTCTTCAGGCTTGAGCTGCCATTTTCTGTTGAAGTACAGAGGGAAGGATCAAACTCAGGTGAAGAGCCTGGAACAATCTCTCCAACACGAACAATGTCCTAAGCCCCTCTTGCTCTCTAGTGGTTCCATTCCTATCCCAAGGAGGCCCCCGGGTGTGTGTAAGGTTAGGGCAAGGGAGGTGCTAAGTAGGTCCAGGTGGAATTCTTTAAAGCAAACTGGCTTTTGTCCAGCCCCAGGTCCTACTCACATGCTTGCAACAGCTGCATTGCTGCTTAAACCACAGCTGGTGTGTTCTCTCTTGTCCAAGAATAGTTTGGACTATTCCTAAACCTCAATGTAAGTGATTTTAAAGATCATCAGAAAGGAAGACTTTGCTAGTGAAAAAAAAGAGAGGGGGGAGGTAAAAACAAGATTTCAATATGTGTGAATCTCCAATCCATACAATTTTTGAGAAAATATCCACTATAGGTTAATTCTGTTTTCTCAGAGGATGTTTATCATCAAAAATTTGAACTACATAATAGTCTAGAAAAAAATATTAAGAGTGTGAGAGAACTGCACCCAAGTTATGTTCTTATGCCTGTAATTTCTGTCACGTCACATTTTTAGGTTCAGTATTTTTCAATATTTTTCTTCACTTACATGCTCTGACAGATCCTACCCAGTCCTCATATGTAATGTTGACTGAATTGAACAGTACATCTTAAAATCAGTATTTTAAGGCATCAGCGTTCACCCAAAGCAGTGAATATACTAAATAGCTCTAGCTTTGAGTAAGCTCCTTAAAGATGCTTGTATTATAATTGAATATATTTAAAATAAGTTATTTTCATAATATAGTGAATGTTATTCTGTATAATCTCATTGATCCATTATAAGCTAAAGTCATCTTTTCTTTATTATTTAAAAATATTTTAATCTTGAATTCATGGAACATTTTAAAAATAGGTCTTTGTTGTCAATTCCAAGAAATGCAGTTCTGAGAAGTTTTCAAATGTTAGTGAAGGCTTTTCAGGTTACTTCAATGCACCTGTTTGATCAGACCTTCAAGCAACTATTTTTATTGGCAGACATACAGTTTATGTATAAATAAATTGAATCTCAAGAAAGAGCAGTAAGAAGTGCAATCCCTTAAAGTCGTTGTGCAAAAGTTTGCATGTGGTTTCTACCAAGCTTTTGCAAACTGAATTTCAGCAAATCCAAAGCTTGGGATAGGAGAAGATGCCTGCACACAAGGTCTTTTCACACACTATTCCTTCTGTCAGCAGTGCTTTGCTATGAGCTCTTCTGGCAAGCCATCAGGCCCTCAGAAGGATCCTTAGTAAACTTTCAGGGGTGTGTGTGTGTGTGTGTGTGTGTGTGTGTGTGTGTGTGTGTGTGTGTGTGTTGGAGAGAGAGAGAGAGAGAGAGAGAGAGAGAGAGAGAGAGAGAGAGAGAGAGAGAGAGAGAGAGAGAGAGGAATGCATGCCTGTGTATGTAATGAGCCAGTAGATGCTTACCCATCTACCCCCAGTCAAAATGTTTCCCCTTGGGTGAACAATCCCGCACTGTGAGTGTTCTGCAGGTGTCTGGGGTATCAGCTGGCCTCTGTTTATTATTCGTGTACTGTGTACTGGGAGGCTGAGCTGGCCATCAGTAACAACTCTCTGCAAATGGGTCAAGGAAATGAAAATAAAGCCTGTAGAGCAGGAACTTTTAGGGTCTTGGGTTTTGTTGGCAGATTCTGCCCAAGTTCCTCTTTAGGTGCTACTTTAAAATTGCTACTTGTTTGACTTGGCCAAGACTTCACATGGCAAGGCACTGTGAGATTTGCAAAGGGGGTGAGGTAACACAGCTGGAAGCAGGTGTGCTGCTTTTCTGCTTTCTCATTTCTACCAGAAGAACACATCTCCTGCTTGGTTCTGAAACATTTCTCTTCAGAAGCTTGTTTGTATAACTGTGTTTTCTCAAAACGGATAAGGTGTGTTTTTATGTTGTTGTTGTTGTTGAAGAGCATGTTATAGTTAAAGGAGCTAGGAATTTTTTGAATGATGCCAAGCTAATTTTGTTTTTCAGTCTATTTCTTCTCGTTAAGCACACACAAATATCTTTCCAAACTGAACCCTTTTCATCCCCAGTTTACATTTCCAGGGCTGTAAAAAGTAGGAAGCTTTCTTATCGAGCTTGATGTGCTGTGTGAATGATTCTCCCATGGGTTTACTTCATAGGCACCTTCACATTTTGGTATTTAACAAGATTAATGTCTTAAATATTCCAAGAATTATTTTTTGCTGAAGTGATTTCTAATTTATTGAAATCTGCACAATTATTGGGTGGCAAATCAGTTCTATGGTCATTATTGTCATCTTTCTGGCAGCCCCTCAAATTTTCTTGACTGTTCACGCTTTTCCGGAGCATCTGGTAAAGTCTGATATAGCTCAGTATTGCTAAGTCAGGAAGCTTTTAACTGGTCTTGAGTGTTTCTTTTTTTATAATCTCCATTCAATTATCCACAATTTTCTCAAATTACTATTTCTCAAATTACTATTTTGTGAAAGTGCTTTATCAGTTCTTAAAATTCTGGAATCAGTCATAAAACAGTTTCATTCATGAATTATTCACTGAAATATTCATGTGTTCTGGAAAATGTGCTATATACACAGGGTTCTAGGGATGAGGAGAATTATTTTGACCTTCTAACATCGTGTGTGCCCACACACCATGCTGTTTGTTGCTAGCTACCACAGGATCTTTGTAAAACAGGAAGCAAAACACATACCTCTTCTATAAAGAGCTCCTGGTGTCATCTGAAATGGCACACTGACTCCTCATCACCTCTGGATCTGCCCATAGGTCCCCTTTCTTATCCTCACGCTACTTTACTACATGACTTCCTGCTGCTCCTCTAACTCAGAGAGCCATCTGTCTGTTTCCCTGTTCTACCCATGCATCCCTCTTTGTTATTGCCTCTCTCCTTTCCTTCAGATCAAACTCTGTTTCAAATAACGCTACTTTTGTCTCATCTTGTTTTCATTTCAGTTTGCCACAGACAGAGATTTTGGTGTTTTAGTTTCTCTCTTGTGTTTCCTGTGCCTAGAACTTTCCTTGAGAAAGTAAAAATTCAGAGTAGTTGAACAAGTTTATACTCCCACCAACAGTGAAGTAGTGATCCCTTCTGGCCACATCCCAGCCAGCATCTGTTGTTATTAGATTTCTTGATAATGGCCTTTCTAACTGGGGTGAGGTGAAATTTCAAAGTTGTTTTGATTTGCATTTCTTTGTTCAACTACTCTGGAAAGCAGTATGGATATTCCTCAGAACACTAAACATAGAGCTCCCCTAGGATCCAGAAATCCCACTCCTGGGAATTTACCCAAATATCCAGAAACAAGGCTATACTAAACCTACCAGCACAAAGACGTTCTTTGCAGCATTATTCACCACAGCTAAGATATGGAACCAACCCAGATATCCCTCACTAAATGAATGGCTCATGAAGATGTGGTATATTTACATCATGAAATTCAATGCTGCCATCAGAAAAAAATGGCATTGACCCATTTGTAAGGAAATGAAAAGTCTTGGGGAAAAAAAGTGAAGTTAAACCAGACCCAAAGAAACAAAGACTCCATGATTTCCCTCATTTGTAACAATTACTGTATGTCTAGGATTCTCCTAGCAGAGGATCACAATAGTTTAAAAGCTATGTACATATGGCCATTTAGGCTGAGGCTAAGCAAAATGAACTCCAGGATATGGAAACAGAGGTTTATTTTTATGATTGTGGTTCTTAATGTGCTAGGTGAAGCTATTTCTTTTCTTTTTTCCCCTTACAGTTTATCTCATGTTGGTACTCTACCTTGTCAGGAGTTTTTAGTCTTCCGTCCCTCCCGACCTGCAGGAGGGATGGGGAGAACACGTCCCAACCAGGACAAGCCAAGAAAGGAAAGGGCTGACTGACCTCTGCACCCAGCCCTCCCTCGACGCTGAGGACATTCAGACGTCACGGAGTCCAGTCAAGGCAGGAACTCGTTTATTGAGGAAGTCCATTCAGCTAACATAGGATGCAGGAGCCTATCAACACAAAGGTGGGCAGGGAGGGGGAGATATTCTCATTGAGGAAATCCATTCAGCTAACATAGGATGCATGTGCATAGGGTTCAGGCCTATCACAGAGGTGGCCTTACTTTACATCACAAACCACAGCCATGCCTTCCAAACTGGCAGCAGGCACCATCTCAGCCAGATGCAGTCCCAAGACCAGGGAATGAGCACTGGGCCATGAGTTAGGCCTCCTTTTACAGCATAGGTTTCCATTTCCCTGATGTGACATGCTCCACATATCTGAATGTGGTACCTGGCATATTGTACATATGTTTATTTGTTTATTTGAAAAAGGGAAGTTAAGGAAAAAACAAGATGAATGGGAGGGGTAGGGGGAAGAAAAGTGGGAGAAAAACATGGGAAAGGTATCAATGTTCAAGAAGTAATGTACCTATTACCAGGTGAATGTAACTGTGACCCCTCTGTACATCACCCTGGCAATAAAGTAAATAATAATAATAATAATAATAATAATAATAATAATAATAAAAGTAAGGGCCAGGAGTTTGGCCTAGTGGTAGAGCCTACCATGCCCAAAGGCCTGGTTCGATTCCTTGGTACCACACACATAGAAAAAGCTGGAAGTGGTGCTGTGGCTCAAGTGGTAGAGCTCTAGCCTTGAGAAAGCTCAAGGACAGTGCTCAGGCCCTGAGCTCAAGCCCAGGACTGGCAAAAAAAGAGTAAGAATTCAATAAAATACGTATTAAAAGTATGAAAGAATGAGTAAACTGATCTTTAATTAGAAAATGATTATGGAGTAAATAATATTGCCATATATACCTGAATATATTTCCTAAAATGTAAACTCAACTAACTGGTAAATCTACAGGATATTAGAGGCATGTTCTGAAGTTATAAAAAGAAATACTTGTTTCAAGATGTCTTATATTACTGCTATTTCTTTCAGTTGCTGTGGGATAGCTATTTTAATTTGTAGGTAATATTGTAATCACTTCTTAAAAGCTGGAAACCAAAACTGAAAACAAAATCCATGAAACAAAATCAAAGAGAAAAAAAACTGGGAGCTGGTCTTCCCACTTGTATTCCTAGCTATTCTGGAGGCTGTGACCTGGAAGATTATGGTTTGAGGCAACAAAGTTCACAAAACTCCATCACCAAAATATTCAACAAAAAGCCAGGCTGCAGCAATGGATATTCAACAAAAAGCCAGGCTGCAGCAATGGCTCAAGAGGTAGAATGGTAGCTGAGCAAACAAGCCAAGTTTCTATAGCTGTATTGAAAAGAAAGAGAGGGGCTGGGAGTTTGGCCTAGTGGTTGAGTGCATGCTTAGCATGCAAGAGGAC
This sequence comes from Megascapheus bottae, assembly GCF_031878675.1. Taxonomy (NCBI): domain Eukaryota; kingdom Metazoa; phylum Chordata; class Mammalia; order Rodentia; family Geomyidae; genus Megascapheus; species Megascapheus bottae. The sequence goes on from NC_143521.1 coordinate 13,213,689, forward strand.
TCGGTTTTGATTCCTCTGTACCACATACATAGAAAAAAGCCAGAAGTGGTGCTGAGGATCAGGTGGTAGAGTTCTAGCTTTCAGAAAGTCCAAGGACAGTGATCAGGCCCTGAGCTCAAACTGAGAACTAGCAAAAAGAAAAAAAAAGAAAGAGAGAAGAGAGAAAGGAAAAAAAACCAAAACGTATCTTTGGTCTCCAAGAACTTTCATCTTGCTCTCAAGAAGCTTGATTGTTTCAGTTAATCTTAAGAAAATTTATCCTCAGCCTTTTTCTTTTTTTTTCAAAGCACAACATAATATATTTTTTAAAGCAAAAACAAAAAGCTCACAACTCTCAGGATCTTATCATTCAAATAATTTTAACACCTTAGCCTTTTTCTACCCATGAAAATACTGAAAATCTTTCAGAGTAGGAGCTGATTGATACCTTGTTGTGTCAATAACTAATAAACAAAACTAATAAGACAAGTTTTATGAGGTTATTTTTTTTGCCAGTCCTGGCTTCAACTCAGGGTTTGAGCACTGTCCTTGAGCTCTCTCAAGGCTAGAGTTCTACCACTTAGGCCACAGCACCACTTCGGGCTTTTTCTATATGTGTTGTACTGAGGAATCGAACCCTGGTCTTAGTGCATGCTAGCCCAGCCTTCTACCACTAGGCCAAACTCCCCGCCCCAAGTTTTATGAGTTTTATATTAGATGTTCACAGCATTCCTGAATCAAGAACATTCTGAAATCCATTTATTCTATGAATTGTAACATTTCCACATACATCTTGTCCATGTAGAAAAATAAAAAAGACTAAAATCACTTGTCATACATCATAATCAAAACCTATAAAGGACAAATTTAATTGGTCCCATTTGTTTCTTTATGCTACAAAATTTTCACATAGATCTTGTGTGTGTTAGAAAATCAAAATAGATTAAAATCAGTTGTCATACATCATAATCAAAACCTAGAAAGGACTAATTCAATTGGTCTCATTTTAATGTTTTTATGCTATAAAATTTCTTCTTCTATGTCAGGTTCTTTTCTATCTCTTTTTCTTGGGTAAACTTCAAGTTCTTATTGTCTGTTTATCTGGTTTAATTGACTTAAAACCTCAACTCACTGTGGGCCTGGCCAGCTCAGCAGCAATGCTTTTGCTCATTCTCTGGATAGTGTCAAAGCCTACCCCCTCCTTTGATCTTTACTGTCCTATAACCCTCAGCACTCAGAACTGCAAGTTCTGGAGGCCAGGAGTTTGGCCTAGTGGTAGAGTGCTCTGTCATCTGCAGTCATTTGAGGAGGCTTTGGCCTTTATGAGTACTTTTGGGTGTCTTTTTTATTGTTTAAAATTTTATTTTAAAGGTATGTACAGAGGGTTATAGTTACATGTCAGGTGATAGGTACATTTCTATTTGAACAGTATTATCTCCTCCCTCATTTTCTCCTACTTTTCCCCTGCCTCTCGTGTCTCCTCAACCCCTACTAGTTGTAATGTTCAACTCCAACATAGTGTCTAGTTTGTGTCACTGTTGAATTGGTTCAACCTTTGAGGACTTGTGTATTAAGGTTCTTCCAAAACCCTTCTGTGACACTTTTTCAGCCTGCAGATACTGTTCGTTTTTATGTTGTGTTTCTTCCTTTCTTCTTACACAGTATATGCCCATTTTGGGCACTCATAAATTTGAGATCACTTCTGCTCCCAACAGATAATTTATTGCTCAAATATTAGCACTTTCAGCCTTCTCTTGCCACTTATTAAATCAAGTTTGTAGACAAAGTCCATCATAGAAACTTAAATCACAGCAAATCACATTTCTCCTGTTACCCTTGAATTACATATAGCCATCATTCTTTCTTGCTATTATTTTTCCTCCAGAAATACAGCAGACATAGCTTCTTCCCTCACAAGACATTCTCTGAGAGATAAATATTCTTAGTTTATCACTCATTCTTTCCCTCTGGGAAAATCATTGCATATCTAGACCCCCTTCTGATAGGTAAAGGTAATTAAATTAAAAATCAATTCTTTATCCAGGCTGCAGTAGCTCACACTATAATCCTAGCTACTCAGGAGGCTGAGATCTAAGGATTATGGTTCAAAACCAATCCAGGGAGGAGAGTTGATTAAACTCTTATCTCCAATTAACCACCAGAAAACTGGAAGTGACAAGTGACGTTGGGGCTTGAAGTGGTGGAGCAAAAGCATTGAGCAAAAGAGCCCAAAGGGACAGCTCCAGACCTCACTACTGACAAACAAAAAAATTCTGTATATTCCTTTGAGAGAAGTTAAAACACTAATAAATGAACAGCAAAGCCTGAGTAAATACAGAGCATGTCTGTAAACTAAAATATCTTTACTATTCTAAGGACAGCACAGGTTTTGTCACACTGAAACACAAAATAAAAAAAAAAATAGTAAAACCGAGCCAAGTGCACATAAAATAATTTAGCAAGCACTCCTGGCTCTACATCTTATTTTTTTTAATACAACTTTATTAGGGACTGGGAGTTTGGCCTAGTGGTAGAATGCTTGCCTAGCATGCACGAAGACCCAGGTTCAATTCCTCAGTATAACATATATAGAAAAGCTGGAAGTTGTGCTGTGTCTCAAGTGGTAGAGCTCTATCCTTGGGAAAGTCCAAGAACAGTGCTCAGGCCAAAGTTAAAGCCCCAGGACTGGCAAAAATAAAAGAAAATACATTTTTATTATTAAGGTGTTGCATAAACCCGTTATCGTTTCATAAATCAAAAAATGGTATATTTCTATTTTGGACAAAGCACCTATTCTTTTGTTTTCCCCCATTTCCCTCCCATCTTAGCCCACAAGTTATATAGGTTATTTTTCCTTATATCTTATTTTTAATTTGGAAAAATCCTACATACTTTTCACAGTAGTGTCTAAATTTTTTTTACAGATGAAGTATCTGCACCACTCTTCAGTAGATTAGGTGCCAATTGCAAGATTTTTTTCTCTGTTTTTGCTATTGGCAATTGATTTTCATTATGTGTTTGGCACATTTGGTTATTTCTTCATATTTGGACTCAGTAAGCCCTCTTTACCTTGGGTGAATGTAATGGATCATTGCAGTCTCCAACTTCTGATTGCTTTGTACATGTGTGTATGTGTGTGTGTGTGTGTTTGTGTGTCCACTGAAGATGTATAGATGAATGGCATGTCTTCTAGATTTTACATTCTGTCAAGGCACGATTTTGATGTTAGTCAGAAATTTCAATGTATTTCCTTAGGAATAGGGTAATGTCATTCTTTTTGATGGATGCATAGAATTCCATTGTGTAAATACACCACATGATGATTCATTCATTTACTAAGGGGCATCTGGGTTGGTTCCATATCTTTGCAATGGTAAATAGTGCTGCAATAAACATCATTGTGCTTGTGGCTTAAGTATGTCCTTGTTTCTGGATGATTGGGTAAATGCCAGGGAATGGAATTGCTGGGCCAAAAGGGAGCTCTATGTAGAGTCTTTTGAGGAACTGCCATACTGCTTTCCAGAGTTGGTGGGAGTAGTTTAAACTCCCACCAACTGGTATCATTGCCTTTAGACACATTCCTGCTAGCATCTTGATAATGACCATTCTAAGGGAGGTGAGGTGGAATCTCAATGTTGTATTGAACTACTTTTTAGCCAGAAATATTGAAATATTGAAAATCATATTAAGTGAAGTAAACCAGACCCACAGAAACATGACTCCATGGTTTTCCTCATTTCTAATAATTATATATATATATATATACATATATGTCTAGGATAGTGCTAGAAGAGATCACAATAGCTCAATAGCTATGATGTGACCATATACAATGAGGCTAAGTGAAATGAACCCAAAGATAAGGAAACAAGAGTTTTTTTTTGTTTGTTGTTGTGGTAGTTTATACTCTAATGTGTGAAGCTATTTCTTTTTCTTTTCATTTTTTTCTCCTTTGGTTTATTCCCTGTCGTCACTGTATTTGGTTCTGGTACCTTATGTCTTGGGGAAGGGAAGGGAAACAACAAAAGACAAAGGGTGAACCAATGAATCAATAATATAAGACAATATGTTGGAAATTAATTTTACAACTTGTGCGGAAGATGGGGGGAGGAAAAGTTAAGATAAAGGAGGGAGAGGTAATTATGTTGAACAAAAAAAGTACTCATTTCCTTATGCACATATCTGTAACCTCTCTGTACATTACCATGACAACAGCATTAAATTAAAATAATTCAATGAATATGTCATCCTGTGAGAAAATTTTGCTAATTAATTTTTTCATCCTTTAATTATCCTTATGGTGATAAGAGGTTACCTCAGATTTTGCTCTGATTATATTTCTAGTGTCAATATTCACTTGAGAATTCCTCTCAGCCAAATTGCTTAATATCTTGAAGCCAAAAAAATTAACATTTATTTTAAATTAATAGCTGCATTAAAGTAAAAATAATTAAATTTGCTAAATACTCCATGGAAGTGTTCTAAATCACATGCTCAGAGTGCAAAGTAGTAATAGACATTAAAATTACTCACAAATTACAGAATTCTCAGGGAACAGAATCTTATGAACAGAGCTCACTGGGGACATGATTTCTTGCATATTTTTCTTTGGAATGTGTGTTCTGGCTCAAGTATTCCACTTTCATTGAAACTATCCAAAGACCTTCAAAATCCACTATAAACATGGGAAAAAATCTCTTATGAGTTTGCTAATAACATGATGACATTTGTGTCCATCTGCGCTTAATAGCAAGTGCCAACGTAGGGTACACTTCCAGAGCAAGGATACAGGCACGGGCTTGTCATTGGTTTGCAGGGGGGTTGCTGAGCAACACGTGTGAATGTCTCAACAAACATTTTAAAAGCAAAAGACATCATTAGCTCACTTTTTAGGGCAAGTGATGAAGTGTAATGGAGTTCAACCTGTTCAAACACACTTTGCAAAGCTTTAAATGTGTTCTACCCTGGGCTTTGAAAAAGAGATGACATGACATAAAAAGAAAAAATAGTACTAAATCAAACTTTCCTATATTTTGAGAATTAGCTAACATAAGCAATCAGAGAAAGTAGAAACACAAAAAGTGAGATCTTAACTCTTTAAAATGTATGTTGCTAATTGTGAAAGAGTAGGAAAAAACAATAAATATTATCTAACTAGAATTAATATTAAATACATATAAATGTTAAGAACTTGAAAATATTCCTTCAGAATTTGGTTATTACTATTTTGCTGTTACGGAGTAAAAAATTATACCCACATTTTGTCTGCATTGAAATGTTGACCTACAATCCATACTTAAAGTTCTGCCAATGACATAAATGAATATTTGCTTGTTTGTCTTAAAATAGTTGTTATGGCTACTCACATACATATTTTTCCTCAGAAACAGGTGTTTAAATGAACTTATTTTGTAAACTTCTGAACTCTATGTGAATTAACTCAAAGTATTCATCCCTGAGAGTTCTGTTTGATATAGACATAGTTGATGATCCACTGGTTTTATTCATAAGCCCTAAAGGCTTACTATTTGGACAGGATACCTAACTCCAGTAATTATATTTAAAAAAAAAAGCAGAGAATGATGTCTCTTCTGTAAATACATATGGAGAATTACTTTGACCCATTGTTTAATTTCCCATATACAAGTCTCCTTTTTATGAAAATTCTTTTGAGGAATTTAATATCATTTTATGAGTAAATATCGAAGCTCCAGCAAAATTCCTTCATTCTTGGAAATTCGCCTTTCATAAATCTAGTTCTTCAGTGATAGAATACTGCTCTTAAATTTACTGTAGTAAAGACTCAAAGTATTTTTTATTGCGACAACATTCTCATCTTATACAATGCAATCTTTTCCCCATGTGAACACTTTTGCGTGCACATAGAAAAAATGTACATATCTGATAGGCACTGTATCTTAATATATTAAAAGTACTTTGAAGATTTAAAGCAGCACATTTTCTCTAATTTAATATTTTCTGATTATTTACTGAAACTTCCTGTTAAATTTTTATAATCTCTTACAGAAATGCCCATAGACACTAATGAGTACGTTTATATTAGTGACATCACCAGATTCAAACATGAAATATGAAACTAACATTCAGTGCAATGAAGTGTATAGCAATTTCTTGCATATTCCACCACATATTTTACCTAGGCCTTGGGATAAACTGATGTAAAAATTATTTATGTAAATTATGATAAACTAAAGGATTCTCTCTGTCATCATTCCATTTTTTATATAAATACCCATTTGCTAGAAAAAAGTGTCCATCGGTGGAAATAATTTGCCTCAGTTGGAGAATAATGAAATTACTGGTGCTAATTTCACCGTGTTGACAGTCTACACTAGGTTGCAGGGTAAAGGTTAGACAAAAGAGAATGAAAGGTTTTAAAGACTCTTGTAGTTCCTTGAAAATACTAACTAGTTTGATATTAGTTAGTAAATAAATAAACAGAATAAATGGAAGCCCCTTATATCAGATTTTAGAATATCCTACACAATTTTGAGCCTCTTTCATCTTTGAAGTCCTCCCCTTTGGGATCCCTTAGGAAATCCCAGTGTAGGAGAAAGGACACTCTTAATGTCAATTATTAAGTATATTGTATGTTTTCATATGCAATAATCATCTTCTGCATGCAAATCTATATCAAAACACTTGCCACCCTGTATTCGAATATAGCTGGTTGTGTTCATCCAACTGTTAGTCTCACTGGAAACAGGGCTTGTGTCCACAAGAGAAGCTATGACACATAATAAATGATCACAGTTCCAGCTGTGATTCACTGGTCAACTTGTCCTTCTGGGCACATACTTTTAACCACTGTTATAAACTTAAGTTTGAATTTTAGAATATATCAATGTATTCCTCTATGTCTCATTTCACACTATAGAAACAATTTTTATGTTTTTTTGGCCTCTCCTTATTGAAAAATTCTTTCACAAGATTATACCTCCTTATATGTCACAATTAGAAAAACTCTGTAGTGTGTTTGCTGCTTAATTACAGATCTGTATGAGTCACTATATCTTTCCATGTTTTTCTACTATGTTTCATTATCCTTTTGTGTCTGGTAGTCTTCTTGTACATTTCTGGATTTGGATTCTCCATTACACTCCCGGTCACAAATGCCAGATGCTTTATCTTGAGTCACTGAATTCCTTTGCAATTGAGTCTCCAATCCATGCCTCATCCCTAGTAGTCCTTTAAACACAAACCAGACACAACTACCTCCTTAGTAGATTGCCTCTCTTAACAACCACAATCATGTGAATAAGCCAGTCATGGCCAAAAAGTGCTTCTGTAGCTACATTTCAGAACAAAAGGTACTCAGACCACCAGAGATCAAATACATACCCTTGGCTATTGTACTGAAAGTACTCATTTTTTTTTTTGCCAGCCCTAGGGCTTGAACTCAGAAACTGGGCACTGTCCTTGAGCTTTCTCAAGGCTAATACTCCATCATTTGAGCTACACCACCACTACTGCCTTTTTCTTTGATGTGGTACCGAGGAATGGAACCCATGAATTCATGCATGCTAGGCAAGCCAGAACCTTGGTTACCTAATCCCATAATCCTAGCTCTTCCAAGGCTGGGATGTGAGGATCAAGGTAGAAAGCCAAATCAAGCAGGAAAGTCCATGAGACTCATATCTCCAATTAACTTCCAAAGAGTTGGAAATAGACTTGTGGTTCAAAATGGTAGAGCACGAGCCTTGAGCGGTGTACTTCTTAGAATGGAAATACTCAACAGATGGTCCCGTGGAAGCCCAAGGAAACTTCCCCTCATTATTAATATTATGTGCAAAGATAACACTTGCAAATAAGATCACAGGCACAGATTCAGCACTGACATAAATTTTGTGTAGGGGATGATATATATGGAACATTCATTTGGGCAACGACCTCTGAATTCCTTCAGAGGCTAATGGGTTAGATCACATAGCCAAATGTGAAGTCTAAATTTCTACACAGCATGATCAACATAAAAGAATAAAAATTCTAAAAATAGTTTAAACATAGCTGGCCAAAGTGACACACATCTCTAAGAGAAAAAAAATTAACCAGAGTATGTATGTCTTCCAATAACAATCAAGTACTATCATTTCCTAAGTGCTTCATTATGAGAAAGACATTGTTATAAGCATTTTACTTGCATTATTTGGATGTTCAAATTTCATGACAATTCTAAACATTCGGTATAGTTGCTTTACCTACTTTATAAGTGAAATAATCAAGCCTGAGAGGTATTCACTACTTAGCAGTGAGATGCTAGACTTCAAATTGGAGCCAGCCGAACTCAGGTAACTACAAGGTTTTCTAAACACTGCTGATGCTGCATTATCAGTGGGGGTACAGCTAGAAATGATGGTGATGGCAGCTTTGGAAGCTTGCAGAAGCTGTGTAAGACATCTGTTCTTTGTTCTGAAAGAATGGGAGTCATTAAACTTTTGAGAGGATGTGTAATATAATGGAAACAGAGTAAAAGAAGGTTGAACCACTGGTTAGTGATCAGGACAGAATGAAGAAGGTGCTAAGTGAAGGCAGCAGGGGGATTTTGTACTCAGAGGCTCTTGCAGCAAATCATAAGGGCCCAGGGTGGTGGTGATCCTATTTCAAACACGCTAGTGGGAATAACCTTGCCTCTGTCCAAATTATCTTCTTCCCTTCCTACTTTCTCTTTCAGAAATTTAAAGGAATTCTGTGATTAGTTAAGGGCATTATCTTGGAAGACTTGCATGGGTTTATCTTTTGGAAAACTGTATTTTCTTGGAATTTTTTCTCATTTTCCTTAGATTGAAACAATGCAGTTTTCCTGTTCCCACCCCCAAAGAATTTAGCTATAATACACTATCAACAAAATCATGAGTGATCCCTTCCTGTATAATTATAGGGTGTGTCACTGTACAGATGTCTCCATGCAAAGCAGAAGTAGCCTGCAATTAGCGAGAAGAATTCTGCTGCAAATGTGGTTAGAGGCAAAAAGGTTTACTCTAAATTTGACAGTTGCATCTATATATACTTTGTTGGCCTCTTTTATTTTATTTTATTTAATGTCTTTCTCAAGGACATCTTTGCTTCATCTGAATACTTCTGACAAAATAGCATTAGAGCTATGGATGCCATATGTAAAAGCTGTTTATGCTTTGGACCAGTTACTCCCAACCCCCAAAAAATGATCTGAATAATCCATTATGAAAATGTCCCTGCATTTTCTTTGCATCTGGAAGGTATGCATCTGAATTTATAATGCTTATGTGAGGCATAAGCCCCTGGTTAGTTCATTGGATTGTAAATCATGTGACCGTGTACTGTGACCACATTAAAACGGAACCACATATAAAAAGGGAGAATAGGTTCTAACCTATAATTGTGGCTTTCAGAATCAAGACCTTCGCAGGCATTTGTTCCTAAATGTGTCACATGTACGAGATGCTTGAAAAAAATCACATTAGTTAATGTCTAACATGTGCAACACATGGACTAGCAGGTTAGCAGCTTTAAAAGTGCTTATATTATGGGACGACAGAGATCACAGTATATGCAGTGAAATGCATTATGGTTGACTATGTAACAAACACTAAAATCAGAGAACTATTCTTCATGGAACTCAATACATCTGGCATGTCAGAATTAAGAAAATATTTTAGGGCATTTTTGGAGGCACATGTTTGAATTCAAATTAAGTTCAACATTCCTTCTTGAAATTATAGTTATTCTGGAGGGAAATAAGTTACTGATCAACACCACATAACTGTGTTTGGTATTTCAGGTTTCACTCCTGTAGCTTTTGCATACTAGTGTCCTTACAAAGGTCATCCAGGGTAGCAGAATATCATCTATGAATTCCAGAGTCCTTCTACATTTAGGAGTTTCATCAAAAACCAAGAAGAGCTCTGAAAATATATGGTTTTCGTCAAACTGGACATCTATACGTCTGAGAAAAAAATCTCAAGCTAAAATAAGATATTTAATTTAATATTTCACTATCAGAATGGAAAGATTATGCGTGTGTGTGTGTGTGTGTGTGTGTGTGTGTGTGTGTGTGTGTGTTGTGCTTGGATACTGTCGGGGCTTGCATACTGTCCCTTAGCTTTTTCACTCAAGGTTGGTGCTCTGCTTCCATCTTTTTAGTGGTTAACTGGAGAGAAGAGTCTCCTGGACATTTCTGCCTGGGCAGAACCAAGATCCTCAGATCTCAGCATCCTTAGTAAGTAAGATTACAGTGTGAGCTACTGGAACCGAGCTATTTTATCAACTTTTGAATATTTGCCTATTAAAACTTTAACTTATATAAAATAGTTTTAGGGTTCATCTCCAGAAGTATAAGTGCTAACTGAATGTGACTGTAGAATGAAAAGGAAGAGATCTGAATGCCTCTCAAATTTTTAATCTTAGTAATTTTCTCATGAAAATGCCATCTATTGAGACTAAGAATTACAGATTGGCCATATATTATCATGTTTACCATATCAATGACCTACTCATTTGGCTCTCCTGTGTATACCTAATAGTTATTCTCTAGGGATCTTATCTTGCTCCCCAGGCTCTCTGTATTACTGACTTCTGATGATACTCATGTCTCTTAATTACTACCCCGACTGCTTGGCCCATACTCATTTCTGAAATCATGCCAGCATATCCAAAACAGAGTTAATTCTTTTCCATTCCCAAATAGGTCCCATCTATTTTTTATTTAACTGAATAGGCAAGCAGACAGATAGACTTTTTAAAAATTATTTTTGTTTGGGAGAGAGTAAGGGGGGGCACAAAAATAGAGGGACATGGGGTAAAACAAACGCAGCAGTGGTACTCACTAAACACTATGTTGAAAATGCTAATCGTGGGTGGGGACAGGAGGGAGAAACTGGGAGACAGCAGGGAAGGGGTGACACGACCCAAAAGGAATGTACTCATTACCAGACCAAAAGATAAAAATAAAAGAAAATGAAAATAAATAAAACAAAAAACTAAGACAGCGATTAGTTCATTTGCCTTTCTGGTCCTCCAAAACTTTTGTTCCAGTTTGGTTGCCATCTATTCCACAATATGGGAATATAGAAAAGCAGTCCTCATCAAACATTAAATATCTAAACTTTCCATTCACACTAAGTGAAATAAATATCTTATTGTTTTAAACTATTGCCTGTGACTTTTTGTTGCAGCAGCACACTTAGACATATCATCAAATTGAACACTTAAGATAGTAAATATCAGGTTAGCCTACTTTAATAAAAATTCGAAAAATGTTTTATAAATTTTAAACCAAATAAAAGGAATTGTATATATTATTTCTAAAATATAATGCATTATAATTTAAATTAATATTTGATATTTTTCTTTTTAGCTTATCTGAAGTTAGGACTCCAACTTGGTGCATTTGCATCCATTTTCACTCTTTGGCTAGTGCTCTACCAACTGAACCATGACACCAGCCCCTATTTTCCTTTCTTTTTTGTGGATCATGGGATTCGAACTTTGGGCTTGGGCACTGTTCCTGAGCTCTTCAGCTCAAGGCTACCGCCCTACCCCTGGGCCTGAGTGTTGTCCCTGAGCTTTTCAGCTCAAGGCTACCACCCTAACCCTGGGCCACAGCCCCACTTCTCATTTTCTAGTGGTTAATTGAAGATAAGAGTCTCACTTGTTTAGTGTCCAGGCTGGCTTTGAACTTCCACCTCTGATATCAGCCTCCTGAGTAGCTAGGATTATAGGTGTGAGCCACTATGCCTGGATTTTTTCTCTTTTTTTTTTAAACATAGTTGCGAGATAATTTTAAATTACCAATCATGTTATATTACTATTGGCGAGTAACGCAAAAATAAATGTAATCTTCCTCTTGGTTAGACTTTTACTGTTCTCTTCAACTTCTTTTAAATGAGGCTGGATTATGATTTTTATCACCCTGCTCTGATATGAAACTCTTGTGTAGATTAAGACTTCCACTGTGTGTGTGTATGTGTGTGTGTGTGTGTGTGTGTGTGTGTGTGTGTGTATTGGTCCTGGAGCTCGAACTCAGAGCCTGTCTCTGAGACTTGTGTTCAATTTTATCAATCTACCACTTTAGTCACAGCTACATTTCTGGATTTTTGCTGGTTAAGTGGAGATAAGATTCTTGTAGCCTTTCCTTCCCAAGCTTGCTTTGAACCACAATTCTCAGATTTTAGTCTCCTAAGTAGCTAATATTATAGGAATGAGCCACTGGCAACCTGGCAGAATCAGGCTTCTTTCTTTCTTCTTTTTTTTTTTTTTAGCCATTAAGCAGGGCATTTATTAGCTCTAATCTCTTAAGTACTGTTTTTTGCACACTATATGCTGTCCTGGACTTGCAATGTAGGCATTATACTGTATACCCTTTTGTCACGAATTCGATTCAGTTGTGAGACTTCCTTTGGCATTAATGACATGAAATAAAAATGATTCTAGGCTTCAAGAGAACTTGGTGAAGCATGGTGGCCAAGTGTTTTAAATCTTTTGATCTGAAAATTAGCCACATCAAGTCATTGAGTCTTACAGATAAGAGAAAAAAAGAGTTTTATTTTAAGTGGTATAAGAAGGCATTGTAGATTTGGTAAGAAATATTCCTATTTTGTAGCACAGATATATGAATATGTATCCTTACTTATACTAGGTATTTTTAACCTTTTGAAGATGGTAATCTGTCAGAATAAGTTTTCTACATTCCTTAATCTCTTTTGTGAAAACCTCCTCTATTTGTCATCTTTTTAGCAACCTCATAAAAGTATGTTATACTGTCTTTCAATTATTTCCTTTCTATAATCTTATCTATCTAGCTCTCCTTTTTAGTACTTTCCCCTAATAAAGTACATTGTAATCTCTACTATATACTCATCTCCCATAATAGGATATGAGTTTCCCCACATATCCTAGATGTCCTTAATATCTTTATAGAATAAAATAGTATCAATGTGCATACTAGTAACAATAATCTTCCTTTAAGTAAGCCTCCAGCACTGACTAGATTTGTAAATATTGAAAAAAAATTATTTGGGCTCCAGCATGCAGAATATATAAGGGATTGAGTTAAATATTTAACCTTTTTTTCTTTTTTTAATATTTTTATTGTAATTAATAAAAGGGTTACATGATATTTGCCATATAGAGAGTGCATTAATTCACATACATTGATACCCTTTCACATGTCTTGGTACCCTTTACCCTCCCCCCCACCCCCACCTCTCATCTTGTTTTCCCCCCTTCCCTATCAAATTTCAAATAACCAAATACAAATAAATTCAATATATCAGATAACAAAGTGAGGTACTGTAACAATATGAGATACCCAAGGGACAGCAAAGGAGATGAGAGACAACATAGTACATTAATGACAACAATCATTCATTATATGGCTTTTGTTTCAATATCCTGGAGGTCCTTTCAATTAGCTTCATACTATATGGCCTTATGTATCAAGGTTTTGCTCTATTGCAGATCTCTGCTAGTAGAGCCCAAGGTTTCTACTGATTATGACAAACGAGGGAAACCATTGAGCCTAAGTTCCTTTGAGTCTGGCTTACTTCACTTAATAGGGTTTTTCTAAGTCTTTCCATTTCCTAACAAATGGGTCAATGTCGTTTTTTCTGACAGCAGCATAGTTTATACATGCCACTTTATGCTTTTTTTTTATAAATGCTATTTTTATTCAGTCCAATGGTTCATACCTGTAATTTCAGTTTCTTAGGAGGCTGCAATCTGAGAATCACAGTTTGATACCAGTTCAAGAAGGAAAGTCTATGAGACCCTTATCTCCAATTAATTACCAAAGAGCTAGAAATGGAACAGTGGCTCAAATGATTAAGCACTATCTTTGAGCAAAAAAAGCTCTAGAACAGAGTCATCAAGCCCAAAGACATACCATCCCCATCACCCAAATATACCTTTCATATCAGCATCCTTGCTATTTAACTTTTTAGTAGATACCAGAACAATGTTATCTATCCATCTGCTGATAGATCATGCCTATAATTCTAGCTACATTAGAGGATGACATCATGGATCAAAGCCAGCCTACGTTGGAAAGTTCATGAGACTCCCATCTCCAATTAACTGCCAATAAACCAGAGGTAAAACTGTGGCCCAAGTGGTAGAGCATCAATCTTGAGCAAAAAAGCTAAAGGACAGCACGCAGGATCTGAGTTGAAGCTTTAGTACTGGAATTAAAAACAAGAACACAACACCACCAAAAACAGAAAGGAAGAAAAAATGTTTGCATACTGTCACCTAAAGTGAATAAAAACATCATTACACATGAGTTACTGAGAGCCAAGAGTTTGGCCTAGTGGTAGAGCTCTAGTCTTTAGAAAACCCAAGGACACTGCTCAGGCCCTGAGCCCAAGTACTGACAAAAAAAAAATCCCAAAACAAAAAAGAGGTACTGATATTTATACAAACAAATAATATAAATGGCATACTACAGATGTCAACTCTTCTGAAACATACGGCCTATTAACCTCTTATTATGGATTTTTCTAAATTATTGAATTTGTTATCATCAGGTTGGCATTGAATTCCTATATTACATGAAGGCCATGTAATATATGTTATAATCTTTCCATGAGAAAAGATGGAACATAGAAAGAAAAAGAAGTTACAGTGGGTGGGGCTCATGTCAAATACAAATACATTTTCCAGATCGACTTCTATATGTTGTAGGTTTCAAATATCAAAGACTGTTTTGGATGGCAGGAGTGGAGGGTATCTGGAATTTTCCTAAGGTGGTGCAGGGATCCGCCCTCATGTTCAAAGATGACTACCAAAGACCAACCTCATGGCAATTAATAATGTAGTCACACTGACAGCATGCATCAGAAAACCCATAACTCTATTAGTTATACAATGAAATACATTAGAATAGGAATAAAAGTGAAAAACAAACAAAATGCTAATCATCTATACCACAACTCCAATCACTCATTCACTTCTAAAAACATATATTGTGAGTAAAGCCAGGCCTCAAAATGATTAAGCCTAAATATCTTAAAACCTCTGCTTTTAAATACATTTAAAGTTAGCTTTTACTCCCTCTTTCCATTCCTGCAATCCCAGACTTCAATTTCTTTCATAAGACAAGTGAGAAATTTGAGATAAGAATGTTTTTGAGTATTTGAATTAAAATGATGGCTAAGATAACCATTTTTAAAACAACTTGTGGAAAAATTAATTTGGAAGTTTTAAATCATGTTTTGAAAAATTTAGTGTTTTGTTCTCTATGCTAATTAGTAGCTTCCTGCTCTAACAAAAAAATCCCTTTAAAGAAATAAAACCATGTTTCTTTGACTTCAAAACTTGCTTGCAAAATATTGTTGCCTTGAATTAGCTGAAAATAAATAAAATACATAAGGATTACATTTTCGGGGAACTTTGCAGGAGCTTCAGTGTGAAAAAAACAGAGTACTCTGGGAAAAATGGGTCGATATTTTACTGAACCCCTTATTGTGAACACTGGAAGCTCTCCTCTGTGAAAGAGTATTTGCCTATTTTCCAACCCTTCTCAGATATTATCATAATAGTATGGAATTTGAGAAACATACACTTACAATCCACAAAGGACAGTAGCTCACTAGTCATGCTTTCTTTTGTTAACCATCAATCAGACAGAACAATAGAAAAAGAACAATTCATGAAGTTACTATGAATCATACAGGATTTTATTTTTTCCCATATATGTGAATTTAGTCAGAAATCTATTTTCATAATTCTATCATAGTATTTCTTGTTAAGCTTAACAATTAGTTTTATAATAAAGATAGACAATTCATTTTCTATTTTATCTGAATTTTATTTCATAGAAGACAATTTTGGAGCACATGATAAAGAAATACTTGTTTAAAAATAAAAATCCATGCATGATGGATGGGTAACTCATAGATTTCACTCAGTAAAAGGAACTTTTTTGGAATTGTCCTTTGCTCCCTGTCCCTTTTGTCCTTTTGCCTCCCCTTAAAAAAGGATATTTTTTAGATTCACAGAACATAGATGGCTTTTGGAACACCCATCCTTAGTAACTTTAGTAAAGCTTAAAAATAGCTTTAAAATACATGAGCAAGTGAATAGACTCCCATATGAAAGGCTTAGTTGAAATGTAGCCAGCTCTAGACTGCAGACAAGATTGGTCCCAAGTCTTCCTCCCAGAGGTTCAAGTAATCTCCTATTCTGCACTTTATTAGCTTATCTCAAAAGCAGTGACAAAAATAAACCAAGTGAATGATGAAGGGTGACTCATGCCTGCAATCCTAGCTACTCAGGATGTTGAAACTTGAATTGTAGTTTGAAGCTGGTTCAGGCAGAAAAGTCCTTAAGATTCCTTCTCCAAGATCTTCATCAACCAAACAACAGACAAAGGCCTCATATCTAAAATATATCAACAACTCAAAAAATTGAATCACTAGAAAACTAATCTCCAAAGTAACAACCATCCCATTAAAAAATGGGCCAAAGACTTAAAGAGAGTCTTCTCTGAAGAAGAAACAAAAATGGCCTATAGACACATCAAGAAATGCTCAACATCTCTGGTCATAAAAGAAATGCAAATCAAAACAACTCTAAGATTCCACCTCACTCCAGTTAGAATGGCCAGGATCAGGAAAACGAATAATAACAGATGCTGGAGGGGATGTGGCCAGGAGGGATCACTACTACACTGTTGGTGGGAGTGCAAACTCATTCAACCACTATGGAAAGCAGTATGGTAGTGCCTCAAAAGGCTAAATGTAGAACTCCCCTATGACCCAGCAATTCCACTACTTGGCATTTACCCAACCATCCAGAATCTAGGGCATACTAAATCCACTAGCACAACAATGTTCATTGCAGCACTATTCACCATAGCAAAGATATGGAACCAACCTGGATGTCCCTCAGTTGATGAGTGGATCAACAAGTTGTGGTATTTGTACACAATGGAATTCTATGCTGCTGTCAGAAAAAACGACATCGACCCATTTGTCAGGAAATGGAAAGACTTGGAAAAAATCCTATTAAGTGAAGTAAGCCATACTCAAAGGAACTTAGGCTCAATGGTTTCCTTCGTTTGTCATAATCAGTAGAAACCTTGGGCTCTACTAGCAGAGATCTGCAATAGAGCAAAACCTTGATACATAAGGCCATATAGTATGAAGCTAATTGAAAGGACCTCCAGGATATTGAAACAAAAGCCATATAATGAATGATTGTTGTCATTAATGTACTATGTTATCTCTCATCTCCTTTGTTGTCCCTTGGGTATCTCATATTGTTACAGTACCTCACTTTGTTATCTGATATATTGAATTTATTTGTATTTGTTTATTTGAAATTTGATAGGGAAGGGGGGAAAAAGGTGAGGAGTGGGGGTGGTGGGAGGGTAAAGGGTACCAAGACATGTGAAAGGGTATCAATGTATGTGAATTAATGCACCCTCCATATGGCAAATATCATGTAACCCTTTTATTAATTACAATAAAAAAAGAAAAAAAAGAAAAAAGAAAAAAAAAGATTCCTTCTCCAAAATAATCAATAAAAAGTTGGACTGAAAGTTTTGTTCAAGTGGTATAGTGCCAATTAATCAGGTGAGCGGTCATGAATTCAAACCTTAGTACCAGTAAATAAATAAATAAGTCATGTGAACAGTATCTCAATATGTCAATATGCGTCATAGAGACTGAAACATAATCAGTGCTAATAGTGTTTTCATTTTTTATTTTCAGTTGGCAAAAAATCACTGAACAATCTATAGGAACAGAGTAATTTATCAGACTAGTAAGTAAAGCCAGCTTATACTTCTATATCAGGAAATATTCTTCAGCATTAATGTTTGTCCAAATTAATATGTTATCTAAAGTAGATAGATTGGGTTTCAATTAAAATTGGTAGAGCTTTCTAAAATATTTTCCCTTCATACATTCACCTGAATCTTGAGTCAGTTTCTACTTGGCATTTTCCATTTTAGGATAGGATGAAGATGTTTATTTACAAAGGCAGGCTCAGTATTCAGGACTGAAGTGAAAAAACATTTTTTAAAAAGCCTAGATGAAGTCCCAAACCACAGTGGGCTCGTGCACATTACTTCTTGACTATTCCTAGTCAGAATAGAGACAATTGTATATATTTAGGCACATAATAGCCATTTACTTTTTTCCTGGAAACATGAAATTTTTTTATTACCTAGTTTGTCCATATATAAAAATCTTCATATGAAAATGCAACCTCATTCTGTATGTTAACCATTTTTCAAGAGCTCTATTTCAGCAACCTTTAAATGACTCAGCAATGTTCTGAGGTGGGCACATAGAGGAGATGAAAAAATATTAGATGTTTATGTTAAGTCGACCACACTTAATTTAAAGGCTAACCCATTCCAACGAAAACCAAATCTTTGAAAAATTCAAGAACATATTGTCTAACCCCAAACCACTTTTAATAAACAAAGACTTTCCAATTGCCACAGAAAATTATGTTTCAGAGCCCTGTTATATATTTTCCTGTCTCCTCTATATAATAGATTTTCTTCTGATTCCCTTGTGCCCCACCCAAGTAAGTTAGCTAGCATGACTATATATATGTATATATATATAATATGATTTTAAACCCCATATGCTCACACACATAAACAAAAACACACACAAAATGCTAATTGCTAAGTATATGAGATATACTAACTAATGAGCCCCCACATTGCACTTTATCACTACATGCTGCTGTGTGAGCACACCTACACATGTGAACTCTGGCATGTACACACACACACACACACACACACACACACACCACAAATAAATGTATACACCTATGTAAATAAAGGCAATTTAATTTCTCAAAATAACAAGATGTGATTAGGATTGATTTTTAATCCTTCAATGGATATGAGAAAAACACAAGCTTCACAGGTAACATTTGCAAAACAAGTTATTCAAATCCAAGTTCAACTAATTACTAGTAATAAGTAGACTTGGGCTTGTTTCTACCTGGTATCTAAGCCTGAAATGTTTTAATTTCCAGCACTGATTGCTTACTGGATGTCAAGCTTTGTGCTTAGGCACTATAAGTACCTATAAAGACAGAAAAAAACCAACTTATTTGCCCTCTAACATTTACCAGTGAAATGGGGTACCTGTAGCCTATGCCTTTATGTTTAACGAAAACTTGGAACATTGCATCTAAAATTTAATCCTTGCATTACCTACATCCACACTTTTAGGAAATTTTTAGAAATGCAAACAGTCAAGAATATACTTCAGACATACTGAATCAGAAACTCAGGCAAAAGGTCCAAGGAACCTATAATGTAAAAGGCATATATGGGTGATTTTGGTAAATATTGACATTTGAATCAGAAGCATACACATAAAAGAGCTGGCGACAAGAGCAAGAGACATCACATAACTTCTTTTAGAGATGTGGTGGTAAGGTCCTGAAGGAACTGATCCTGTATCTGGGG
The DNA here is from genome assembly GCF_031878675.1 of Megascapheus bottae. Classification (NCBI taxonomy): domain Eukaryota; kingdom Metazoa; phylum Chordata; class Mammalia; order Rodentia; family Geomyidae; genus Megascapheus; species Megascapheus bottae. The sequence goes on from NC_143521.1 coordinate 13,233,106, forward strand.
CAGAGAGATTTTACAATTTTTTTTCAGGTAGGAAGAAATAAAAAGAAAATTATACATACTGGATATTCCTAAAGACTGAAGAACAGAGTCAAAGTCTAGAACTAGGTTAAAATTAAAATTGTTAATAGTTTAGGTCTTGTTTCATCAAGTATTGGTACAGCAGCTCTAACAAATGCAAATAACTAGCATGAAAAAGGCCTGGGAGTGATGTTTCTGTAAAATTTGGGTTTCCGGTTGCTGACCATCATTCCTTTGAGCTTGTTCAGGATGTGCAGCCTGGCTGAAGGAATATTTTTCCCAGAGCAAATAATAGAGAATCAGAAGAAAGCCTTAGACTCAGGTGCTTCACAGAAGCTGGGGAATCCAGCTGGGCAGTAACAGGTTAGCCAAAGGGCACTGAAGTAGAGTGAAATAAAGATGATGGGTGGAAGGATAAGAAAAGATAGTTTAGGTATTTTGATTAATCTAATTCTAAATAAAGCCTAGGAATATGCAACACAACAAGAGCAATCATTAAAGAAAGATTGAGATTATTCATATGTGTTTATAGTTATATTGAGTGCACAGACCATGAGGTAGGACAATACTAACCTGTTGTTGATATTGACACAGTTAAGAATTCATGGCAAATCTTCATTTGTTCCTTCTTGCATCTAATCAACCCTCTGTTGCTTGTATGTTTGGGAATATTATCATCATGCCTATTTTATACTGACAAGCTTATTTTTATTGAACACGTGTGTCAAAAAGACTCGTTGCTTTGCACAAATGGTACCATTTTTTTTTTTGCCAGTCCTGGGCTTAAGCTCAGGGCCTGAGCACTGTCCTTGGATTTTTCTCAAGGCTAGAACTCTACCACTTGAGCCTCAGCACCACTTCTGGCTTTTTCTAAGTATGTGGTACCAAGGAATCAAACCTGGGCTTCATGCATGCTAGGTAAGCACTCTAACACTAGGCCAAACTCCCAGCCCACCAATTTTTTTGAATAGTAGAGGATTGAATTTAAATAATTTACATGATTTGGGGAAATCCATGTTCCAGAAAGTGGCAGAATTGAAGAACTAGTAGCATGGGAGAAACCAAAAACCCTTTCAAACTCTGGGGCCTCTAGTGGCTAAGGCACAGCTACAAATTTAGTATCCTCTCATTTTAAGCATTCCAAAATATTTTAGTGATTGTCTTGAAAGGGTTCCAATAAAAAACAGCTGTCAAAATGTATCATATATTTGCAAACCTCCTACACAGCACTGTTACTATAATTGGTTGAGGTCTGACTTTTTTCATTTGACTTTTAAAAAGTTGGAGAGAGCATAATTTAAGTTTGGTCAAGCTTTTATTAATGCTCGCAAAATAACTATAGTCCATAATTAGACATCAGCTTTTAAAGCATTTCATGTTTAATCACTAACAAAGCACCTATGTGGCAATTTGTCTTTGTAGCTTTATTGATCTGAAATTCAAACTTTCTTGGTCTATTGGCTATATATAGAATTACAAATCACCACTTTTTAATCTGCTATATCCAACAGTCAAGATAATTTAGATAGCAATGTTTTTATGATGTTAATATCTCCCTTCTTTACTTCCTTTCTACACTAAACTATGACTTAATTGCACGAAGGCTAACCTTTTAAACCCATGGCATAAAAACAGCCTGTAGTATCACAGTTATTTCTGCAGAACCAGTACCCCACCAAATAGAAAATGTATTTTACTCATAACAACCTAACACCTGTATCAGGATTCAGGGCAACCTGTTTATTGGCTATATAGCTTTAAAGACAATAGTAATACCAAATGGCAACATTTGTGGAAACTACATAGAAACCCTTCCTCACATCAAAAAGGAAACTAATAAGTATTTTAAAAACTGGTCTGCCTGGCTTTACCAGAGAGTTTGATTGCCAGATTCAAGAAATTTTACTTTAAAAATAATATTTTATTTCACTTAAATACTTTTGCTGTATATGAAGCAGGAAACTTTCTATGTTGATGAACCAATTATAGACTATTTCAATGAAAAAAATCTTGTGGAAACTATTGTCTACTAATCAGTAAGGAAAAAAACATATGACTTTTAATAAATAACTGTAATTATGTCTAAATAGATTAAACTTCTATTCTGAATTCATTCTGCCTACTTCTGATCTTATTTATCATAGACCATATTACTTTTCTTTATTTATTTTTATTGCCAAGGTGATTTACAGAGGGTATACAGTTAGGTAAGTCAGGTACTGAATACATTTTTATTATGAGGTCTCATCTCTTCCTTCATTCTCTCATTTTCTCTCATTTTTTTCCCTCCTCATGCCCTCCACCATAGTTTGTATAGTTCATTTAAACATAGTGTTTAGTGAGTATCACTGCTGAGCTTGGCCACCTTCCCTCTGTCCCACCATTCTACTCTTTACCCACCTACAATCAGATAAATTTATATACAAAAGGTACAGAAATCAAAAACAGTGATGGGGGGAACAAAGAAAAATAACAGAAAATTGCTTGTTTTCATTTCTTGGAGGTCATTTTATAAACATAATTTTATATGATAATATGCACATAGCTATTGAGCCTTTGTGATCCTCTCCTAAGAAGACATATCTATTTAGTTATTAAACAAATTTGTCTACCCAAGGATCTACAATATCAAACTTCTACAGATTGTAGTTAGTAAATGTTTTGGGGTTGTCAGTACGTGAATCCAGGAACAAGTTGCCAGAAATAATTAGAATGTGGTCTCAGAATGTTATGGTCTAGAAATGAAAAAAATGACTAATAGTACAAATGCTCTGAAACAATAATTCTACATTTGATGACTAGAAAACATATTATTTCACAGGCGGTGGTAAATGTGATACTGTTGGTAAGGGGGGTAAAGGGGTGTTTTACATAGATATCCATGAAAGCCTAACCACAGTTTCTTCAATGAATGGTTTCAGATTCCATATGCAAAAGAATAAAATAGGATGCTTACCTTATATCATATAGAAAAACTTAGTCAAAATTATTAAAAGACTTGAAACCATATAATTTATAGATGAAAGCATAAAGGAAATAATCTTCAACATTGGCCTAGGAAATATTTTTCAATATCACATCAAAAGGTAAAACTACAGAAACCAAATAAAATAAAAAAAAACTTTAAACGGATTTTCCATAGTAAAGGAGCCACAGAAAATGTAAAAGAAAAAAGAGAAACTTGGGAAAATTATCTTCAAACCATGTATCTGATAAAAGCTTAATACCCAAAACCTATGGGGAAGTCATACAACTCAACAGTAGGAAAAAATCAAATGATGAACTATGACCCTGAGTGCACATTTTTCCAAAAATATTAAAAAGGATCAATAGGTATAGAAGAAATTCTTCATCCTCACTAATCACTGGGTAAATGTCAATTACAGCTACAATGGGATATCACTTCATACCTGTGAAGATGGCTACCATCAAATAATACAAGAAACAGTACTAGATAAAGAAAAGGAGACTAGATACATGTTGGTAGAATTACAGACAGTCATAATCATTATGAAAAACAGTGTACAAATCCCTAAATTACTATGGCATAATTAAGGAATGTATTAGAGGAGTTGATTCAGATAAACTCATTCAGTACCCATTCAGATGTCAGAGAAGAGCTCAAATACAACGGAATTTTTCTGAGATATGGCAATGCTAACCAAAGACACAATCATACTGCCTAACTCAAATTTTAGCTATGTGCCACGTGATGCAGAGGTGAAATCTTTATCTCTTCTGTAGCTCAATTTTGGAGGTGTTTTTCTATAGATAAAGCATCTGGGCAAAGTCATATAAATAAAGATGTATGGGTTAATGTATACATGTTGAAAAAAATCTGCAAAGAACCAAATATACATGCACTGATGAATTTAGTAAGATTGAGGTAATCCGTGACTGATAATGTATTACAACAACGTGAATACACTGCCTGTTAAATTGTGCTATAGTTTTGTAAGGTGAGGAAACTTGCATGTGGACTGTTATTTCTTGTAAGTCTATGTAAATCAATAATTAGCTCAAAATATTTTAGTTATCTCAAAATAAGAAATGTGGAGGAGGGCCGGGAGTTTGGCCTAGTGAGTCCTTGCCTTAGCATGCACGAAGACCCAGGTTTGATTCCTTGGTACCACATACATAGAAAACCCGGAAGTGATGCTGTGGCTCAAGTGGTATGAGGAAAACCTAACGACAGCACTCAAGACCCAGGGACTGGCAAAAAAAATGTGGAGGGAATAACTACGTTGCGGCTCACTGGTTTATGTGAAGAGGAAGACTGAAAATAGTTTTTGGAGACAAGTCCTAACCTAAGGCCTTGCACTAGTTTGTCTGTTAAAAAGGAGTAGATAGGAAACTAGTACTTGCAAGAAAACATAAAGGTTCACAACCCAGATGCCCCTCAGTTGATGAGTGGATCAACAAGATGTGGTATTTATACACAATGGAATTCTTTGCTGCTGTCAGAAAGAACAACACCCCCCCCCCATTTTAAGGAAAGGGAAAGCTTAGAAAAAATCATATTAAGTGAAGTAAGGCACACTCAAAGGAATATAGGCTCAATGGTTTCCCTCATTTGTCATAATCAGTAGAAAACCCTTGGCTCTCCTAGCAGAGATTTACAAAACCTAGATACGTAAGGCCATATAGTATGACACTAAATGAAAGGACCTCCAGGATATAAAAACAAAAGCCATATAATGATTGTTGTCCTTAATGTACTGTGTCATCTCTCATCTCTTTTGCTGTCCCTTGGTTATCTCATATTGTTACAATGTTTCACCTTGATATCTGATATATTGTACATATGCTTATTTGGTTATTTGAAGTAGGATAGGGAAGGAGGAAAACAAGATGAGGGGTGGGGGTGGGGGAAGGGAAATGGGGACCAAGACATGAGAAAGGGAAGGGTTATCAATGTTTGTTAATTAATGTACCTTCTATCTGATGAATATAATGTAACCCTTCTCTTAATTACAATAAAAATATATGGAAAAAAGAAATTAATAAATAAAAAAAGAAAACATAAAGGTTCAGTCAAATTGGTAGTGGAGTCCATTTGTTTCCTCACTACAAAATGAGAGTCAGCTGAAGCGTCAGTGAAGACTAGAGCCAATACTCAGAACAAATAAATTTCGGATACTGAAGAAGTGGATTCTCATTGTCACAGAGGAAGTTTAGGGTTTGGTACAGGTAAGGCTGGCTTCTCTCCAAACTTGTTTGACAAGCACAGTTTGGCACAATCTATTCAAAACATCTACTTAATACAAACAGAATGTCTTGATCTAGTCTCTAGAGCAAAAATTGGAGCTGGGTGCCACTGGCTTGTGTATATAATCACAGCTACACAGTAGGCTGAGTTATGAGGATGATGGTTTGAAGCTAGCTCGGGCAGAAAAGTCCCTAGGAGACTTATCCCTAATTAACCACCCACAAACCAGAAGTTGACTCATTCCTCAAAGTGGTCTTGAACAAAAGATCACAGGGACTATGCCCAGGACCTTGAGTTCAAGCCCGACAACTGGAAAAAAATGGGAAAAAGGAAACTTTTAAAAAATGGATTTGGGCCTAGTGGTAGAGTGCTTGCCTAGCATGCACGAAGACCCAGGTTTGATTCCTCGGTACCCCATACATAGAAAAAAAAAAAGCTGAAAGTGGTGCTGAGGATCAAGTGGTAGAGCTCTAGCCTTGAGAAAGTCCAAGGACAGTGCTCAGGCCCTGAGCTCAAGCCTAAGACTGGCAAAAAAAATGAACTTGTAGATTTATAAGAACTTTCTAATTACTAAAAATGAGTGAGACCACACAATCCATGTGTCTTTGGGTCTGGCTTACTTCACTTAACATAAAGTTTTCCAATTCCTTGTGAATGGAACAATGCCACTCTTTTTGATGGAAGCATAGAATTCTATTGTGTATCACATGACATTTTCTTGATCCATTTATCCACTGAGGAGAATATGGGCTGATTGTATATCTTGGCTATGGTAAATAATCCTGTTTATAATAAACATGGTTGTTCTGGTGGCTTTAGTCTGGCTTTGTACTCTATTTTATAAATGCTCAGGAGTGGGATTCCTCAATCACAGAGTAGTTCTGTTTAGTGTTTTGAGGAACCTCCATACTGCTTTCCAGTGGGGTCGAATAATTTTATATTCTCATTAAACAGTGCAGTAGTTTTCTCTTTGGCCACATTCCTACCAGAAACTGTTATGGTTAGTTTCCTTGGTAGTGGCCATCCCAACCTGGTCAAATAGAATCTCCATGCTGTTTAAAGCTGCATTTCTCTTATGACCAGAGATGTTGAACATCTCTTCCTGTGTCGATTGGTCTTATTTTCTTCAGAGAAATCTCTTTTTATGTCTTTAGCCCAATTATTAATGGAGGGGTTGTTTTCTTTGAGAATTTGGTTTATTTTGGGGGGGGTAATTTTTTGAGCTCCAACTATGTTTTAGATATGGAGCCCTTGTCTGATGCATAGCTAATAAAGATCTTCCCACATTCTGTGGGCTTTTTATTTGTTTTGCTAGCTATGAACTTTGCAAAGCTATTTATTTGCCTTGTTGTGATTCTGGATCTTAGGAAGTTTCCACCTGTTCGTAGTGTTTCCCCTATACCTTACTGTGATATTTTCATGATGTCTGGTGTTGCATTGAGGACTTTAATTCAACTGGAATTGATTCTGGTGCAGAGTGATATAAGCATCTAACTTCAGTTTTCTGGATTGATATAGCCAATTCTGATTAGACAATCCTGCCACCATCATGTGTTAAAGAGGTTGTCATTTTTAGATACTGTGTTTTTGACTCCCTTATCAAATATTAAGTGGCTGTATGTAAATATGTTAATTTTTGGATCGTCTATTCTATTCCATAAGTCTTCAGGCATATTCTTGTGTCAGTACCAAGCTGTTTTTATTATGTCAGCTTTGTAAGACAGTTGATACTGATATTCCTCCAGCACTGTTCTTCCTGCTAACTATTGTTTCTGCTATTTGGGGTCTTCAAATATTCTATGTGAAAGTTTGGATTGTTTCTACTAAAATATCATTGAATAATGTTGGGATTTTTGATGGCTATTGCATTGAATTTGTAGACATGTTGGACATTATTGCCCAATGGAGAGTAAAAGAGAGTAATTACACTTAGACATAATTAATTAAACAGTACAGCAAACATTCACACTGTGAGAACAAAAGTGGAAATTATTAGGAGAGGATCACAAGGGCTCGATAGCTATATGCATATGATCATATAAAATGATGCTTATCAAAATGAATGCCAAAGAATATAAATAAGGTTTTTTATTGTGATACTTGCTTTTCTTTTTTAAATTTCATAATAGTTTATTGTCATGCTTAGTTATATTTTTAATAATAGTTTATTGTCATGCTTAGTCATATTTTTTCATATATCTTTTATTATAATTATTAGAAGGATTACAATATATTCACCGGATAGACAGTACATTACTTCACAAACATTGACACCCTCACTCATGTCTTGGTCCCCATTTCCCTCCCTCCACCCCAGCCGTTCATCTTGTTTCCCCCCCTTCCCTATCCTATTTCAAATAAGCAGATAAGCATACATAAAATATATCAGATATCAAGGTAAAATACTGTAACAATATGAGATAATCAAGGGACAGCAAAAGAAATGGGAGATAACCTAGTACATTAAGAACAACAGTCACTCATTTTATAGCTTTTGTTTCTATATCCCGGAGGTCCTTTCATTTAATGTCATACTATATATCGAGGTTTTGTTCTATTGCAAATCTCTGCTAGGAGACCCCAAAGTTTCTACTGGTTATGACAAAGGAGGGAAACCATTGAGCCTATGTTCCTTTGAGTCTGGCTTAGTTCGCTTAATATAATTTATTCTAAGTCTTTCCACTTCCTTACAAATGGGAGGATGTTATCTCTGACAGAAGCAAAAAAATTCCATTATATATAAATACTACACTTTGTTGATCCACTCATCAATTGAGGGGCATCTGGGTTGGTTTCATACCTTTGCTATGGTAAATAGTGCTGCAATGAACATCATTGTGCTGGTGGATTTAGTATGTCCTGGTTTCTGGACAATTAGGTAAATGCTAAGTAGTGGAATTGCGGGGGCATAGGGGAGTTCTATGTTTAGCCTTTTGAGGAATTGCCATACTGCTTTCCACAGTGGTTGAAAGACCTTGCATTCCCACCAACAGTGTAGTAGTGATCCCTCCTGGCCACCTCCCTGCCAGCATCTATTATTAGATTTCTTCATCCTGGCCTTCTAAAGGGAGTGAGGTGGAATCTTAAGAGTTGTTTTGATTTCCATTTCTTTTATGGCCAGAGATGTCAAGCATTTCTTCATGTGTCTATAGGCCATTCTTATTTCTTCTTCAGAGAAGACTCTCTTTAAGTCTTTGGATCATCTTTTAATGGGATGGGTGTTTCTTTGGAGATTAGTTTTAGAGTGATTCAATTTTTTGACCTGTTGATATAATTTAGATATGAGGCTTTCATCAATTTTATGGTTAGTGAAGACCTTCTCTCACTTAGTAGACTTTCTAGTTAGTTTGCTAGCTATGTCCTTTGCCATACAGAAGCTCTGCAGTTTAATGCAGTCCCACTTATCCAGACTTTCTCTGATTTGTTGTGTTTCTGGGTCCTTATTAAGAAAGTTTAGACCTGTGTCAAGGAAGCCTAGTGTATCTTCTATTCCTTCTTGTAAAGTTTTCAGTGTATCTGCTTTTACCTCCATGTCTTTGATCCATCTGGAATTAATTCTGGTGCAGGGTGACAACGAAGGATCCAACATTAGTTGTCTGCAGGTGTTTAACCGGTTCTGCCACCAACACTTTTTGAAGAGGCTTTCTTTCTTCCATTCTATTTTTTTGGCTCCCTTATCAAAGATTAAGTGGCCATAGGTCAGTGGGTTAATATTTGGGTCCTCTGTTCTATCCCATCGGTCTTCAGGTCTGTTCTTGTGCCAATCCTCTTGGAGGAGAGATCCCTTTATTAGTATGTAATAACCTTCTTTGTCTTTTCTCACTAATTTTAGTTTGAAGTCTATTTTATCTGATATGAGGAGGGCAACTCCAGCCTGTTTATGGGGGCCATTGACTTGATAAATTTTATTTCAACCTCTCACTTTCAAAAAATGTTTGTTTTTGGGGGGCAAAATGTATCTCTTAAAGACAGCAGAACCGTGCATCTTGCTTTTTGACCCAACTAGGTAATCTATGCTGTTTGATGGGAGAGTTAAGTTCATTGATATTGAGAGTCAGGATTGAAAATATTTACTAGCTCCTGCCCTTTTTAAAAGCTTTCATTAGGGCCTGTGGCTTGACAGTTCTTGTGCTACTTAGCCAGTATGATTTTTAGGTGGTGCCATTTCTTTGTCAGTATCACATTTGTGTTGGTTTTCAATGTGTAGACCATTTTTGAGAATTTTCTGTAATGCTGGTTTAGTTGCTACATAATGTTGCAACTTTTTCTTGGAATGGAATGGTTTTTTTTTTAATTGTTCCTTCAGTTATGAATGAGAGCTTAGCTGGGTACAGTATTCTTGGTTGGTAGTTATTTGTCCTCAGAGCATGACATATATCCTTCTAATCTCTTCTTGCTTGCATGGTCTGTGCTGAGAAATCTGTGGTTATTCTGATTGGTTTTCATTTATAGGTGAGTGTTCTCTTCTCCCTGGCTGCTTTTAGGATCCTTTCTTTGGTCTCTATTGGTCTTGGATTATAATTTGGTGGCGGGATAATCCTTTTCTGGTCAGGTCTGTTTGGGTTTCCAAAAGCTTTGTTTATCTGGATGCACCTGCCTTCTGCATATTTGGGAAATTCTCTGACATGATTCCCTGAAGTATATTTCCAATACCATTGACCTCTTTCTCCAGGCCCTCCTCAATATCAATTAGCTTTCCTAATTGTATCTTGGACCTCCTGAAGCGTTCTCTCATATTTCTTAGATTTGATTTGACTCACTTTCCGTTCTTTCTCTATAACAAGTAGATTATCTTCAACCTTTAAAAATCTCTCTTCTGCATTGTCTAACCTGCTATCAATACTTTCTACTTTGTTCTTCATCTCCCTTCCTTCCAATTGCTCATTTTGATGCCTTGCATCCTTGTTTTAGATCATGTATGGACTTCTTTAACTTGATTTCCATTTGAGTTGTCTTTTTGCAGTCCTTTAGCTCAGCGGCTTTACTCTCTTTGGACATTTGAGTTCAGTCAGCTTTTTGTTTGTGGATTCTATGAATTCGTCTACTTTTCTTTTTTTTTTTTTTGCCAGTCCTTGGCTTGAGCTCAGAGCCTGAGCACTGTCCTTGGATTTTCTCAAGGCTAGAGCTCTACCACTTGAGCTTCAGCACCATTTCTGGCTTTTTTCTACGTATGTGGTGCCGAGGAATCGAACCTGGGTCTTTGTGCATGCTAGGCAAGCACTCTACCAGTAGGCCAAACTCCCGGCCCGAATTCGTCTACTTTTCTTTGTCTAGCTTCCTCACGTTCATGTGAATCCTTTATTATGGCCTCCTTTTAGAGCTTCCTCACATTCATGTATCTCCTTCTTTATGGTTTCATCTCGTTTAGATATGGCTTCCTCTCGTTCACATACCTCTTTCTGTCTGTTTTCAAACTTTTCATTAATCATGTTTACCAATTGCATTTGTGTAACATTTAGAGGGCCCTCCTCTACTTTTGCCACTAACTGCTCCATTGCCTGTTTATATTGGGTAGGAGATGCTATTCCTTGATTTGCCTTTTTTCTTGAGTTTCCTGTTCTGCCCATTAGAAAATGGGAGCAAGATTAATACTGCACAAGATTACAATTTAAAAAAAAAAAACAACCTAGAGCTCTTTAGCTGGCCAGACAATAGAAGTTCACAAGTTTTGATTGGTATTATCTCTCTCTCTCTTTTTGTGCACTTACAAACAAATCTAACACCACCACCGATCACCTTTTTATGTAAAAAAAATTCCCACAATTCTATCTCTATGGTATTTAAGTCACTCTGGAACTACAGTATAATTGAACACCTAGATATACAGTGTCGTTCAACAACTATCAACTGTAGATCCATGCATTATAAAAGATGAAGGATGAACACAGATAGAAAAATAGTATGTAAGACAAGAGGGGAGGTAAGAAAAGGGTAATGTAAGAGTGTTAGATTAGTAATGAAGGAAAGGGGTAGGTTAAGAATAACTGATAGGAAGGTAAAATAGTTGAGTACAAAATTTAGAAAAAATAAGATAAAACTTATTAAAAAATCAGAAGAGTAATAAGAAGAATATATAAAGAAAAGAGGAAGGTACGTATAGGAGAGATCAATGATAAAAATTTTAAAAAGTAAAAATTTAAAAAAATAAATAAAAGAACAAAAAGTAAGAAAAAAGGTGGGGGGAGAACCCACACAATTGTGGGTTCTTAAAGAAGAAATACTAGGGTTAAGAACCAACAGATTAAAAAGCAGGTGACTGCATCATTAAAAATATATTTGTATCTATATCTAGTCTGTACCAAGTGCTGTCACTATGTTTCTAGGAATGACCACAGTGACAGAAGGAAAGCAGGAGAAAAAATGGAAAGAAGAATCATAACTTAAAAAAAAAAAAAGGGTGGAGGTAAAAAGGCAAAAAAAACCCCACATAAAATGCAAATGAAAAAAGATAGTAAAAAAAAGTTTTTAAAAAAAGGGGGGGTATTCTGTTTTGTTTTTTTTTGAGGGGTGGCCTGGTGGGAAACTTGTGTCCCCACTAAATTAGGGATCCAAACACTTTAAAAAGTCCTGCGATTTGGCTTTGCAGTTTTTCTGATCCATTTGCTTGATTGGGGAGGAAAAAAAAGCCAGTAGAGCCACCAGTGGCTTTGTTTACCAGGACTGCAGCCCCGCCCAAGAGGAGGAACTTCCACTAGCACTGGGGGCAGATGTCTGGCTAAACTGTCTCTGGGGAAACCTTTGCCTTTTGAATGATGGCACTCCCAACACCACTTCTCAGACTTCAGTTGGTTTGGCAGGGTCTCTGCCAGCAGTCAAGATGGTGCTGCTGTGGGCTGGTGGGGGAGGCGATTCCTTCCCAAGAAGTGGACACTTCTCCAAGAAAGTACACACAAATTGCTGGATTCTCTGGTTCTGTGAAGCTGGCAGGTCTGTGCATAGCTCTGGGCTGGCGCAAGCTCTGTGCGGCTCTGTCTGGAGCTGGCAGCTCTGCGCTGCCGAGAAACGCTCAGGTTCTGGATGGAGGCCTTGTCTCCATGGATGGAGGCCAGCTCCAAGTGGCTGGCCCCGCTCCATGCTGTCTTGTTGGGCTGGTTTTCTGCCTTTCTCCTCTTTGCCTGAGATCTCTGTGGTGATAAAGCTTACTTAGGATGGATCTTTGGGTATGAACTTTCCCCTATGATGCCAGAACTTGTAACTTGGTGAGAGCCCAGAAAGACCACACTGAACCGCCGCCATCTTCTGCCAACCTCTCTGATACTTGCTTTTCTTTCCCTCCCTCCCTCCCTCCTTCCCTCCCTCCCTCCCTCCCTCCCTTCCTTCCTTCCTTCCTTCCTTCCTTCCTTCCTTCCTTCCTTCCTTCCTCCCTTTCTCTCTCTCTCTCTCTCTCTCTCTCTCTCTCTCTCTCTCTCTCTCTCTCTCTCTTTCTGTCTTTTATCCATCCATTTTTTCCTTTTTTATTTCCTCTTTCTTTGGTTTATCCTCTTTTGTCTCTCTTTTTTTAAATTCCTGTACTCTTTGTCATGTATATGTTTATCTGATTTGAGGAAAGGAAGGGAAAGCACAGAAATGGTGGGACAGAGGGTGAACCAATTGAGCAATAAAACTAGACATTATGTTAGAAATAAACTCTGTCACTTGAAAGGCTGAGGATGGGTGTCAGGTGGGGAAAAACAGGGTAAGAACATATTCACATTTTGAACACGTATTCAAAAAGAAATGTATGTATTAACTGAGTTAGGTAACTGTAACTCCTTTGTACATCACCTTCACACTAAAGTTTTTAAAAAATGAATCCTGAACCTCCATAAGAAGACTGAAACTTCAAAAACCAGTTTCTAGCTTCAACTTTTCTTGTCTTTGAGGCAACACCGAGGACTTAGGCAATGGGAAGTACATCTAGATATGCGTTTTTAATTGAAATGTAAGGGACTACTATAACAGCTGGAAGTAAATTTTTCTTTTGTAAATTTTATCTTTTCTCTTATAGAAATGTTTCAATATATAAATGTAAATACGATAGTACAGTTATTACAAATATTATACAATATAATAGAACAATTATTACAAATAGTACAAAAATTATCAATAGTGCAGATCTTGGTTTATCTGTCCATGTAGAGATCCACTGCAGTAAATTATGTTAAAGGAAATCATATTGCCATTTGTGTGTCATATCTCTGCCTCATCCCAGAGGACTTGAGATGACAGAGAAGTAGAAATTTTTTATGGTCCTATTTTTATATCTCATGTTTCAATTCTTTGACTTCAGTGAAAATAGATTCCATTACTGAGGCAGTGATTCTTCATTAGAAGTCACATAGGCTTTTGAGATTACATACAGATGCCTTAACTGTCACAGCAAACATTTTCATACAGCTACAGATTATTGTGAAACCTTGTAACTTATATGGAGACTTCAATGTAAGCTATAAAGTCAAACTAAAAACAACAAGAAAAACAAAACAAAACAGGAGACTGAGAGTTCTCTAGGGCTAGAATACACAAAGGCTGATGTGACATTGTAAAAAACAACAACAAAAAAAAACAAACAAAAACAGGAACATGGTATTATGAACTCCGGGCAGTGATTCTAAATTACGTGTGTGGCTATATTACTATGTTATATTTACATAGTCCCTCTCCTGGACACATATACAAGTATTTTCTTGTATAGTAAATAGTTGCAGAAGTCTCTATTAACCTGAACATTTCATTCATTCCATCCCTCAATTATTTCCATGGTGTTGGAGCTGATACAGAAGTGCTTTGATCCTATGGTAAGAAATAGGAGGAGCAGAAAAAGATGTGCCTGGAGCCAGAACCTTCATCTGCTCTAGAAGATAATTTCCTTTAGAAAAATGCCAATATCCTCAAATGGCATCAAATTGTGATATTTATTTTGTTCACTTGGTTGGTTCTCATATTGAAATTCAAATCAGTTACTGGAATATCCCAATGTGTTAAAAATAATATTGAAGCAAACAAAGACTCATGCCTTTCTCACTTTATACAGCTATTTTGTTTATGAATTTGCATCCCAGACAAACATGTTTTATTTGGATGGCCAGTTGTTAAAAATTATTCTCCAAACTTCTCCCAAGCCTAAGATTTTTAAGCCTTTATATAAACATTTGAACTGATTTTTTTTTCACTTTTAGTGTTCTAGTGCTTCTCTTAGGATTTTTTAAGGTTGAGGATTTTTTAATAACTTTAAAAATCTTTGGAAGATATCTTTATTTGCTAATAATCTTTTTCAAACTTTTAATATCTTTTTTGGGGAGGATCATGGGACATGAACTCTGGGCCTGGGTGCTGTCTTTGAGCTCTTCAGCTCAAGGCTACCACCCTACCCCTTGAATTACAGCTCCACTTCTAGTTTTCTGGTGGTTAATTGGAGATAGAAGTCTCACAGTCTTTAGTGCATGGGATGGCTTTGAACCACAATCCTCAGATCTCAGCCTCCTGTGTAGCTAGGATTACAGGCATAAGCCACAGTTCCAGGATTTTTACTATCTTTAAATAGATGTACCAAGGAGTTATACTTCACCATGTCAGTTTATGGATATAATATATCTTGATCAGTGTTATCCCTTTTGTCATTTCCCCACATATCACCCACTCTCTGTTTTCCTTATTTCATTTCTATATATATTCTGTACCATAAACCACCCTAAAAACAAACTGAAAGATCTGACAATTTTCAGTATGGTCAAGGTCACACCATGCTTGAATAGAATTAGAGAAGCACTCTTATTTTACTTCTCAACTTGATTAACTTTAAAAACTCATCAGCTATGCTCAATATTATGGATCACAGCTGTAATTCTACCTACTCAGGAGGCTAAGATTTGAAGATTTTGATTTAAACCCAGCTAGGGCAGGAAAGTTCATGACTCAAGTAGTAGAATGCTAGAGTTCAGTGACAATGCCCTTGAGTTCAAGCCTCGGGTCTAGAATTTTTCAAAAGGCATATGAAAAAAATGTTAATCATCCATGGTCATGAAGTAAATGCAAATAAAAACAACCCTAAGATACCACCTTACCCCAACAAGAATGGTCAAGAATTTGAACTCAGACAATGACACTTGCTGGTGGGGTTGTAGAGAAAAAGGAACCCTATTGCACTGCTGGTGGGAATGTAAACTAGTTCAGCCACTCTGGAAAGCAGTGTGGAGGTTTCTTAAAAAACTGAAAATTGACCTTCCCTACTATCCCGCCATACCACTTCTGGGCATCTACCCTGAACATCATAACCCAAGATATGATAAGGACACCTGCTCAGCTGTTTATCTCTGCACTATTCACAATAGCCAGGCGATTCAGCCTACTGAATGTATTCAGAAAATGTGATATATATATATATATATATATATGAATTCTACATAGCCAACAGGCAAGATAAAATAATGGCATTTGCAGGGAAGTGGATGAATCTAGAGCGAATCATGTTGAATGAGACAAGTCAAGACCAAAGGAACAAAAGGTGCATGGTAACCTTAATATGGGGCTATTAGATCCAAATAGTACAAGAGTGAGGACTCAATATTTGCTTACCCAATGCTATGGACATGGTATTGGAAATATAAATACAACTACATAGACATAAAAACCTATGGCTCTGTATACATAATGTTTTATTACATAAATTAACATATATTTATAATATAAACCCTTAGCCTAATTTTGATTATGTTCTAAAATCTAAGTGCCAGTGATTGTATATAGAGATTCCCTTCTTGAACACTTGTTTGTTAAACATATCATTTGAAATATGATGTAAAAATAAATGTTAATAAATTCTTTAATAAAAAAAGAAAAAAATCAGGTAAACCAATGAAGTAACTAAATAAATATCCATGCCGGCACACACACACACACACACACACACACACACACACACACACACATATACACACATACACACATACACATACACACACACACACACAATCATGGTGTATTATAAGGGCAATGGATCTTGTCATAAATCATTAAATTCAATGAAGATATAAATTCAAAAATACGCTGTTATTGTTACTCTTTAAATAATTTATTATTTGTTATTAAGTTCATGCATGCTCACTATAGAAAACCTGGTTATAAGAATAGTGTTAGGAAAAAAAATTGAGCTACTGTGCTGAAGCATTACAATTGTGTCTGAGGTATTACATACGTGTTCATTTTTTAGCAATACCTTAGTATTAATTGAAACAATATATTTTGTGAAATCAATTTAAATATGCCTATATTTAAAATAGAAACATGCTTATAGAAGTTCATGTGTGTTATAAATATGTATAAATAGTTATAGCTTAGTTTTAGAGTAAATATATCCCATGCCTTTTACTCTGAAAAGTTTTGAATGGCTATACATTCTACAAACATTTACATTACGATAAGTGTGTACTTCCTTATTTTATTCCATTTTTTAAAAATTATGACTCTGATGAATGTCCATGAAAGCAAGTCTATGGAATAGAATCAGATGGAGGATTGTGACTATTCTAAGGTGTTAAATACATATTTGCCAACTAGTTGCTGGAGAGTGTTCACTGCTGTTACCCAATACAGGATGAGTGTTCATTCAAATCACAGACTCTAAACAGAATTCATAAAATGATTGCCAAATTAACAGAGGAATTTTTTTTTATTTATCTCAATGTGTATTTACTCACTTGAATATATTTGTGTATTTCTCACATAATTTATTAGCCACTTCTAAAGGTTTGTCAATTGGTTACTTAACATATTGTTTTTACAAAAATGTATTTTTTAAAGAAGAGAAAAAATATTAGTAATATGTGTGTACATTCTGTCAGAGAAGACAAAGAGAGTGAGAGCCTGAGTGAATACCACCCCTCACCCTCACTGCAAAGGGGTACTTGGGAGCTCAAAAGAATAAACTTTTTTTGCGGGGGGAGGACTGGAGTTTGAACTCGAAGCCTGGAACTTGCTGGATAGTTGCCCTGTTACTTGGACAGTCACTTCTTGTTCATTTTCATGGTGGTTATTTGGAGCTTTCTGATTAGCTGGGATTAGGCAATTTGTGTTTCCCAAGGCTGTGCATTCCACCATGCTGCGCCATAGTACTCCTTCCCCATCCACCCATCCAATGCCACTGCAGGCCTGCATTGGATGAGATGGAGTTTCACAAGCTTCTATGTGGGCTGGACTGCAAATATGATTCTCTCATCTCTCCCTGCTTACTAGCTAGGACTATATGCTGGAGTCACTCTCCTTAGCATTATTTATTCTAGCATGTGTCTTTGTTTTGTTTAAATGGATATTACTTTTGTTTTAAAACCCCAAGTATTAATAGGATTGTTCTAAAAAGGTATCTGTAGAAAAATTTAGACAACTTAGACCGTGAAATAATGTTTATGAATCTTTAGAAATTCAATTCAACTTAATTTAATAAAGTTAACACAGAGAGCTATTTTTTCTTGAAGGTTTAAGTTCAATTTTTAAGGTATATAATAATTTTCTTTTTTAATAAACTAAATACATGCTAATAAATCAAGGAAGCATTTTGTTCATGTGATCTGTTTAATAGAAATAAGTCAGAATTTCTTAATAATTTCTTCCATTTATAGTTAAATTTTTCACACTATCACCTATATTTAATACATAAATTCAACATGGTAATATATTCTGGTAATAATTCAATTAGTTCCCCTACTTCTTATATTAAATTCCAAAATACAGCAAATTTGAGACATGTCATTAAAATTTATAACATAATTAAAATATGGAAGCCACAAATGATTATTCAAATTCATAATGAAATTCTAACTGGTCAAATAACCTAATACTTCTAATTACATTATTAATATATTTTAAGTAAATAACAAATTATTCTATGGAAAGTTTCTATTTCTATTTCTATTCATTTCTATGTGTGTGTGTGTGTGCATGTATGTGTGGTATACCAGTACTGGGGCTTGAATTCAGAAGGGAGACACTATGTCTTGCCATTTTCCACTCTTGGCTGACACTCTACCACTTGAGCCACAGCTCTATTTTGGCTTTTTCTGTTTTTCTAGAGATAAGATTTAGAGATTTTCTTATCCCGGCTGTCTTTAAACTGAGACAGCTAGGATAACTTATTTTTAAAAAGAAAAATCCTGTGAAGTTAAGATGATAATTGTTATACATTATGGTCCAAACTTAAAATGTAAAATAAAATAAAATTAAAGTTAAACAACCATCTTGAAAGCATGATAAACTAAGAATGGTCCTTAAACAGCAGGTGGATTTTTCCCTTTGCCACTAAGAGAACCATAGACCAATTCTCCAATCAATATGTGTACCATGAGATTCAGTTCATACCCACTGAGCAGAGATCAGTTGACTCTGTAGAGGCAGAACAATGGACAGCTTACATTTTTTAGATCACAGACAATCTAGTTCTTGCTTTCATATGCTGAATTTCTGAAATATTCTTATGATATAATCAGACAACAATTCGGATAGACTTTTAAAAGATATCTAATTGCACCTCATGTGTATCCTAAAACTTGGCTAAAACTGTGATTAAATTATGACAGTCATAGTAATAATAATGGAAAGACCACATATTAAGAATGTGCTTTCGCAGCCAAGCACAGTGAATGACACTTGATTGGATTCTACTAGGAAGCAGCAATCAGGAGGACTACAGTTCAAGTCCAGTCCAGACATGTCTCCCCAATGCTCTGGAAATAAACCAATAAAAACCATTAGCATGGACCATTGGCATGGACCTGACACCCAAGGTAAATACAGTAAAGTATGGATACTAGAATCTTGTTCCAGACTGCCCTGGGGTTAAAAGAGATAGACTTGAAAAATGACAAAAGCATAGGGCTGGGGGTGGAGTGGTTCAAGTGGTCGAATATGTGCCTGGCAAGGGCAAGGCCCTGAATTCAAATCTCAGTACTGTTAACAGTAAGTACTAAACATATACAAGATTTGCCTTCTCCAGTGGATATAGACAAAAGTTAGTCAAATAATACCTAAGATTTTTATTTGAATGGCTTCCACAGCTTCACTATTTAATTTAGAACATTTAATTGTATTACCTTAAATGGGATGACACTGAATCATATTACTCAGTGATTCTGTTATTATACTCCTGTGTCATACATAGGCAGGCATATCTCCTATTCTTTGCCCTTTGAACAATGATCAGACATCTGTACCTTACCTATTTCCCAGAAATTCTTGAAACATTTTTGTCCCTTTTCTCCAGGCATCCTGGATATTTATATGACCTTTATAAAGCAAAGGATATCAACTAATCCCTTACTGACCACTGATCAGTACCATCTGCTTACTGATCTGATATTTTAAGAAAGTTTATACCCCAAGGCAATAAAACTTTAGATATTCATATCCTGTATAAAACCCCTATACTTTTGTTTATATGTCTCTTATAAGCCAGAAATGATAGGTGCAAATTATTCATCATAAAATATAAGCCAGTAAAAACATGGGGTCAAGATGACTAACCATGTGGCAGTCAGTACTAGAGTAATAGGGGGCCTCTTATCTCAATTTTTCCTTTTCTAAAGTAAGACTATTTTAAGTTAAAAAAATTTGTTATTATTTAGCAAAGACAATTTCTTGGATTCCTTTATAGCCATGAGTGGGCACTTACTTGCTGTCTATTAAATTGTATGTGAGAAAATTAATGCATACAATTTCTGGTCATTTCTTTAACAGAAATGCCCAGGCCCTTTCTGCATTTGCCTTTTGTGTGAGCTGGAATTATATGATAGAATAGGAAATGGAGAGGCCAACTTAAACCATGTGTTGGAAAATGCATTTAAGATGCCTGAAACACAGTCTAGGAGTAAAACAGACCCCTTCCAGGATCCAGGAGAATAGACTTAAAGGAATACAGGAGAATGGATCTAAATTCTTATTATCATCATCCTTTTACATTTAAAAGGAGAGCAAAAGATCTAGGTTTTCATTGTAGTTATTACAGTTGGAAATGTAAGATACTCTATGTACAAAAAACAACTTTTCCTTATTTAAAAAAAATAATGATTTATTCAACTGGTTGAGTATGAGAAAAATGAGTTGTAACTCATATTAAAGTGATTAGTATGCATATGTGCAAAATGTTTCTTCAACAGCTGTATTCTGGAGATAAATATGGCTTTATTTCTGAGTTGGTACAGAGTGAATAATTTTTGGCCTGGGCTTTACACTTGGAGAAAGCATATACATGGATGCTAGTTTTAACAGACTATATTAAGAATTAAGAATTATGCTTTGAAATAGCTTGATGAAAGTGTGGGATTGCATAAACTTAAGATGTAAAGGTTTTAGAATAAAAGAGACCTAGATTTGAATGATCATGATTCCCATTCCCTAGAGGCAAGTTGATCATAACCTCTTCCTCTTGACCATGCAGAGAACCTGAACGTATGGGGGGAATGTAATCCCCATAGTTAGCTATTAATTACTAGACTTTGAGCTGATCAAAATGGAGAGCATATAGTTCAACTCTATCTAAAAGAATAAGAAGAATTCCTGAAGTCAGAAAGATTGGAAATGTGAGAAGGTTTATGGAGTCGACCAGGTAGCATGGACCAGAAAACAGCCTCTGGGACCAGACTCTGATCCCTAAATAACAAACCACAAATCAACTGAGATCCTATTCCTACAACCAAAAGAAATGGAGCATGACAAAGTGAAAGGGAAGGGTTCTTTATTTGAATTCCCAAATGAGGGGTCAGCTGCCCAACACCTTGATTTCAAATAAGTGTGAAAGACATGAGAAGATAATCTTTAAATTTGTACACCCACTTCCCACTTTTGAATTAGCATACATTAGTAGGAGGAAAGAATTTCAATGTGAAATGGTCTTCCCTTTTCCAGGAAGATATTTAAAAGTTTAGAAATAATACTTAGCATAGGTATACATTTTTAAAAACATGAAGAGGTTTCCTATGTCAGTAAAGCAGGATAATACCTGTATCATACTATATGAGTTGAATATTATCATTCTTACTGAGCTTGAAGAAGATTACCAATCACCCAATAATTACTTATTAAAATGTGCATATCATTATTTAAAAAATAAACCCACAAAGTCTTTAATTTAAAAAACATTTTGAACCATTCAGACCAAATTCAAACATCTCCTTCTGCAGAAGGCTTTGCTTGAATCCTCCCAGATAGTTCAATCAGTCCATTCTCTGAGCCACCACAGCAAGCGATTTGTAGTTCTATTTAAGGCCTATTTCATCCCACAAGTGCTTTACATGTCTGTGTTATGCTGAGACAGAGGACTGTTAGAAATTAGTTTTTTGTTTCTTCTATTTATATCTGTGACCCTTGACCAAAGAATATAACAAAGTACCTGGTACAGAGTAAAAAAAATCCATTACTGATATGAATTATGAGAAGACAATCCTATGCAACACATTCAGTTAATATAATACTCTCAATATTTCTGGGCATTTTTTCTCTACTTTTACCAGTAGAATATTGGACTTATATACATTGGCAAACCAATGTATATAGTTATGATTAATGATGAAAATAGTTTTGTGCCTGAAAATTTACCTTTAACACTGTTACAATTTTATATCAGTTTTTATGCAGTGTGATAAAAACAATTTATAAAATTCTTTAAAAATATGTTCAAGGTGCTTTATATACATGTATGAAAATAGAACCATAAGTTTACTTAGATTCATTTGGAAATAGAGGAGGTTGTAGGAGAGTGAGTTCCATCACTCTCCTAGATAATCACATGCATGTATAGACATGTCTAAATCTCTCCCACACTCTACATCTAATTCATGCAAATAAAATGTTGGGATAAATCAAAGGCAAGCATTTTATAATAAAAAGAATAACTTGATGCAAGTAATTTTAGTTGATTCTTTCCTGCTTCTCATAAGTGTTCAGGGAATTTCTTAAGTACAGTAGTGAAACCCTCTGTGCTTTTCAAAAGCCCTGTGTAGAACTTCAGGTGTTTTTATTAATGTTTACTGACTGATGATTCATCCTTCCTGAGGGGAAGACAGTGGGTGCCCAAAGCATTGATGCCACTGTGGACCTCACTTATTAAAATTCTGATACTTGCAAGACTGAAGCACAAATACATATTTATATGCAATGCAAACAGATTATGTACAACCAGAAACATGGTGTTTGTACAAGAATGAGCATTTTTTTGCACAAAGTTTTTTATTTCCTTCTTTTTTATTGAAATGTATAGAGGGGTTACAGTTACATTTGACAGATAGTAGGTGCATTATTTCTCACACATTGATAACCCCTCTCATGTTTTTGTCCCCATTTCCCTTCCCCCATTCCCTCCCAATCAACTTGTTTTCCCCCCTTCACTTTCCTATTTCAAATAAACAAATAATCGCATATACAATATGCCAGGTAACAAAGTCAGATACTGTAACAATATAAGATTAACCAAAGGGCAACAGAAGGGAAGAGAAATAATACAGTACATTAAGAACAACAACCACACAAGTAAAGCTTCTGTTAATACGACAGAATAAAACTAATAAAAATGCAAATTTCTTTGGCAAAAATATATATGGGACAATTAAAAGGACAATAATTCAGATAATCACAGAGGGTCGATTTTGATAAACGTTGACTTTGTGATGTTACCTCAGGGTTAGAGAAATTCAAACATGATTTCTATCTCCTTGAGCTGTCAACCTCATCATATATTCCCAGAGAGGCATCAAACTTACATTTTTTATTAATTGAAATCACAATAGAAACTTTATTTCTACCACACTTAATCCAAGATCATTTAATAGTATGTAAGTTTCTATTTACAGTTACTATAGTTATCTAAACTAACATGCTTACAGAAGTAGAAATGCACATTACAACAGACTTGTCTCAGATAAATTGTAATGTACATTATTTGAAATTTCTTTCTTACATACCATCCAAAAAGCCCATTGTTTCAGTAGTTGCTTATCCTCCCACCAACATTTCCATGTAGATGTGGAAAGATTCTAGTGTTATATTAGTCTGCCAATTTTCAGGAAAGAAAATGAAATGGGATAATAGTTTATGTATCAGCCGTTATATTTACCAAACTAAAATGGCACCATGAATAATTTAATCTGGCATTAAGAATTTACTCATCGACTTAGAATTTTAATACCCTTAAATTCCCCCCCCACATTCATTTAAACACAAATATTCAAGCACTGAAATCTGTTCCTACATTTAAACAAATCTCTATTAATTTGTTTGTCAACTTATTCCTTAGATGTATATTTCTAATTTACTTTAATATAAAATACACACTTTTAAGCCAGGTGTTGGTGGTTCACTCCTATAATCTTAGCTACTCAGGATGCTGAGATCTGAGGATCACAGTTCAAGCCAGCCTGGGCATGAAAGTCCCTAAGACTCATCTCCAAATAACCACCAACAAACCAGAAGTGGTCCGGTGGCTCAAGTAGTAGAGTTGAGTTGAAGAACTCAGGGACAGCACCCAGACTCTGAGTTCCAAGCCCCACATCGGAGATATGTGTGTGTGTGTGTAGATAGATAGATAGATAGATAGATAGATAGATAGATAGATAGATACCTTCTATTTTCCTAATGAAGTATCAAGGGGTACACCATACCTTACCTGTATAATCCAGGTATGTGGAAGGCTGAGATGAGAGGATCATAGTTTGAAATGAATCCAGTCACAAGAAAAGGTAGTGAGGGGGCTGGGAGCATGGCCTAGTGGGAGAGTGCTTGTCTAGCATGTATGGAACCCTAGGTTGGATTCCTCAGTACCACATAAACAGAAAAAAGCCGGAAGTGGTGCTGTGGCTGAAGTATTAGCAGTCTAGCCTTGAGAAAGCCCCAGGGACAGTGATCAGGCCCTCAGTTCAAGCCCAGAACTGGAAAAAAAAAAAAGAAAAAGGAAAAAGCTAGTGAGATTTACCTTGAAGAACAAGGTAGAATTGTGTTTCATACTTGTAACCCCAACAGTACAAGGAAGACCCTGCCAAAACTGAGCAACCTTAACAAAAAATAACTAAAAGCAAAGAGCACTAGAAAAATGTAGGTCCTATTAAGCCCCTGAGCTCAAACTCCAGTACCAGTAAAAATTAAAATTAAATTAAAATGCCATTGTTGCTGAGTGAGGTGTGGGGTACCTACAATGCCAGAACTTTCCAGGCTGAGGCAGGAGGATTTAAGTGCAGCATATCATTGAGCAGAGATTGGCCATACTAATAACAGCCATAGGATGTAATTCGTGATTGTGGTTTAACCGTTCAGTGCTAAGCAGAATTCCATTTTGACTTTCTTTACTGGAGCACCTTCCTATATTTTCCTTTGTATAAAGACAAATATTGCAATGGTGACCACCCAGAAGTAAAAGGACATTTCAGTGGGAGGATATGGAAAGAGGAAAAGAAAAAGAGTTTGTTTAAATGTGTTCCTGTTTATATTATACTTTCAGACACATTTCAATGGAGATTTTAAAATAAGATGTGGTTTCTGCCAGACTTAATTCTTTCTAAAACATCTGCCAGAAGACAATAATACTTATTAAAACACCCCGGATGATCAGAGGGACTTCTAAAATGATACTTGGATGACTACACTTCTGTCAAGATGAGACTGGGGATGGGGACAGGAAAATCCGGGTTCGATTAGTCGGTACCACATACATAAAAAAGCTGGAAGTGGTGCTGAGGCTTAAGTGGTAAAGTGCTAGCCCAAGGACAGTGTTCAAGCCCTGACTTCAAGACCCAGACTAGCAAAAAAAAAAAAAAAAAAAAAAGATTATATTTCAATAACTATCAAAGAACTATAAGGAAATGAATCAATACATAAAAGATTTTAAAATGAGGGAGGAATATCAACATTCAACAAGAAATCTTCAATAAATCTACTCACTTATAATTACATATATAATTGTAGCCCGTCTGTACATCACCTTGACAATAAAATTAAATTAAAAATTTAAAAATAGCAGTAGTATTATCAACTGAAATTGTGTTTCTCAGAATCCTCTTCCCTGTGCAGCTTCTGGTTAAGTTTAGGCAAGAAAGAAACATGAACGAAATTAGGGAATTAGAAATCAGCCAGGAGCCATCATGCTTTATCAATCAGGCTAGATATATGATGGAAGAGGGCGTTGGGGTAGCCATGTGTCCTTGCTCATCCTAGTTCCCTTTGCTCTATGTTCAGCTCTTTTTCCTTCTAGAATTCCTCCTTCTGCTTCACCTTCTTCCACAGTTACATAGGGCCTTGTCATTCTTTAAGCTACCCATCATTGTATAATTTTTTTGTGCGTGGGTCATGGGGCTTGAACTCTGCCTGGACACAGTCCCTGAGCTCTTCAGCTCAAAGCTACCACCCTACCCTTGAGCCAAGCCCTACTTCCTATTTTCTACAGGATAAGTGGAGATAAGAGTCTCAGGTCCTTTTGTGCCTGGACTGGCTCTGAACTTTGATCCTCAGATCTCAGTCTCCTTAGTATCTAGGATTACAGGCATGAGCCACTGTGCCCAGCTAATTCTTATATTAATGCTGAATTTCTTAACAAATACAAGTTATAAATTGTAACCATTTATGACTTACACAGAACTAAGGATATATTCTCTTTGCCATTATTAAATACACTGCTGAATATTTAAAATGTAGCTAAAATGTTAAATTTTAATATCATGACTTTCTATTATATCTTGAAAATGTGATAAAACATTTAAGTTTTAGACAGTTTTCAAAGATCATGAAACAAACTAAATCAGAGTAAGCTAAATGAAGCTATTTCTCTGGCCTTGAATGCATCCTACATTTCTGAAATGGCTGTCTACAGGTACAGACACATTTCGAAATGGCATACTTCAAATAAAAAATTGCCACGGCAAGAAGTAGATATTATAAAAGGAACATGGAAACTCTATACTGATATTAAAGAAATACTGTTGCAGAAAACTCACTCCAAATTTAACTAGATTTCTTGGCCATTTTGACAGAGAACATTCTGTTTTGCAGTTTCAAGAAAATACAACATATTTATGTGATAAACATCGATTTCTGTTATCAAATTAACAAGCTTTAGAGAAAGGGAACTGTTAATATAGCTTTAGTAACATCTTTAGGTAAAAACTATTAGACATTCTTTATATCTTCTGGTACTTATATAATAAATATTTTATGGAAAATGGCCCATCACAGAGGCATCAATTTAACTCAACTGATGCCAGTTAAATAAAATTTGAATTTAGGTAAACTTAATAGCTTAACAATAACATATCCACATTCACTTCTTAATATCTAACATTGTACTATTAAGCTTAATAAGTAATGTTAGTTCTGGTAAAAAAGATAAAAAAAATCCTATCAAAATGTTTAGAAGCATTTTCTTGACATTAATAAAACTATAATGGATATTATTTCTATATAACTGAGATACCTTTCATTAACTATTTTGAATGAAATAAAAAAAATGCAAATTCCCATTGCAATATCCAAGAAACATTAATATCTTCATTGCTTCTCAATTCAGATGCTCAAAGCGATAGAAAATTTTCTAAAAATACACTAGTAAGCAGATCTTTGGCTAAAACAAGTTTTACATAATTGAATATACCAATTATCTCACAATTTATTTAATTACAATTGTATTGCTCTTATTATGTAACTCTTTCTGACTTCTTTTATGCGAAATAAATGAAAAAATAACCCCCAAAAGTCAGGTTACAGATATAAAAAAAAAAATACCCAGAGAACAGATGCACTGAAAAATAAAAAAAAAACCACTAACTTCCATATATGATCTATATAATCATTTTTAATTGATTCTAATATGAAACATTTAAAATCCAAATTATGGCTATGTGAATTTTAGGGAAGTATCATCAATGTCAGCTGAATGCTTTCACAGATGTTAAATATATTATTATGTAATGTCTGCATATTTTAGAAAGTCACCAAATCTCTGTTAACAATGCCAATAATAGGTAGCATGCATCATCTACTCTTCAACACAATATTTTCTCATGAAGATATTCCTGACACCTACCTATGTACTTCTTGTGTCTCAGAAGTATAAACATATATATTTATTTATATTTATATATATTTGTATATATATGTAAATTATTAGACAATACTTCTTGCTCTGCCAATGTGTCCTGAACACAAACATAAATGTCTAATAAGCAGATGAGTGCAGCTGTGTCCTAACAAAATTTTATGAGGTTTGTAATTTGAATATCAGATAATGTTTACATTCGAGAACATCATTCTAATTCCTTTCCTAATGCCAAAAATTAAAAAAAAAAATGAGAGTAGTGGGGCATGTGAATAATCTGAGCTATTCCAGTTACTTGGAATTACAATTTGAGTCAAAGTTCAATTAGCAAAACCCTATTTTCATGAATAAAATCAAAACTAAAGGGATGGAGGTATGGTTCAAGTCAGAGAGTTTATTGTGTGATGATGTAAGTTAAATGTCTATTACTGCAGGGGAAGAGAGAGAGAGAGAGAGAGAGAGAGAGAGAGAGAGAGAGAGAGAGAGAGAGAGAGAGAGAGAGAGAGGAGGAGACTGGGTAAGAGATAGGAAGAGAATGATGGAAGGAGGGAGAGAGGAAGGGAGAAAACAAATCGCAAAAGGGAGAGGAAAAGAAGAAACTGGGAAAGGAGAGAAAGAGGAAAGGAAGAAAGGAAACATTTTGAAAACAGTGCCACTCTCTACAAAGACAACCATACAAACATCAAACGTACAAACACCATTTGATTTTTTCCATATATTTTTACTGTAATTAATAGAAGGGTTACATTATATTCACCAGATACAGGGTGCATTACTTCACATACATTGATACCCTTTCTCATGTCTTGGTCTCCATTTCCCTCCCCCCACTCCCACCCCTCATCTTTTTTCCCCCCTTCCCTATCCAATTTCAAATAACCAAATACGCATTTTTTTGATGGAGAACTGTTAAAATAGATTCAAGATAGTAATCACTTCTTTCTATATTATAAACATAAGTATATTTTGATTCTCTTTGAAAAGATAACATTTGGATGAGAAATGAGAGGCTCACATGGACACGTTTCCCTCATTCCCATGAACGTGGTTATCTGATGCTTCCTTCAACATGGAGTGAGTTTCTCTGCTATCTCTGAGAACAGACTGAGCAGGATGGTAGCACTGTGACAAACTTGAGAAGAGCACTGTTAGAAAGGCACTAAAGTAAAGGAATGGGATTGTCAAAGTTGGTCATTTTTATTTATTCATATAAAAATATAAAAACACTGGCTAGTCAAATAAAGGAAACGGATGCTTCTAACTGGCCACAGAGTGTCCTAATAAAAACTGCACTGCTTTTTGTACAAAAATTACAGCTTAGAAATGGAACATTTGTTCCTTGAGCAGTGACAAATCTAGGATTTTTCATGCAATGAATTGTTTTGGTTTCTAATTCCTATTCAGCCTAAACGTCCCTTTCATTATCCCATTATCACCCTGAAGGGTACAGGGTGAACTTAATAGATGACTGTAGAATCTTCTAAGCATCTATTTTGCATGATTTATGGTCCCCTGGTTTTATTTCTAAACTTTGCCAGCATTTACCATTGAGAAAACATTGAAGAATAGTTTCAAAATCAGGAAATAAAACCAAAGAAATAGTAAATTTGATGTCCTACAATGAACTTGACATTTTTTATACATGATTGTTGTTTTATTTTCTTTGTTAGATCTAACTACAAAGCAGAAGATTTTGCAGTTGGCCTCAAGCCTCTCAAGCAGCAGTGTTACATAAAGAAGCATTCTATAAAATAATCAGTAAAAAATTAAAAGAATATACACCACTGTCTATTTATGTTCCTTTCCCTTTGTTATGACTACTGTAGGATTTCTTCATTTTATTTGTTTATATTGACCCAGAGAAAACTCTTCTAATAATCTTAGGATCTCTAGTGCTAGTTTCTCTTCTGGCATTCTGACAATTGAACAACTTCAAAATGAATGCTTCCACATAAGAAAAAGAAAATTAAAAGGTGTTTTATTTCCTTCCAAACACTACCACTATTCTAATTTGATCAATCTACAAACACATGGGTTTTCATTTGTTCAATCATTCATTCTTTGTTTGTTTGTTTGTTTTTGGAAGGTGGGGAACTCCCTAGCAATCTGATAGCCCAAACCAATAAACAAGGAATCTAAGGAAGACAAGCATCCCATAGAGAAACATAAGCCAGCACTTCACCACCTGGAGCAGATACCAATAAAACTTTAGAAGACTCGGTTATAGATTTTGCTAAAGGTTATTTGTAAGGTACCGTGAGAATGCAGGGCATTTGAGAACTGCAAGCACAAGGCAATTTCTACCATGTAAAGGCTCTTATAATAAGATGAGAAATGGAAGTTATGAATCAGTCTGCTAAGAAGTACAGGGCTGCGGCACTGAAAGCAGCACTGTAAAAAATAATTTTCAAAAAGGCATAAAATCCTCAACAGATCCTTCTCCCTCCCCCATTTTTTCCAATGGGGGAAAAGTCTTAAAATTGTTTGGTAAGGACAACAAACACTATCACCCTAGGGACTCTGTGAAAACCCATTACAATTAGAAGGGAAATGTAAAATACCCACTTTGCCCCTGAGGGAGAAGGAAGAATACATGTATGGTCCAAACCCAAATGCGAGGCAGGACTGGGGTCAGTGAGAAGGAAAGAGCTTTTTCCAAGCATGAAATCTATTTATTTATATATTGTTATGCAATATGTCAAGCTCTCAACAGAAAAATGAGAAGGCATGCAAAAAAAGAATAAAAAATATGGTGGGAGACAAAGCAATAAACAGAACTAGACTCACAAGACATTGTTACTGTGATTAGTTTGTCAAAGATTGTAGTAGAAAAGTGGAGAGCATGTTTAGGATTAGGCGGATAATTTCAGCATGGAGATAGAAACCATAAGAATCAAATGGACATGTTTGAAATAAGACAAACCAAAAGTAACAGATGCAAAGTGCTTTCAAATGGCTATGCAATAAATGAGACATGCAGAGAAAAGAACTGGTGAAGCTGAAGACAAGACAAAAGTTGGGTTTCCAAATTTAAGAAAAAAAGAGAAAAACAAAATAACGAAGCATAGCATCTAAGATATGAAGCCTGTTATCCAATAGTATTGCAGACATATAACTAAAAATTTAAAGGAAGAAGGGAATGAAAACAGCCTGGAGAAATACTAGATATAAGTGGCTGGAAGTTTCCAAAAATTAATGTCAGACACCAAACCACAAAAAAAAAGAACACTGTGCAGAATAGATTAAAACAAAAGAACTCACAGCAATAATGTTCAAATTGCTGAAAACTGAAGGGACCCCTTTCTTCCCCAAAATCCATCCCCTATAGGCATTTCCCATCTTTATGACAAAGGAGGACCTGACCTAAGGCCAGGGCTGCAGAATCCCTGATAACAGCTCAGATTACAAGAGCAGTTAAACCAGGTGGAGTTACCAGAATTCCTTCCCACCCCACCCCCCTTGGCCTGCCAGGGAATTCCCTCCCCTTCCTTTGTCATCAGAACAGTGCGCCAGAAGCCCACCGAGATGATAGGTCCCAAACAGCAAGGGTGTCAGTGGTTGCCCCAGCCATCAATCAACCATGCTGAATTCCATTGGCCACCTGTGTATGGCCAGCCCAACCATATGGCTGGGGCCTATAAAAGTAGCCTGTAAGATCAGGAGGGGTCACTCTCTCTCACATCTTAGAGGCAGCCCTGACTGGTCAGTATGATTCTTGATGCTAGGCACGGAATAAAACTCTGTTTAACTTAACTTCCAACTTCCTCTTTTGTGTCAGACTTATTCCTTTGATCACAGACCCTAAGAAAAACAAATAAAAGAAAGATACTTTTGATGACAATGGAAAAAAGGTACATCACAGAGGAACAGAAATAAAGTTTACAGTAGAATTTTCTTTTGAATTTATATGCGCTAAAAGGTGATGTGATTTAAAAATCACAAAATATGTCCAGTTAATCCACAGTTCTAAAGGAGTAAAAGTATACAAATGTTAATAAAAACTTTTGCAAATAGAAAAATTCATTTCAGTGTAAATCTTCAGTGTAAACTAAAGAAAGTTCTTCAAGAAAATGTGATATAATTCTAGAGAAACAGCGATCTGCATATAGTACTAGAAAGTGTAGGAAATGGGAAAAGAAAAATAAATATACCATCCACTTTCTTATTTTAAAGGTATTTATAGCTTTATTATAGGTTTATAGGATTAATCATAAATAGTGAACTATGCAATGATGAGTCTGTCTATCCCCAACTAACGCTGCTGTTAATATACACAATATGTTTCATGCATACATTAGAGACATGAGGGTAACGACCACAGAATGTTAGCCTCTAGATGGGTGCCTGTGATGGCACATTAGTTGCTTTTAGATACAGAAATTATTTCTTTATTTTCTGCTTCCTAGGGCATTAGTGAATAGAAGGTGAATTGAAATTCCTACTGTGGGGGCAGTAGTTATGCAGCTCTGAAAGCGTAGCCCTACATTCCTTTGTTGGGGTGACACTCAGCTGTAAGTGGTTTCCCCATCTGGGAATGCATCTATGTTTACAACCTTGTGACACATGGATAGCTTTTCACATTTTTAATTGCTCTAAAATGCAAGCAACCTAACACAGAGCAGCAATACGCAGAATGCTATTGCATATGTAAAATTAAAGTGTAAGACTTCTCAAACCTGAATTAGACATTACGCAGTATATATATATGTGTGTCAAGATATAATATTACCTTATTAGTATGTACAATGCTTATATATTATGCATCAATTACAAAGAAATTTAATATAAATACATTTGGAATAAATAAAATAAATGAAAATAATAGCTCAAGAATGTGTGGGAAATTTGAATGGTGTAATTCTTCTGTATTAAATGAAAAGTTAAAGGAATATACAAACGTCTGGTGCCAGTGGCTCCTGTCTGTTATCCTAGCTACTCAAGAGGCTGTGATCTAAGGACTATGGTTCGAAGCCAGCCTCAGGGAGTCCACGTAACCTTTATTCCCAATTAACCATCCAAACACCAGAAGTGGAGCTCTAGCTTTAATCAAAGATGGTCAAGGCAGAGTCCAGGACATGAGTTCAGACCTCAGGACTAGTATAGAAAATAAAGACTTGTTTTTAACTATGGCTTTTTTATTTTTTCCATTGATCATGGGGCTTGAACTCTGGGCCAGGGCACTGTCCTTGAGTTCTTCGACTCAAGGCTACCACCCTACCTCTGGAGCTACAGAGCCACTTCCAATTTTCTAGTGGTTAATCAGAACTAAGAGTCTCACGGTCTTTAGTGCACAGGCTGGCTTTGAACTGCTCTCCTCAGATCTCAGCCACCTGAGTAGCTAGGATTACAAGTGTGAGCCACCGCACCCGGCTGTATGGAATACTTTTTAAAGCAGAGCATAGTTGAAAAGTCACACAAAAAGAAGCAAAAATGTCACAAAGAGGAGATGCTGCTGCTGCACGATGGCAACCAGGAGCATCTGAGGTGGTGAATAATAGCTCATCAAGTCTACAATTAAAAATGGCCTCTAACGAAACATTGCAAAAAATGGGAAAGAAATAGAACAGAAAGAGTAAAAACGTTGAAGATGCAGAGCCTGTAGAATTTGTTGTGGAAAAAGTACTGGACCTATGTGTAGTGAATGGGAAGGTGGAATATTTCCTGAAGTGGAAGGGAACCTGAAGAAAATTTAGATTGTCCAGAATTAATTGAAGTATTTCTTAATTCTCAAAAAGCTGGTAAAGAAAAGGATGGATCAAAAAGAAAATCTTTATCAGACAGTGAATCTGATGACAGCAAATCAAAGAAAAAAAGAGATACTGCTGACAAACCAAGAGATACTGCTGACAAACCAAGGGGCTTTGCTAGAGGTCTAGATCCTGAACGAATAATTGGTGCCACAGACAGCAGTGGAGAATTGATGTTTCTCATGAAATGGAAAGATTCAGATGAAGATGACTTGGTGCTGGCAAAGGAGGCAAATATGAAGTGTCCTCAGATTGTAATTGACATTCTTGTCCAGAAGATGAAGCTCAATAATTGCTTGCATTGTTTTTATATATATTTATACATATATATAAAATCTGAGTCTTGGTTTTTGAATTAATGGTGTGAAACAACTACATTCTAATGAAAATCAAGTGTGATATGTTGGTTTTGAAAGTAGTATTGGGAGTTGTTGAGTTGTTGTTTTTTTTCCCCTCAATAGCATTAGTCACTTTGAACAAATATAACTAAGGTTTTCTGTAGTTGCTTCCTTTATTAGAAAAGAATATTTAATACCATGGTATATTTCCTCTATACTCAAGAACAGATTGGTTTTGTTTTTATAAGGCAACTTTTTTGGCCATTACTTAATCAGAACAACTTGACTTTAACTGCTATGTTGAAGGACCATCCTGAATTTTTTGTGTGTTTGTGTGTGTAAACAAAATACTTACATAGGTAGTTTTTTGTTTCAGAGATTTTTGCTTGTTTAGAGGTGTTGGGAATCAGACCAGTGTCCTTCATATGTAGGAAAATGATGTATCACTGTGCTACATCCCTGGCCCTTGTTTGATCTTGTTGTTTAAGACAAGGTCACTAGCTAGCTAAGGCTGGTCTTGAACTTACTAGGTAGCCAGGCTAGCCTGAACTTTAGGTCCTCCTGCCTCTGCCATAGATAGCAAATTCAATACCCTTGCAAAATGTCTTGAAAGGAAAAGTATCTGTAGCAACAGCTTCCCTCACCCAGATGAGACAACTAAGATAAATTTTGATTTCCTTTCATGAAAGGTTTCTGTAATGAGCATTCCTTTACAGAATATTAGAATCTGTATATTAAAAGCTCATAGATCATGAGCTATCCAAGACTCTGCTCATGGAAATGTAAAACCAACTGGTTAGAGATTTCAACTATTTAGGACCCACTAGCCTAAATGAGTGGACAAAACTTTATAATTGTTGACTGCATGCTTTTACCCTAACTCATTCCTAACATGTAGGCTAAACTTTCTTCAGAATTGGGATTCTGGTTCCACAAAAGCCAGAAAAACAACTTTGTAACAATCAGAATGTTACCCAACTGTATATTGTTTACTTTATTGTAAATAATGGTGAACAGTGGTCAATAAATAGTTTTATATTTAAAAAAGTGTCACGAAGAAACAGAACAATAAAATCAATTAAGAATATTGGTTGGCTCAATTATATGAATAATATAATAAGAATACCAATACAGAATAGAAAGACCAGGGCTGTCAGACTTGACTTTTTAAAAAGTAAGAGCCAATTATTTAGGGTTATAAGAAACTTGCCTTAAATATAACAGTATTGTAATTTGCAGCTATGATTCTCTTTCATTAAATGGTAACACAAGCAGAAAATTCATAAACAAAATGATTTAAAAATCATAGGATTAAAAGTATTATTATGTTTATGAGAGATACTAATATGTAATTTTCTCTTGTTTTAATATTGAGGCAATTCTTGTTGGAGAAACTTCCATCCATTTTTGGGTGGGCTTGGCCACTGTAGCTATGGATGATTCTTAATACTGTTGGGAGCCAGAGTGGAATCAAACTGTACCTTGACTTGCATCAGATGATGGCTATATTGTCTTATTGCTTTCTGGCCCTATTCTATGTAAATGACCTGAGAATTACCATATGAATGTAACACCTGGAGGTTCCCTGGGAGAGGAGGAGGGAAGAAAGGGGAGTGGAAAATAAACGCGGCAGTCTCGGCAGTCTTTGCCTGGACTGCGGACATCCCGGACCCGGTGTGTCTGTCTCTCTTCTTTTTCTTCCTAGTCCTTGTCCCCTATTTCAGGAACCCCAATCTGCGAACCCTGGTTTGCTGCCGGTTGGCCCCGGCATAATACCCAGGTTTTGAATTCAAAAGAGAGACAATAGCACATTTAGTAAATGATAATGAAATAACTGGATTCCCATATGCACACAAATGAACCTCCCTGAACACTGTACCTTCTAAAAAACATGACGTCCTTTGTCAGTGTGTGAAAATGTAAACAGAAAAATAGGAAATGATCAAAGGGGCAGGAAAAGGATAGATAGAATGGAGGGATGGAATTCCATTGTGTATAAATACCACATCTTGTTGATCCACTCATTAACTGAGGGGCATCTGGGTTGGTTCCATATCTTTGCTATGGAAAACAGTGCTGCAATGAACATCGTTGTGCTAGTGGATTTAGTATGCACTGATTTCTGGACGATTGAGTAAATGGAATTGCTGGGTCATAGGGGACCTCTATGTTTAGTCTTTTGAGGAGCTCTCATAATGCTTTCCATAGGGGTTGAAAGAGTTTGCACTCCCACCAACAGTGTAGTAGTGATCCCTCCTGGCCACATCCCCTCCAGCATCTGTTGTTATTAGATTTCTTGATCCTGGCCATTCTAACTGGAGTGAGGTGAAATCTTAGAGCTGTTTTGATTTGCATTTCTTTTATGGCCAGAGATGTCAAGCATTTCTTCGTGTGTCTATAGGCCATTCTTATTTCTTCTTCAGAGAAGACTCTCTTTAAGTCTTTGGCCCATCTTTTAATGGGATGGTTGTTACTTTGGAGATTAGTTTGGGACTGATTCAATTTTTTGAGCTGTTGATATATTTTAGATATGAGGCCTTTGTCTGTTGTATGGTTAGTGAAGATCTTCTCCCACTCTGTAGGCTTTCTAGTTAATTTGCTAGCTATGTGCTTTGCCATGCAGAAGCTCTGCAGTTTAATATAGTCCCACTTATCCAGTCTTTCTCTGATTTGTTGTGTTTCTTGGTCCTTATTAAAAAAGTTTTGACCTCTGCCAAGGACACCTAGTGTATCTTCCATTCCTTCTTGCAAAGTTTTCAGTGTATCTGCTTTTACTGCCAGGTCTTTGATCCATTTGGAGTTAATCCTGGTGCAGAGTGACAAAGAAAGTCAGAAAGAACTACATCCCCCATTTGTAAGGAAATGGAAAGATTTAGAAAAACATCATATTAAGTGAAGTAAGCCAGACTCAAAGGAAAAAATGCTCAATAGTTTCCCTCATTTGTCATAATCAGTAGAAACCTTGGGCTCTACTAGCAGAGATTTACAATGGAGCAAAACCTAGATACATAAGACCATATAGTATGATGCTAAATGAAAGGACCTCCAAGATACAGAAACAAAAGCCATATAATGAGCCATTGTTGTCCTTAATGTACTATGTTATCTCTCATCTCTTTTGTTGCTCCTTGGTTATCTCATATGGTTACAGTAATTTACCTTGTTATCTGATATATTGTATATATGTTTATTTGGCTATTTGAAATAGGAGAGGGAGGGGGGAAAGAAGATGAGGGGTGGGGGTGGGAGGAGGGAAATGGGGCCCAAGACAAGAGAAAGGGTATCAATGTTTGTGAAGTAATGCACCTTCTATCTGGCGAATATAATATATTCCTTCTATTAATTACAATAAAAAATCTATGAAAAAAGAATGGAGGGAGAATGATAAAAGTGACTCTGATCAAGATGTACAATGCATATCAATGGACTTATTGAATTTCAATCTTTTTGTACAATTACAAGAAACAATATATATATATACACACACACATATATTTATATGTATATATATATATATATGCAGGGATTCATAGGGCTTGAACTCATACTGGGCCTTCTCCCTGAGCTCTTCAGCTCTAGCCACCACCCTACCCTTGAGCCAAGCCCCACTTCCTGTTTTCTAGAGGTTAATAGGAGATAAGTCTCAGGTCTTTTTTGTGCCTGGGCTGGCTTTGAACCTTTGAACTCAGACTCCTGAATAGCTAGGATTACAGGTGTGAGCCACCATGCCTGGCTTAATCCCCCTTTTGTTGTCTAAAGTTTTTCTTTTATTTATACATTATCAGAGTGATGTGTAGAGAGGTTACGGTTACATTCATATCCTTAGGTAGTGATTCTTGAGCACTGTTACTCCTTCCCATGTTTTACCCCCACTTCTTTCCCCTTACTCCCTCCCAAGTTGTAGAGTTTATTTCTAACATTATGTATTGTGAATATCACTTTTACTTTGGTTTGTCCTTTGTCCTTTGTCTCATCATCTTGTTTTTCCCCCTCCCTTCCCTGATTCAAATAAATAAGTAAATGTATATACAATACACCAGATACCAAAGTCAGATACAACAATAACAGAGGATACACATCACACCTGGCAACAATATATATTTTTAAAAGATTGATATCACTGTGTAGTTGATAAACATCCATTTGAGGGGAAAATAAGATAATGTAAGAGAATATTTTCATATGCTTTGGGATATAGAAAAAAGGACTAACCATAAAGAACAATCGATAAATGGGCTATATTCATATTAGTTTCTATGCTTCTACTTCTTCTCCATCTGCTTCTCTTCCTCTTCTTTTCTCCTCCTCCTCTTCCTTCTTCCTATTCTTCTTGGTGTCTCTCTAGTTATCTGTCTCTCTCCATAAACATTTAAATGAACGTATTTTTTTCAATAGACATGTTCATTTGGAGAAGACAAAGTGAAGTAAATGGAAGAACTTCAGAAAAAAAGAAAGTAATATTAAGCTAAAGTACTCAATACATTGTAAAAGGCAAGAACACTGGAAGGTTAAAACAATGCTTAGGAATTCTCTTCTTATGTCTAGTAGACAAGTGAGTGATGCAGCAATCTCTGAAGCTGTGAACATGGTATTGATTTGAAATATGCTTTATGATTCTGTCTTTTTGAAATTTTAATATTTTTCACTGAAAAATATTGCCATACAAGATATTCTATAGCTATCTGATAATTTTGCATTCTTATTTTTGGGTTGCATTTCTGTACTCCATTTGGTGAATATTTTTCAATTGTAGCACACTTCCAGTTATTATCTTCACATTCATTTTCTTTTTTCCAGACATTCACCAATATTCATGGTTCCCACATTTCTTATTTTCTCATTTCAATGTCCATATTGTGGTATTTTGACATACAAAAAGAAAATTCTTAATGACTGGTATGGAATTCATTTTCAAAATGCCAGTAACTAGGGACAGGAGTTTGGCCTACTGGTAAAGTGCTTGCCTAGCATGCGGGAAGACCCAGGTTTGATTCCTTGGTACCACATACATAGAAAAAAGCCAGAAATAGTACTGAGGCTCAAGTGGTAGAGCTTATAGCCTTGAGGAAGTCCAAGTACAGTTCTCAGGCCCTGAGCTCAAGCCCAGGACTAGCAAAAAAATAAAAAGTAAAAAATGCCAGTAACTTTACTATGGCTATGTCAACATAAAGCATAAACTGATTTATATAACTTGTCATACAGTCATATAAAATTATTACATAAAAATTAAGAAAATCTTATAGAATTAAGATAATATAATATTATTAAATGATGACATGAAATGGGAGATACTATAATAGTATTAAATTATGCCATAAATAATATCACTATTATAAAATAGAAACATAAACTATGCCATCACTTCCTACTTTTTTTGTAAAGAATTTATTCTTTATAGTTACCCTCACCTAGGCCACATCCCAGAAACCAATGGATTATTAGATATCCCTAGAGTTTGGGCTACTTCCCATTAGCCTCTTCTTTGTATGGCCTATAGTTACCCCCTACTCAGTTATCCTATTATAATTAGGCCTGAGAGAATATACTCGGCTGTCATGCCCCATGGTAGGTTTTAGAAAACAGACACTCGCAGTTCTCCATGTGGAAGTATAGAAGGTGAAGGTGGAGGTGCCAGTTCTTCTAGTAATAATTATCCTCAGCCTATTGTTTGTGTCAGTATTGTAGAAGGACTGGAAGCAGGGGGCATAGTCCAAGCCTGCAGGCTCTTACAGGTGCTGGCTATTGAGCCACAGTAGCACAATCTGCTCAGTAGAGGGGTCCTCAAGGGGCTGAAGCATCCAGTCTCTGCTTCGGCAGAATCCACATTGTCTTCAGACTTCACTTCTTCAAAAGTCTGTCACCTCTCCAAATCTTCGATGTTTTGGGGTCTCAAACAGGTCTGCAGTGGACTCAGCAGCAGTGGATTG
Organism: Megascapheus bottae; assembly: GCF_031878675.1. Classification (NCBI taxonomy): domain Eukaryota; kingdom Metazoa; phylum Chordata; class Mammalia; order Rodentia; family Geomyidae; genus Megascapheus; species Megascapheus bottae. The sequence continues at coordinate 13,272,381 of NC_143521.1, forward strand.
GGAAACTGCCTTTGTTTTGTTCTGGCACAGTTCCTTCAGCGCCTTCTTCTCCCTCTTCTTCTGGGCCAGCTGGCTGACATGCTGTTCTGTAGAGAATACAATAGACTCTTCCATGGTGGTCATGTGTCATCTGGCCACATGGACACTGGAGTGTACCAGCTTACTCCTGTAGTTCACCTTGTTAAGCATGTCAAGACTGAAGCAAATTTTTAGCTTCCTTTTGGGCTCCTGTGTGTCCAGCTTCCTCTTCTGTGACACAGGCATCCAGCAATGGATAATGCTTCCAGGTATAAATCCAGCAAAGAATGTGGGCTGTTTACATCCCCTGGGACAGGCACATTAAGCGGAGTCCCTTCATTACTCTTTATCTTTGCTCTTACCTTCACATTCCCTAAGGAAAGCCACAAGGCTCAGCTGGGCCCTCAGCATTATGATTTCTGGTGGCTTTCAGGCATTTAAGGGTGCTTTGTAAGTATTGAAGACCCTCTGGGTTCCCAAGTGGCTCTGTATCTGCTCCTGTTTCAACTGGTCCAGTAGCTGAATATATATATATATATATATTTATATATATATATGCAATTTCTTCCAAGTCTATTTCCTTATAAATGGTGTGATGCCATTGTTTCTGATGGAAGCATAGAATTTCATTGTGTGTGTGTGTGTGTGTGTGTGTGTGTGTGTGTGTGTGTGTGTGTATCTCACATTCATCTAAAGAGAGGCATCTGGATTGGTTTCAAATCTTAGCTATGGTAAATAATGCAGCAATGAACCTGTTGGTGTTGCTAAGTTAAATATGACCTTGTGTGTAGTTGTTTGGATTAATGCCTAGGAGTAGGATTTCTGGGTCATAAGGGAGCTCTATGTTTATTAGGGTTTGGGGGAACTTTTATACTGCTTTCTCTCTTAAAGAATAGTTTCAGCTCGGTGCTAGGGCCTATGCCTATAATCCTTAATACTCAGGAGGCTGAGATCTGAGAATTGTGATTCAAAGCTAGTGTGGGCAGGAAAGTCTATGAGACTATCTCTAATAATCTACTCAAAGAAAGGTAGTAGTGCTATGGTTCACCTGTAAAGTGCTACCCTTGACCACAAAGAGGCTCAGGGACAAAACTTAGGCTCTGAGTACAAGCTCAGGACTGGAAAAAAATAGTTTCATTAGATACTCAGATAATCCAAAGCACATTTTCTTTCTGATGTCTTTACTACAAAATCATATCATGATAATGCCAAAATAACTCACACATGGTCTACAGCTTTCAACATGACTTAAATCAAGCACAAAGTCTGCCCTGTAAATAATATTAATCGTTCCAAGTCTATAGCATAATAAAGAAAGAATTATAATTAATGACCACTGTGCTTTTTTGTAGCTGATAGTCAAGAGAATTTTCACTGGTGTTGAAAATTATGGCTAGGTTCCAAGACCATAAATCTACAGGTGGAAACATATCACACTAGATTTATGACTCTCAATCAGATATCTCATTGTTACTATGCATGTAATGGATAGTAATGTAAAGGATAATGGTATTATCCCTCATGTGACTGGAGTAATTATAATAAAGTATGTCAGAATGTTACAATGGCTAAGAATGACACAGATAGAATGACACATTAATATCTTCTTAGCATACAATACACTTAGCAATTTGTAACCCAATTATTGTAAACATACCATTTGTACTTAATTGCTATTCCCTTAAAATACTACTTTCAAAGATAATTTTACAAAGATGGTAAAGAAAGGTTTCATCATAATGCTGATTTTCATAGTTTGAATGAATGATTTACTATGTATTTGTGTGAAATAGTAAAAATTATATTTAACAGAAAAACTGTATTGTTATATCCCAGGATCATAGAATCTATTTAAAATCTAAACAGTAATTTCAAATAAACGACTTACATTCCAAAATTTTTTACTTCAATAATTAGTAAGATTTAGTAATCACTTATCAGGTATCTAATGTCTTACCATAAATATTTTCTCTTATAATATTCATAATAGCACACAAAATAAATTATTTCATTATTTTGTTATATGTAAGGAATCTGATATAAAGAAAGGTCAAGTTGTTTAGAGACATATTACGTATTTGAATGAAGTCCAATCCAGGTTATAGACTCTAATATCTCATGCAGTAATAATATCTAGGCAGTGAATAACATACAGTACTCTTAATAAGGATTCTCTATTCAATACATTTTTAAATAAATAGATTTTCTGTGAAAGAGACAGAATGCTTTCTTTCTCTTGAACAGGGACATGTAATAAATCTCAAACCTGTAAAACTACTTCCTATAAAATAGGGATTGTAAATAAAGTATTTTTCATATTCTACAGAAAGGGGGATGCTTAAAGACTGGTGAAATTGGAAAAAAACTAAGCTTTATATATTATGGTTTTATATGCAGACTGTCTTATTTATGGAACTCTTATTTTTTTTCAGGATAGTAATAGTAACCTTGTCCACTGCTTCATTGTATTAAAGAATTCACTGGGTAAACACATGGTAAAATGATCTTTACAAAGGCACTTATTCTATATGAGAGTTCAAAGCCAATCTCTGGCCTACGAACAAATACTAACAAAAACTCTGAAGAGAAGTGTGACAGGAAGATATCTCCTTAGAGATACAATGACTAATGGCTGTGGCTAAAATAAATTTTTATTCTGAATTTCTAGAAAACAGTGGCAATAAACAATTAAAACTATTCAAATCAAAAACGTACAAAAAAGACCATGGTGAATTCTATCCATTCAATTAAAATGTTTTTTCACTAAATGCCAGAGAAGAAAAACAATCTCTTCCTCTAGAATTTATAAACTAGTGGGGAAGACAGACATTCACCTAGGAGAGTGATACGAAATGACTCTGGAGAAGTTGCAAAGATAAAGTTAGAGTTGCTTATTTAAAGCTTCTTTAAAGGACTATAAAGATTTTATTACTCTGAAGTTATGAGGAAATATTAGAGCAGATGAAGCAAGAGAAAGGCAAGTTAAGTTTTCTTTTTCTTTTGTCAATCATGGGACTTGAACTCAGGGTCTGAGTACTTCTCTGAGGTTTTTTTGCTTCAGGCTAGTGCTCTTCCACTTGAGCCATGCCTCCACTTCTGGATTTTTGGTTGTTAGTTGGATATAAGAGTATCACTGACTTTTCTTCACAGAATGGCTTTGAACTGAAATCCTTATGTCTCAACCTCTTGATTAGCTAGGATTAGAAGTGTGAGCCATGAGTGTCTGGCTTAATTTTTCCATTGTACATAGATAACACTTGAAAATAAAGGATTCGATTTGCAAAGCTAATATAAGAAAATTACTTAGAAAGTTATTGGTGCACTCTATCCATGACTTAATTGAAAAGTGGAAATATTTTAGAGATAGATAATAGATATGCTAGACAGGCAAGCAGAAAGAGAATAATAACATGAAAGAAACAGTGAATGAACTGCAGATGTGTTTCAACAAACACCCTGCTCCACTATTGTCCTCCACTACTATATAATAGTAGAGCATGGTTGAGCCTACTCTTCTGTATAGGGGTCAAAAGTCTCCCAAACAGAGACTATATCCATATGAAAGGTGAGCCACAAGCCTTATCTGCATCTAATTTTTGCTGTGGCTTCATGTACCTTCCAACCCTGAAATCACCATCATGTTAGTGAGGATAATTTATTACATAACTCACTCCTCATTCTCTGGTTCTTGGAAACACCCTGCCATTCCTCCCATACTTTTGCTTGTATTTATTATCTTTAGCATAGTTACTATGCTATATCCATAAAAGTACCTGAGACCTCAGAGCTTGATGCATTTTGCTACGTGATCAGGTTGCATGTCCACAATGTCCTATACAGGTACACTGATGCTTTACTTTAATAATATTTTTGCTCTGCTTAAGGAATAGATTTTTGTTGTTGTTGTTGTTCTGTAAGTAAATTTCATTTTTTGCTTGCTTTCAATGGATTTTTCTCTGTCAAAACTATGCTGTGAATCAACCCCTGAAGATATTTTTTCATATATTTTTATTGTAATTAACATTATATTCACCAGATAGAAGGTGCATTAACTCACATACATTGATACCCTTTCTCATGTCCTGGTCCCTCACACCCACCCCTCATCTAATCTTCCCCCCTTCCCTATCCAATTTCAAATAACCAAATACAAATACATCCAATATATCAGATAACAAAGTGAGATACTGTAACAATATGAGATAACCAAGGGACAGCAAAAGAGATGAGAGATAACATAGTACATCAAGGACAACAATCACTCATTATATGGCTTTTGTTTCTATACCCTAGAGGTCCTTTCATTTAGCATTATACTATATGGCCTTATGTATCTAGGTTTTGCTGAATTGCAAATCTCTGCTAGTAGAGCCCAAGGTTTCTACTGATTATGACAAATGAGGGAAACCATTGAGCCTAAGTTCCTTTGAGTCTGGCTTATTTCACTTAATATGATGTTTTTCTAAGTCTTTCCATTTCCTAACAAATGGGGTGATGTCGTTCTTTCTGACAGCAGCATAGAATTCCATTGTGTACAAATACCACATCTTGTTGATCCACTCATCAACTGAGGGACATCCAGCTTGGTTCCATATCTTTGCTATGGTAAATAGTGCTGCAATGAACATTGTTGTGCTGGTGGATTTATTATGTCTTTGTTTCTGGACAATTGGGTAAATGCCTAGCAGTGGAATTGCTGGGTCATAGGGGAGCTCTATGTTTAGTCTTTTGAGGAACTGCCATACTGCTTTCCACAGTGGTTGAACGAGTTTGCACTCCCACCAACAGTGTAGTAGTGATCCCTCCTGGCCACATCCCCTCCAGCATCTGTTATTATTCGTTTTCCTGATCCTGGCCATTCTAACTGGAGTGAGGTGGAATCTTAGAGTTGTTTTGATTTGCATTTCTTTTATGACCAGAGATGTGGAGCATTTCTTCATGTGTCTATAGGCCATTTTTGTTTCTTCTTCAGAGAAGACTCTCTTTAAGTCTTTGGCCCATTTTTTAATGGGATGGTTGTTACTTTGGAGATTAGTTTGGGAGTGATTCAATTTTTTGAGTGGTTGATATATTTTAGATATGAGGCCTTTGTCTGTTGTTTGGTTGGTGAAGATCTTCTCCCACTCTGTAGGCTTCCTAATTAATTTACTACCTATGTCCTTTGCCATACAAAAGCTCTGCAGTTTAATGCAGTCCCACTTATCCAGCCTTTCTCTGATTTGTTGGGATTCTTGGTCCTTATTAAGGAAGTTTCGACCTGTGCCAAGGAGACCTAGTGTATCTACTATTCCTTCTTGTAAAGTTTTCAGTGTGTCAGCTTTTACCTCCAAGTCTTTGATCCATTTGGAGTTAATTCTAGTGCAAGGTGACAAAGAAGGATCCAACTTTAGTTTTCTGCAGGTGCTTAACCAGTTCTGCCAGCACAACTTGTTGAAGAGGCTGTCTTTCTTCCATTCTATTTTTTTGGCTCCCTTGTCAAAGATTAGGTGGGTATAGGTCTGTAGTTTAATATCTGGGTCCTCAGTTCTATTCCATTGGTCTTCAGGCCTGTTCTTCTGCCAGTACCAAGATGTTTTGAGAATTATAGCTGTGTAATAGAGTCTAAAGTTTTGACCATTTGTTAGGAAATGGAAAGACTTAGAAAAAAATCATATTAAGTGAAGTAAGCCAGACTCAAAGGAACTTAGGCTCAATGGTTTCCCTCATTTGTCATAATCAGTAGAAACCTTGGGCTCTACTAGCAGAGATCTGCAATAGAGCAAAACCTTGATACATAAGGCCATATAGTATGAAGCTAATTGAAAGGACCACCAGGATATTGAAACAAAAGCCATATAATGAATGATTGTTGTCCTTAATGTACTATGTTATCCCTCATCTCCTTTGCTATCCCTTGGCTGTCTCATATTGTTACAGTATCTCACTTTGTTATGTGATATATTGAATTTATTTGTATTTGGTTATCTGAAACTTGATAGGGAAGGGGGGAAAACCAATATGGGGAGTGGGTGCGGGGAGGGTAATGGGTACCAAGACATGTGAAAGGGTATCAATGTATGTGAATTAATGCACCTTCTATCTGGCAAATATCATGTAACCCTTTTATTAATTACAATAAAAATATATATAAAAAACAAAATAAAATAAATCCTGAGGGAGAAAACCAAAAAAAAAAAAAAAAGAAAGTTTCTACCTGTGCCAAGGAGGCCTAGTGTATCTTCTATTCCTTCTTGTAAAGTTTTCAGTGTGTCAGCTTTTACCTCCAGGTTTTTGATCCATTTGGAGTTATTAATTCTAGTGCAGGGAGACAAAGAAGGATCCAACTTTAGTTTTCTGCAGGTGCTTTACCCGTTCTGCCAGTACCAGAGGCTGTATTTCTTCCATTCTATTTTTTTTGGTTACCTTGTTAAAGATTAGGTGGCCATAGGTCTGTGGTTTAATATCTGGGTCCTCAGTTCTATTCCATTAGTCTTCAGGCCTCTTCTTGTGCCAGTACCAAGCTCTTTTGGTCACTATAACTTGGTAATGGAGTCTAAAGTTTGGTATTGAAATTCCTCGTGCACTGCTCTTTCTGCTAAGAATTGTTTTTGCTATACAGGGTCTTTTATTATTCCATATGAAATTTTAGATTGCCTCTTCTATTTCTTTAAAGAATGACATTGGGATGTTGATGGGTATTGCATTGAATTTGTAGATAGCCCTTGGCAAGGTTGTCATTTTCAAGGTGTTGATTCTTCCAGTCCAGGACCATGGGAGGCTTTTCCATTTCCTCAGTTTTGCTTTAATTTCCTTTTTCAGGGTTTTAAAGTTTTCATCAAGGTCCTTTACATTCTTAGTTAAGATAATTCCTAAGTACTTTATTTTCTTTGAAGCTATTGTGAAAGGAGTTGCTTTCCTGATTGTTGCCTTGTTCCTGTCACTCTTGGCATAAAGGAAGGCAGTTGATTTTTGAGGGTTAATTTTATACCCTGCTACCTTTCCAAAGTTTTGAAGCAGCTCAAGGAGCTTTGGAGTGGCATCCATAGGATTCTTTAAATACAGAATCATGTCATCCGCCAAGAGGGAAAGTTTTACTTCCTCTTTCCCTATTTGGATCCCCTTTATGTTTGCTTCTTGCCTTATTGCTCTGGCTAGGAATTCTAATACTATGTTAAAGAGGAGTGGAGACAGTGGGCATCTTGACTCATTTCTGATTTTAGAGGGAATGGCTCTAGCTTTTCGCCATTAAGTATAATACTACCTGTGGGTTTGTACTTCACAGCCTTTATTGTACTGAGGAATGTTCCATGGATTCCTAGTTTCTCCAGAGCTTTTAACATAAAGGGGTGTTGAATCTTGTCAAATGCCTTTTCTGCATCTATTGAGACATTTATGTGATTTTTGTCCTTGCTCCTGTTGATGTGTTGAATTATATTAATTGATTTGCTTATGTTGAACCAGATTTGCCTCCCTGTGATGAATCCTGTTTGATTATAGTGTATAATTTTTTTGATGAGTAGTTGTAGACGGTTGGCCAGTATTTTGTTGAGAAGTTTTGCATGATATTCATCAACGAAATGGGTCTATAGCTCTCTTTCTTTGATGAATCTCTGGCTTCATAGAATGAGTTTGGTAAAGAGCCTTCATTTTCAATTTCGTTGAAGAGCTTGAGGAGTATTGGTGTGAGCTCTGCTTTGAAGACCTTATAGAATTCAGCTGTGAATCCATCTGGCCCTGGGCTTTTCTTAGGTGGAAGGTCTCTTATTGCCATTTCTATTTCAGTGCTTGAAACAGGCCTGTTTAGTTGGGGTAGTTCTTCTTGGTTCCATGTGGGTATGTTAATATTGGCTAGAAATTCATACATTTTGAAGATATTTTTTCTCCAGTTTATTTCTTCATTATTTTCCATGATGAGTGTGACAGGATATACTAGTGAATCATCAGATTCATCTTTCAGATGAACTGATGAGCTCCTCTGAAAACATCATGCTTAGCGACCTTGGTACTAAAATTTCCCTTTCTGTTCCTTTTCACTCTGTCCCTTGACTTCTTAGTCTCCTGAGATCAAAGCCAAATGAGATACACTACCCAATTGGGCAATTAAAGTCATTGAGAGAAGATTCCCATGAGAGGGCCATAGAGCCAGATAGGCAATAGGCCTTCCATACCCTTCGAATAAAACTCCATGCAGGAACAATGTGCAAATATGGATGAATACACAGCCTTTTTGGATTTATCCCTGGTTAGTTCTTTTTCTAAATATCTTACTTGATTGTTACTATAGAGATGATGTACAGAGGGATTACAATTACACACTTCAAAGAGTGAACCTTTCCTCCTTCCAGTTCTCATCCATTAATTGTACAGTGAGTTCCCCTGCTGCACTTTTCCACCCATTTTCCATCAAGTTCTGTACCTTCCTGATGTTATACATATGAGTACACCATACATAAAGAAAAGATTATAGGGCCGGGAGTTTGGCCTAGTGGTAGAGTGCTTGCCTAGCATGCACGAAGACCTGGGTTTGATTCCTTGGTACCACATACTTAGAAAAAGCCAGAAGTGGTGCTGAGGCTCAAGTGGTAGAGTTCTAGCCTTGAGAAGAATCCAGGGACAGTGCTCAGGCCCTGAGCTTAAGCCCAGGACTGGTAAAAAAAGAAAGAAAGAAAAGAAAAGAAGATAGACTTTGTTGGGTTTGTTTCATGATTTTCTTGGGTTTGTTTCATGACTTTCTTAGTTATCCATGAGACTCGGTCTACCTTGTCTTCTTTCCTATTTTACCTAGGCCTTTTTTGCTAAGAACATGTAGTGTAGGAAGAAGTAAGTGATTATTTTGTTGTGTAGCACTGTACAGGCATTTCTGTGTAGGCTAATACTTGATCTGCATTGGAAATTTAAGGACTTTTGTCTACTCTTTCTATTATAAAAATATATAGAAAGCAATAATTTCCTCTCATGCAAATTGGTTCAATACCTTCTCTACAACTCATTAGAACTATGGTTCCATACAAAAACCTTCATTCCTACAATCATCTTCTTCATGCTGAGGAAACAATTTTAGCTAAAGCATTTTTCTGTACTTTCATTTTTAAACAAATTCTAAGCATAAAGCCACTTCTTCGACATCTCTGTAATTACACACACACACACACACACACATCTTTAGCATAATCATGAAGTGCTATTCATAACAGATTCTAAGACCCAGAGGTTCATGATCAAACTGCTCAATGTCAATCTCCTAAGGGAGTGTACTTTCATTTTTACTGAAGGAACATCTTTCTGTACTTCAGTTAATCTCATTTGACATTTGTTTCTGCAAATACTTCACTGATAAAATTCCTTTTCAGTGACTCTGGAATTACTTTTATCACACATCTTCCACTTATCACCAATGTCAGGCAGAATTAAATGACTTAAAGAATGAGCATAAACAGAAATGTTGAGCATAAATAGAAAACATTGAACAGTTGTACAAGTTTTTAAACCAATTTTTTAAATACTTTCATGACTTTAGGTACTGGTAAGACACATAAGTAGAAATACTAAGTAGCTGTTTAAGTCTATAAATAAAAACAGAAAAAATGTTTTATCTGAACATATAAATGTATAAACACATAAATGTTAGTGTATGCCATAAAATTGGATAGTAACATCAAGAATAAGTACGCAAGGGGCCGGGAGTTTGGCCTAGTGGTTAAAGTGCTTGCCTAGCATGCATGAAGACCCAGGTTCGATTCCTCGGTACCACATACATAGAAAAAAGCCGGAAGTGGTGCTGAGGCTCAAGTGGTAGAGCTCTAGCCTTGAGAAAGTCCAAGGACAGTGCTCAGGCCCTGAGCTCAAGCCCAGGACTGGCAAAAAAAAAAAAAAAAGAAAAGAATAAGTAAGCAAGAAAAGAAAAACCAGAGAGATAGGAAAGAAATTCACTGTTTGAAGTCAGTTAGCACCGAATTTGGCAAATGAGCCCAAGAATGAAATTCAGGTAAATATTTGGAATATTAAGGAAGAGATGGGACATTCAGAGTAGTTGATATGCAGTCCAACTATGTGGAATACTTCTAAGCTATTATAGAAGATCAGGATATAAACATTCAAAAGGAAAAAAAATCCTTGCAGCCAGATTATTTTTATTACTCTTCATTGCTGCTTATAAGACCTTCAGGAAAAGACATTTTTCATAATATTACTATATGTAAGATTTTGAAACTATAATATATGTAATTACACTCCAATGCGGGAAAATATTAACAAACTATATTTAGAGATTTTGTTCATTAGGACAACATTAAAGAAATGTCAAGGTGAGAAATAAGAGTAGGGGAGAAGTGGCATTTGTGACTCATATAAGTTACAGAATGTCTGAATACAAACTAGGTTTAAAAAGTACTATACATCAACAAGCAATATACGATATAAGTAAAAATCAGACAATCACTTGAATTTATTTCACAGAACCCAAGTAGCCAGGAAATGCATGGGAATAAGGTTCCATTCCTTTAGCAATGAGTGAAATGTATATTAATAACACAATGTGGTGCCTTTACAAACTCGTCATATTTGCATGAGTCTTACAATTTCTAGATTTGATGAGCACTTATCAACTGGAACTCCTCACTTGTATTGGAATTACTTTTCATATTTCCCATTAAAAGTAAAATTAGTAATGACTCATCAGCCAGCAATTCTATTGCTGGTTATATTTCACAGTAATGTATATACCATTCTACCATAAAAATGTTTATTATAGCATTATTTGTAATAGTCAAAAAGAGAAACAAATGCTTGCTACTTCTCTTTTTTGTCCTAAACTTTCTCTTAGAAAGTTATTCCTAGATATAAATTGCTGCCTTTCATATATCACATAACAAACTCACTGCAATTAAGGATTCTTCAATACACCTTAGAAATAATTTTCATGATGTTAGAGTAAACCAAGAATCTTTTACACAATATAAATTTTAAAAAATTATCAGGTTAGTCAATAGCTTCCTGTTGCTGGCATAACAAATGGTAGCTCTGGGCCTGTGGATATCTAGAACATAGCATATATCATAGCAAAGTGTACATGAAGAAGATGTAGGAGATGAGAAAAAGACTACAATAATAATCTTTACTTGAGAGACAAATTCTAAGAATGTCCAGTTAAATGATAATGATCCCTTTCAATTTGATAAATGTTCATTAATGTTCCATTAATGTGACCAGTATGTAACTACTACCTGTGGAGTACTTAAGTACAACTCCATTGAATCACTGTTAGTTTTAAGGGGCAGCCTTCAAAACTCTCAGCTACCGATTGCAGAAAGGAATACTACAATGTGTGGCTAAAAGCCAGGAGTCTCAACACTCTCCTTTAAAAAAATGTGACTGCTCTTTTTAAAAGTAATTTGTGCCAGGCGCCGTGGCTCATGTCTGTAATCCTAGCTACTCTGGAGGCTGAGATCTGAGGATCGCAGTTCCAAGCCAGCCCAGGCAACAAACAATGTGATTCTTATCTTCAATTAATCACTAGAAAATGGGAAGTGGGGCTGTGGTTCCGGGGTAGGGAGGTATCCTTGAGCTGAAGAGCTCAAGGAGCTCTGTCCTCAGGGAGAACACAGTCTCAGAGAGTTCAAGCCCCAAGACACCCCCCACCACACACACAAAGTAATTTGATTAGTAATGAAGTCATAGACTCCAGAGCTATTCCTTTGGCAGTGCATATATGAAAATTGCTTTTGGAAAAAATTGAATTTCTGTCCAAAGTAATGCTGAAATTTTGAAGTATGACATGAAAACAAAATTGGACTCATCAGTAATTTTATCAGTGATTTTTAGTTCTATATGCTTGTCCTCTGTAAACTTCCACCTTTGAATAACAGAATTTTCATCACTTGCAAGTATTTATTTTGGAATTTTGTTATACCATCTTGGTAAAATGTGCTTAGGAATATTTATTGAGAATACAAATTTTATTAATTATAGTGATACTTTGTTATGACAAAGCAGCAAAACAAGAAACTATCAGCTGGGTGTCAGTGACTCATGCCTGTAATCCTAGCTACTCAGGAAGCTGAGATTTTAGGATCAAGGTTCAAAGGCATCCCAGGCAGAAAAGTCTGTGAGACTCTTATCTCTAATTAGCCAAGAGAAAACTGGAAGTGGTGCTGTGGATCAAGTGGTAGAAAACTAACTTTGAGCAGAAGTGCTCAGAGACAGCGCCCAGACCCAGAGTTTAAGCCCCACAACTAACAAATAATAATAATAATAATAATAATAATAATAATAATAAATAAAATAAGACTCTGTAACTTTATATTTCCGAAATGTCCAATTATAAAGCTAAAATGTCCAATTATAAATCTAAATTTAACAAGTAGTACGTTAACAAAGACATCAATGAAATTATGATACTTTACAATTTTCTACATGTTTACAGTTGATGTTTACCCTGAATTTAATGTAACTAACAAAAGTACTTACAGATAATGTCAACTTATAGATGGTGCCAATATGAAGATAATTTGCTCAAAACAAACTGAATTTTAAGTAGCAAAACTTAATAGAACTCGAGATTCTAGTCAAATTTCTTTGTATTGTCATTTAAAATGTTTAGTCTGGGTTAATTTTAATATTCCTAATTGATAAGATCACATCTTAATTATAAAGCCATCTGCCCATAAAAAGAATAGTGTTAGTGTCACTTAATCATCTGCTATAATAATCGCAGGTCTTCCTTGTTACCTTTGACTTTCTTTTGTTTTATTTGTGTTAAACGTGGCAACTCCCTGCAAAGTGCTGGTGTCGGATGTCTATAACCCTAGTTATTCAGGAGGTTGAGATCTGAGGTTCTTGATTTCAAGCTAGCCCACACAAGAAAGCTCATAAAACCCTTATCTCCAATTAACTATCAAAGAAGCAAAAATTGGAGCTGTGGCTCAAGTAGTAGAGCACTTGCCTTGAGCAAAGAAGCTTAGAGGCACAGATCAGGACTGAATTCAATCTCATCCCTGAAGCTGGAAAGAAATTATTACTTTTATTCTGTTTTTGAGTCAGACATTTTAGTAAGTTAAGTGAGATGACGTCTTCCATTTGTTTTCATCTTTTTTACTTTGGGCCCATCTGAACTTTCCAAACTGCCGTTGTGATTGCTGCTTTATCTTTTTAAAATAAACTTCCAATAAATTTCAGAAAGATTAACATTCACTAAGCGGAATGTCAATGTATTATTTTAAAGTTCCTTCCATAGCTAAGATTTTGTGATATTTTGCTTGTTATTCCATTATTAATATTTGTACTGTTAAAAAATAAGAATGGGCTTAAGTAAATGAAGTATATTTCTTATGCATAAGTATATTTTATGGACATGGAACCATTTTGATGAAAACATATAGTAAATAAAATTATTCCATTTTTAAGATTATACAATACCAGAAACCTATAATAATAATAATGTAGGACATACTAACTAAACTGTAAAATAAAGATGAACTGCCAAACATCCAGCTCTTCTAGGCAAAATTTGTAAAACTTTCACATTATAGTTGCTAAATTTCTATTTGTAGTAATTCCCATACCCCATCTGACATTTACTAAGAGGTTGGCGCCTTCATCTTTGTTCCTTTACATTGCTTCTTCTCTCAGTTAAGTTACATTCATCATCCACCTGCTTCAGATAAACTTAAAAATCATCTCACAAATAGAAACGTCTTCCAAAACCAAATTAAATAGAAAGCAGAAAGGAGAAGCAAGAGAACATTAAATTTCCTTTAGGCTTTCTGCCTAATTCTTCTCAGGCTCAGGGCCTAATTTCCATGGAATCTGTGGGGTAGCTCTGGGAACCTTGCTGCTTGCTGCCGTGTGCTTCAGCACATACATACTCAGTGATGCAAGCAGTCAGGAGCCAGAGGATGCCTGGCCCCACCCACCTGGAGCAAGTGACTGATGGTTGTCCCCATTTGGTCTGTATTTAGCGAGCACGTTTTGTAGAATAAAGGTAGATCTGCACCAAGAGTCTAGTCTCCGGAGTCTATGTTCCTGGGATTACGCAAGGTCTCTGCTGCCATTTTACCCCCGTGGTAGACGTCCAAGAAGGACGCCCACAGGAAACTATTCTGGTTTCTTTGAAAGTCGTGGATAAAAATGAGAATCCTGGTATCATGATATTTCAATCTTATTCTAATTTTAAAATACATTATGTAGCTATTTTCATAATAGGATGGGATAAAAGTTTATGAAAACAGCTGCTTGTTTCAATATTAGAACATTTGCTCTATACACTTAATTATCAGTTCAATATTAAGCAGTATTTCTCAATTGATATCAACCACTAAAATTCCAAACCATTTCTCCTTCTGAAGAAAGATATGTCAGCATTATTGATATCAACATCTCACTTTGATAAGCAATGGAGTAGGAGAGAACATTTCCCACGAAGGATAATGGGTGAATGCAGTCATGATTATATATGAAGTGGGAAAATTCAGGGTGATAAACAGGGTTTTGGGAAAGATAACTGAGAATGGTGGAAGGGGTGACATGGATGAAGATGCATTCATTATATTCATAAATTAACATGCTGAGTTAAAACCCGTCTGTACAATTTTAAAAAAATGAGTATTTCCTTGGAGAATGGTTGCCATTTTTGTGAAATCATATGCAAAGTATCACTCTTCCTCTAAGAATATGTATTTCCAAATGAAATATTTTCACAACTAAATATGTGTTTCTATAAGCACTCATTTGTAGTAGGTTTCTATAAAGACTATTCTTTGCTATATTTTTAATATATTGTGTCTCAGTACATCAGTCATTTAACATGAAGCACATTTTCTTTCATTACTTAGAATACTCTTGAAAATGAAAGGTGTCCCTCAAATAATAAGTAAGCAGGGTGCAAGAGACTATTTTCCCTACGAGACCTGGGACTGCTTCTCAGTTTTATGTCTGAACACCTTCTCCAACATAAATACAAAGACTCAAAGAAGTCTAAATGTCTAATAAGTGATCGAACCAAAAGTCGAATATGGGTTCCTTTGCCTCCCTTGATTGTTCCAACTGTTTACATATATGAAAAACTAGGTCTTCAACCCAGATGCCCCCCAGTAGATGAATGGATCAAGATGTGGTACTTGTATGCAATGGAATTCTATGCTGCCATCAGAAAAAATGACATTGTCCCATTCACAAGGAAATGGAAAGAATCATAGTAAGTGAAGTAAGCCAGACCCAAAGGAACATAGACTCCATGGTTTCCCTCATTTGTAATAATTAGTACACATCTAGGAATCTCCTAGCAGAGGATCACAATAGCTCAAAAGTTATGTACATATGACTATATGGGATCAGATTAAGTGAAAGGAATTCTCGGATATGAAAAGAAGAGGTTCATTTTTGTGATTGTTTTTCTTAATGTACTTTGTAAAGTAATTTCTTTTCTCTTTTTTCTCTTAGGATTAATCTCATGTGGTTACTGTATCTGACTTTGTTACCTAGTATATTGTATATATGTTCATTTGTTTATTTGAAATAGGGAAGAAAAGGAGAAAACAAGATGATTGGGAGGGGTTGGGGAAGGAAAAGGGGGACAAAAACATGAGAAGTGGTATTGAGAAGTAATGCACCCATTACCTGATGAATGTAACTGTAACCCCTCTATACATTACCCCCAAAATAAAATACAATAAAGATGATTATTACATGAAAAAGGAAAAAAAAAACCTAGTTCTTAAATTGCTTGTTCTTTGGTGACTTCACTTTATAATGTCCTAAACTCAGAAGAGATTGATAGGCACAAAACTCTAGAAAATGGCCGGGTGTGGTTGCTGACACCTGTAATTCTAGCTACTCAAGAGGCTAAGATCTGAGAATCCAGCTTCAAAGCCAGCCTGGGCACAAAAGGACCTGAGAGTCTTTTCTCCAATTAACCTCTAGTGAATAGGAAGTGAGGCTTGGCTCAAGGGTAGGGCGGTAGCCTTGAGCTATAGAGCTCAGGGATAGTACCCAGACTGAGTTCAATCTCCATAACTTACAAAAAAATATAGAAAATGGTGTTATGAGTGTTAATTCCTTGGGAGATTTCTTGTTTCAAGAAATACATCAGATTATATAACAGCAAAGGAATATTCTGATTATTCTGATTGGGATTCTTGATTAGTACTCATCAAAGCTAGCAAGGCTTTCAAATACCCCTGAGACTTCATGACAACTGAGAACAAGTCAAATGATGCAAAATGACATCTCAGAGTAATTCTGCAAGATAAAAACAGCCTTATGTTAAAGCTTAGGAAAACAGAATAAACAATGGATTTTACTTAACAATAATGATTAAGTATTGGTCCATTAATGCTGACAAATGTATCATACAATCATACTCATTAACAATAGTTCAAAGTCAGCATGAAATGTTATGCTTTTTTCACATACTTTTTGTAGCTTGCAATTTGATATAAAGATTATCTAAAAACTGAAACAAATACTCTTCTATAATCTGCTTTTACTGAGATCTATGAACACACTTCTCAATTTGAATAGAAAATTTTTAGCAAATACTTAACATGAGTGCTTTGAATTTCATTTAATGTATCATATCCATATCCAACATTCAAATCAACAATTTAAATGTTACATTTGCTGACCATTTAATAATGTCATTTATAATATATGTGCCATTATGTACATATTTTTCATCAAGGCATGATCTTTTATAGGTTCCTAAAGTATTTTCAATTTGTTTCTTTACATGCAAAATGGGAATAACAATATGTAACCATGGAGACCAGAATTAGGATGAATGTGATATTGTTATCAAGGCTACTGCAAGATCTTCACACAGTAACATCTCAAGGCATATTGCTACCCTATTAAACATCATAATTTTTAAACGTGGAAGACCAAAACTTTTTATACCTTGCCTATAATCATCTGAAAACTGTCTGAGGGTAGACAAGACTGTTTAGAAATACCCCTTTGAGATTTCACTGCATGATAAGCACTCAGCATTTAGATGAATCACTTAACCTGAACATTGACATGCTATAATGTGAGATTGCTCTTTCTGCATTCAGCTTACATTGTTTTATGACTTAGTTTCTTCCAACTTTATGAATTTTGTTTAGGTATTGCACAGGTTTATGACCTTTATAATGAAGTCATTCTGTTATGTTCTATTATCATATAATTATTTATCTTGATTTGGGTTAGTGGAAACAAATACTGAGCTTCAGTGCAAATTATTCTTCAATAATTTTTACTGACTCAAGTAAGATAGCCAATCACTCTCTAACACACACACACACACACACACACACACACACACACACACACACACCCCAGAAACACCTCTACTTGATAGAGGAGCATTTTTCATAAACCTTAAGTAAACTGATTAGTACCTGAGATAATTTAGCTGTTTCTATTAAAATGTGGAACTTACTATCGCAATTCAGGAGCAATTTAAGATTAATCATTACTATATGACATGTCCAAATTCTAAATGTGCCAGTGTACTTCTTATGAACATGTAAATAACTCCTCAAAGTGATTCATATCCTGTGTATTAGGAGGTTAATAGAATAAAGAAAACCAAACCATCAGAGGTAAGGGACAATTGAAAGTCACATGCAGAACATTAGATGTCCTTTCACATGCCATCATTTCAGAGCTGAAACATGTAAAATATGAACATCAATTTTTTCAGAAGTAGAGATGAGTAGCTAGCTAATATTCATGACCTCAGCCAGTTTCTTGTGAAACAATTTTTGAGCTTGTAGGACAGGTTTGGAAGAGACTCTTAAGCTAAGATTCAGAACAGAAGGCTCAAACCAAGGACCCGACATGAGCAAACATTCTCTTGGTTGCTTGGGAGGTCATCCAGGCAATAGAAAAGCAGTAACAGCACGTCTGTTAAGGCTATCTTTGGAATGAGACAAGTTTTGGTACTGAAAAGACTGCCATCTTATTTTTCTTCTCTTTTATCCTCTACTTATTGTGATGGGAAACCATGAGCATTCAATCATTCTAACACGAATTACATAAATAATTATATCATATGCTTTTAAGGGATACATGAAATAATGTAATCTAATTTATAAGAGTACAAAGATAGGATCTTTGTGGAAAACTAACATCTGTAAAGAGTTGCAAAAACATTGAACCATATTTCCCAAGAAACAGCCTGAGTGCACATTTACAATCTGGCAATAATCATATTTACTATAAACGATGAAAAAGACCACTTATGTTATACATGCAGGCATGAAAGACCTTTAGATACATTTGCTTTTATAGTTTCTGACACGTGGCAAAGTCAGTCATATTTTATAGATTTCAATTGAACTCATTCTCAAACACGACTGTTCAGTTAAACTGTAGTTTCCTCTTAGGATCCATACTAGAGCAGCAAGAAACTAGTTTAAGAAAACAAAATCATAATACATGGTAAGCTTATGCGTCAAATTATATTATTTTGCTTTTATAACAAAACACCAACATATGATAGGCATTGCCCATAATCAAATATACTTCCTGTTTTATCACAGGTCAAAAGCAAGCCACAGATTCTACAAACCACCTACAATTGCATGTGCCTGGATACATGACAATAGTAAATGGAAAAACGTTATTTTAATGGCATTATTTTTAAAATATTTTGGTTTGTAATGTTTTAAAACTTCTATTTTATTGCAAGTACTCTTTTAAAGATGAGGATTATGATGTTTAAACTTTCATTTTTTTCCCCTGGACATTAAATCTTACCATTTAGCCCAGGCTGGGCTGCTTCTGCCTGCTGAGGACCAGGACTAGTAGCCTACACTATTACGCCCAGCGGTAATGTTTAATCTTGCTTATTACCTTGATTGTGTGGGAAGATACTTAGGAAAACAGTAAAAACATTTCTGAGTACCTCCATTAGGGTATTTCCCCAAAAGGTTAAATAAATCATAAAAGGTTCCATAAATTTAAAAAATAATTCAGTTGCTCAAAGTTAATCTGTATGCCTTACAGGTTTTAAATCATATCCATATTCATATACTTTTGGTTTTAGTGAGAAGCATATGTAGATATCAGTATAATAGTATTATAATATTTTAGACCTTTGTCAATCATAAAATTGGTATCAAAGATTTCGGCGTATATTGTCTCAAAATTATAGTCATATCTAGATAGTAAAGGACAATAATTACATTGTTAATGAGAACATAGTTAACCTCAACTTTTTATGTGTGTATTTTTAGGAATTTTGTTAACGATCTATAGAAAGCACTTGAATAGGACTTTTAGTCATCCAAAGTTAGAAAAGATCACTAAATTTGTTTGCAAGGCTCTTTTTGACTGACGATGAAATTTTTATATGGAGTAATTCTCACTTGCTTCTTTTCCTCAATAATATTTGTTGGAGATCTATAATTGAACATAATTTTTAGCACAAGGAATACAGAAAGGAACCTCACAATGCAAATGCATTTAAGTGTTCTTGTGCAATCCCTGGACAGAGTATCAAAGTAGACTTCCTGCAGGAAATTGGTTAACCTGGGTGTCAGAAGAGAAGTTTGTTAGGGAAATAAAGAGATGAGAATGACTATTTGGGACAAGTGTTTCTGTGCTTCTAAAAGTTGAATTAGAGCAGTAAAAATTAATAGTATTCAAAATACTTTCCCCCAGGTGTTGATTCTTTGCTCGATAGATGGAAGTTTTGATTGTTTTCTAATTAATCCTTGTGTGTAACATTGCTCTGTTTTGGGTTTTTGTTTCTGGAAAAAATGAAAGAAAATTCTTATTTAGTAAGGAGGGGAGAAACTAAAGTTCATGTATAATGAGAACATGGTCTTTCAATGGATCTGAAGAGAATGACCAGAAACTCAGAGATAAAGGTATGGGATGCTCAAAGCACACTCCCGCAGCTTTTCTCTAAGTAAACAAGATTTATGAGGGAAAACCATGTAACTGAATCATTTCCTTCAAATATTCCATTCTTTCGGGAACTTTTCCAATCAGATTGTTCTTTTTCCTGATTTGAATGTCTACACTCAAAACACAGAGTATTGATTTTTTTTAATAGAGAGAAATATTTACACAGCATTTTGAAAGGAAAAATAGCCGATCGCAAAGATAAAAGTTGATGGAAAATTTTGAGCAAGTTTGATACCTTACAACAAGGACATGGAGAAAATGAAAAATAAGAATTATACACTGTAAATAGCAATGAGCCATGTTCAAGTGTGATGAGAATTTTAAAACTCAGGGGATTTTCTAGAATTCAGTACTTACAAATAGTAATTATGACATGGTGAGATTAAGAACAAGTGAGGAAAATTACTTCAGCTACTATAACTTTAGGTCATTCAACTACAAACAAAGGGTCTATCACTGTTTGAGTGTGATGAAATCAGGGAACTTCTTTGCCCTCTGTTGGCAAATTGAGCTGCTCATGGCAGAGCTACAAGACTGTGAGGAAGATAGAAGAAGGAGCAAGCAGATGGAGTTGTACTGGTTATAGCCAGAGATAAAGAGATTAAGTGAAAACAAAAACATGGTAAGAAACAACTGCACCTGCATCCATTAAAGCTTGCTAATGGCAAGTGAGCCCCACAAAAACCAGAATGTTTAACTTGGTGTAATTTGAAAGTTATTTTACAAGCTGTCATGGTGCATTTCCACACGTATGCCTTCCCTTTTATTGTCAGTGGGGAGGGAGGTGATGCTAAATATCACCAGTGGCCAAATTTTAAATACAGAAGATCTGGTGATTTTACTGTGCCTGTTTTTGTTTACCCACCCACTCAAAATTTTATTTTAGCAACATGGAACCACCTTATACTGGTTTCAATATGTGATCTGCTTTTGCCTTTCAAAGTTTTCAGAAGTTAAAATAAATAAATAAACCAGGCACTTCCTTCCTTCACAGATGTTTTACTTTATGTTTTGCACAAGGAAAAGTAGGAAACATCTTTAAACATGGACAGTGAAAATAGACAAATAGACTTAGGTTGTATGCTTGTAAGTAAGTCATTGTACCTCGAAAAATTGCTATGTAATGGCAACTAAGAAAAATAATAGTAGTTGTAAAGCATTCAAATAAGAGGGGATGCTATTTAGGGGGTCATCTCAGAAGAGAACTAGAGAACAAGGAGAGATGGAGAGCAGAATATAAAAGCAAGAGGCATTTCCATTAGTAAAAGGAATAATGAAACCCCATATTGTACATGGCAAGACCTAAGTAGTTTGATAAAAAATATATTGTTCGATGTCCATTGCTGTTCATTTTCCCAAATTAACTCAAAATTTGTTATTTTAAGCAAATGTTTCCCATAGTGTCTCTGGGAATCTGGGCCTGATTTAACTAGGTGTGCTTGTTTCCTCACAGGGCTATTGTACCACTGGAAAGGCCTGATTGGGAATGAATGAATGATCCACTTTCAGTCTCTCAGAAGAGGATTCTTCTCAAGGATACTCTTAACAGGACAACTTGCTTCTCTCAGAGTGAGATAGATCTAAAAGTGCCCAAGACTGAAGGAGCAGTCTTTTTATAACCCAATCTCAAGAATGACATGTTATTATTTCTGCTGTTAATCTCTAGAAAACAGGAAGTAGGGCAAGGGTAGGGCAGTAGCCTTGAGCGGAAGAGCTCAGGGTAAGTTCTTAAGCTCAGAGTTCAAGTCCCACAACTGACAGAAAAAAAATGTTGATATTATAAAGGTAATGTACAAAGGGGTTAAAATTACATAAGTCAGTTAAAAAGTACACACCTCATCTCTATAATATCACGCTTCCTTCATTCTCTCCCAGTTTTTCCCCTCTCATCTTCACCCATAAGATGAACAGCTCATTTCAACAGTGTCTAGTGACTACCAATGTTGCATATGTTTACCTTTGTCCCTCCTTTTCTGTGACCCCCTTACCCTCTCAAAGATAAGGGAAGAAACAAGATAAAAAGAAAACAAAGCAGGGTCCAGGAATTTAGCCTGGCGGTAGAGTGCATGCCTAGCATATATGAAGACCAGGGTTTGATTCCTCAGTACCACATACATAGAAAAGCCGGAAGTGGTACTGTGGCTTCAGTGAAAGAGCTCTAGCCTTGAGGAAAGCCCAAGGACAGTGCTCACAACCTGAGTTCAAACTCCAGGACTGACAAAGTTAAGAAAAAAGAAAATCCCTCTTCTTTCCACTTTCTGGAGTTCAGTTTGATAAATACTATTTGATATGATCAGATGCACATAGATATTGCATCTTCGTGTTCCTATCCTGAAAATATTCTTTGTATTCATTGTGTGTGAATGCTTAGAGACTTGTGTAATTTTTTATGTCATAGTCCCAGTGTAAAAATTTTATTTAACCATCCAGTGTGTAGGTTTACAAACTTATAGGTTATGGGCACATTTTAGCTGTAACAAATGAAATGATGCAAACTTATGCTTCTCTGGGCTTGACTTAATATAATGTTTTCAAATCTTTCCATTTCCTTACAAATGGTGCAATATCATTCTTTGTGAAGAATGAGCAGAATTTCATTGTGTACATATATCTTTTGTTTTCTTGACCCATTTGTCCATTTAGGAGCATATGGCTGATTCTCTAGCTTGGCTATGGTAAATAGTGCTGCAGTGAACATGGTTGTTCTTATACCTTGTTTGTATTCTATTTGATAAATGCCCAGGAGTGGGATTCCTGGGTCATAGGCTAATTCTATGATTAGTCTTCTGAGGAACCTCCTCCATACTGTTTCCCAGTAGTTTCAACTTGTAGTTGAACAAGTTTATATTCTCACCAACAGTGTAATAGAGTTCCACACCAGTATTTGTTATTGTTGGGTTTTTTGTTTGTTTGTTTGTTTTTTGATACTGGCTGTTCTGCTTGGTGTGAGGTAGAATTTCAATATTGTTTTACTTTGTATTTTCTCTATGGCCAGAGATGTTGAACATTTCTTCATGTGCCAATTGGCCATTCTTACTCTTCTAAGAAGTCTTTATTTTAAGTTGTTCTCACATTTATTAATTGAGTTGTTGTTTCTTTGAAAGTTTATTTTGGGAGATTTAAAGATTTACTCTTAGTTTCCCCACAGTATTTTCTAAGTCTGTTCCTCCTTTGCTTTTGGAAAAGTAAAAGATATTAGAGCTGTGTTTTTATGAACTTGAAATTAAAAGGCAAAGCTAGTCCCAGAATTAAGAATCTTATAACAGAAAAAAGTCTGTAGGAGCTGGATATGTAGCTTAATGGTAGAGTGTGGGCTTAGCATGCACGAAGACCTGGATTTGATTCGTGAATTCTACATAATTTTTAAAAATAATAACAAAATTATTTAAAAACAGTCTATATAAGGTGATAGGAAATAGTGAAACAGATATTATCATTTGGAGAATTATTAAATGAATTTTGAGAACAGAAATATTGAGTGTTGTTTCCTTTCCAGATCCAGCTGGAATTTTTTTACTGTTACTAATATTTAAATTGTTGCTTTTAAGTTAATTTACTATGCTATATTCTATAGGCTAGAAGTCTGACAAAAAATCTTACTGGGCTACAATAAACATAAACTTATAAATAGTAAACCTATGCAGACTTAATTTTTTTAATGAAAAGTCTACACGAGAATTTGTTTCCTTGTTTCTTCCAACTTCTGGATAGCTAGCAACATTCAATGACTTTTGCTCTCCCTCTTTCTTATTCAAAACTATGAACATTGCACCTCATCTATCTGATCTTTCTTCCTCAACCATGCCTTTTTGATCATAGCCTGGATAGGTTTTCATATATTCATGTGATGAAATTTTGCCCATCTAGATAACGCAGATAAATTCTCCTTCTCAGAAGAATATTATTTAATCATGTTTCAAAGTCTCTTACTATGTAGACTAATTTATATATGAGGTCAGGTATTAGGATGTGCTCTTCTTTTTGGGACCATTACATCTATCATATAATAGATGACTAGATAGAGGATTAAGATTAGGTTCAATACATTCATTGGCGTGTGTGTGTGTGTGTGTGTGTGTGTGTGTGTTTCTGGGGACTGAGCCTATTCGCTGATGCATGTCTTGTAAGCAATGTACCATTGAGCTGCACTTTGGCCCCACTGAGTATAAACTGTAACATGTTTTCGGGGAAAATCTCTGCTACTCCAGATTTCAAGTACAAAAGCTATATTTTTGTTGTTTATTTAATATACAATTGATCTGAACTTTTCTTTGGTTGCAAAATGAAAATGATAAATGTTTAGAAACTTGATTTAAGTAACCTGTATGTATTAATCCTTAATAAATATTGTATTATATTAAATTGTTAATTTTCCTATCATTTCATAATGCTACAAAGAAATTTCAATTTATGTATATATTTGTTGGTGGTGGTGATGGTGTGGTGGTGGTGGTAGTGGGGCTTAACCTCAGCCTGAATGCTGATGCTAAGTTCTTTAGCTCAAGACTAACACTCTACCACTTGATCCACAGTGCCACTTCCAGTTTTCTAGTGGTTAATTTGAGATAAGAGTCTCAGGGACCTTTGTTTCCGGGCTATCTTTGAGACTCCTTATTTTCTAGACTCCTTCATGAAAAGTATTTTGCAAATCAACTGAAGAACAGGATGAGAAATTCAATCAACAAGAGATGTTTGTAGACAACATCTTAAAATGAATTGCTAGTAATTAATAATACTGTCTAGATGAGAAAAAACATCTATGAACACATACCTGTATCCTACTGTTAATATCTCGAGTGTTGTGGCAATTCTGTAAAAACAAAACTTATATCTTTGAAATATCAGATTTAGTTTAACTCAACTGCAAGCCAACTACTTTATTCCACCACTGGTGAGTAATACAGCCAGTTCCACAATGTTGAAGTTAGTGAAGAAATGGAAAATCAAGAAAAGAACACATGCTGGTGCTGATTTGCTCTGTGCATCTAATGCCAAAAGCATTACAGAGAAAGATAGCTCATAACGCATTTCAATACGCATGAAGTGTGGAAAAATACTCAGCTCTTCTTCTTTCTTTCCTTTCCATTCACATGATTTCATGATTTTTCATTCAACTCTAACCAAAAGTGGCAGAAATGTATTTGTTTTATTTTTGTAAATTTGTATCTACAAATAAAGTTTTCTTGAAACACAAACCCTCTCATGCATTTATTTGCTTATTGTCTGTGTCTGACTCCCTGCTCCAACATCAGAGTTGAGTGATTTAACTGAGACTATATTGCCTACAAAGACTAGGATGCTTGTGATCTGAGTCTTTACAGAAATCCTTCATTGAGCTCTGATCTACTATTAATTACAGTGTAAAATCTGCAAGCCTACAATAATGTAGGCTTATACATAAAGAATGCAGTCATTGTATTCAATATATGCCAGACTCAAAGGAACATAGGCTCAATGGTTTCCCTCATCTCTTATAATCAGTAGAAACCCTGGACTCTCATAGTGGAGATTTGCAATAGAGCAAAACCTAGATACATAAGGCCATATAGTATGACGCTAAATGAAAGGACCTCTAGGATATAATGAGTGATTGTTGTCCTTAATGTACTATGTTATCTCTCATCTCTTTTGTTGTCCCTTGGTTATATCATATTGTTACAGTATCTCACTTTGTTATCTGATATATTGGATATATTTGTATTTGGTTATTTGAAATTGGATAGGGAAGGGGGAAGACAAGATGAAGGGTGGGGGTGGGGGAGGAGGGAAATGGGGACCAAGACATGAGAAAGGGTATTAATGTATGTGAATTAATGCACCTTCTATCTGGCGAATATAATGCAACCCTTCTATTAATTACAATAAAAATATATGAAAAAAAAAAGAAAATGGGAAGTGGGACTTGGCTCAAGGGTAGGGCTGTAGCCTTGAGCTGAAAAGTTCAGGGACAAAGCCTAGTCCCAGGGCAGGGAGGTAGCCTTGAGCTGAAGAGCTCAGGGGCAGCACCCAGGCCCAGATTTTAAGTACATGACCCACCAAAAGAAGAAGAAGAGAAAGAAGAAGAAGAAGAAGAAGAAGAAGAAGAAGAAGAAGAAGAAGAAGAAGAGGAGGAGGAGGAGGAGGAGGAGGAGGAGGAGGAGGAGGAGGAGGAAGAGGAGGAGGAGGAGGAAGAGGAAGAGGAAGAGGATAACATTTTATGAAAATAAACTTTTTATTAAGATAATAAAATGAGAACTAGATACATCTCTATGAAACTTTTATTCATATGATATAACTAAAATATCAACTTTATTAGATTTATTAGTATTATATTATTACTAACAATACCGCATAAACTTATACAAATACTAGGTCACAGAAAAATTTAAAGGACATTAAAACAACATGATAAACAAATGCTTCCAACGGCAGGCATTGAGTTGAGAGCAGTTTCTGCTTTCATGACTATTAATCTGTTCTTATTGAGATAGATATTTTTCTTTGTTTCAACAATGAGCCTGAGTTAGAAATTATTTAAAGACCTTTCTAGCATACATTTGGGGAAATGCATGGTTTCCAATGCTTTGTCTACCAATAGTTGGAAAGGAGGAGAGTAGTCATATGTGATGTCTGCTGACCTGAATTTATTTCCAGTAAAACACAGCGGTCACAACAAAGGACTCAAATATGGCTTTGTGTATCTCATCTGTCATAGGAGAAGCTGTAACTACACAGGAGAAAATCATTGCCAGACATTCTGGTTCTCTTCTTTTATTTAAAAACAGCTTAACTCAACTCATCTTTTAGTTTTCTGGACACATGTACACTTCCGAAATGAATCCAATCCCTTTAGTCTAGGTTAGGTACTTTTCTATGTGGTCCCAAACCCCTTCTCAGTTTCCCCTACTGGAATATGCACCACATTTTTTTCAGTTATATTTCTTCTTAACATTTCAAAAACTCTATGAAAACATAAGACCTGGTCTGCTTCATTCACTTCTACAACTCCACCATTGATCACAAGTTTGAGTCAATATTACCCTTCTGAATAAATTTTGAGTGACTGAGTGGGTAAGTGAGTAAGTTCTCTAGTAGATGTGCATAATTAAATGGAAGGACAAAGAAATCTCTAGAATATCTATCATAAATAGACACTGGTGACTATATAAATTTATTCTTCTACTGGAACTCAATAAAGTGTGAGTTTCTGTTTGCAGCTAAGGAGAGTTTATCGTTGATAGTAACCACTGCTGTTCAGAAGAATTCCAGATGGACATGGCTTTAGAACCAGTTAGGATTTCTCAATCCAAAGCTATACATTGAATGTGCACAAATCCCAATTTAACTAAACCATTTAAGTTAGAACACGTACAAAGTTAAGAGCTAGATGCTTCAGTATGTTATTTCTTCCAATCAAAACTGGACAGGATACTCACTTTAATTAGAAGTAAAAAAATAAACCCAGTTACCTATGACTTATGTCTATAATCCAATGTAGGAAGCTGAAATATAGAGGATAATAGTTTGTTATCAGCCAGAGCAGGAAAGTTTTCTGGACTTCATCTCTAAAATAATCAGCAAAGAGCAAAACTAGTTTCATGGCTCAAGTTAAAACCTGAGTGCAAAAAGGAAGGAAGGAAAGAAGGAATTGGAAGGGGAGGAAGGGAAGGGAAGTAGGAAGAAGGGAAGAAGAGAGGAATGGAGAGAGGGGAGGGAGGGAAAGGAGGGAAAGGAAAAAAGGAAGGAAGGAGGGAAAGGATAAAAGGAAAGAAGATTTTTAAAATATCACTAGAATTATCTTTTTGCTTGTCACTGTAAGGCTACAGATGCATATAAAAGATTAAAAAGATATATTCACCAAAAGTAATTCAAGTATAGATACTTTTGGTGAGTGTTTTGACATAAAGTGTGGCAATTTGATAGTGTTTCATGTATTTACATGAATGTAAGCAGGATTTTGTGTGTCATCAGTGAATCCAAATAAAGTCTAAATTGACTTGTATATATCACAAGTTCTATTTCTTGTAGTACATAAATTAGTATTTATTAACATTCACATGCTGTCAGGCACTAGGTTATTTGAATTTTCTTTATTTTTTTTTCGTGCCAGTACTGGGCTTGAGCTCAGGGCCGGAGCACTGTCCTTGGACATTTTCAAGGCTAGAGCTCTATCATTTGAACCTCAGCACCATTTCTGCCTTTTTACTATGCATGTGGTACCCAGGAATCAAACCAGGGTCTGTGTGCATACTAGGCAAGCACTCTACCACTAGGCCAAACTCCTGGCCCCAGGTAATTTGAACTTTTCTAAGACTCATTTTTTCCTCTGAAAAATGTAGAGGATTACATGACTTGTATCTTTATTCAAGATCAGTGAGAGAGTACAAAAGACATCCATACAACAATCCCATTGCAATAATTTATTACATCAATGTTTAAAGGAATTGTTAACAGAGCTACCATCTCTATTTTCTTACCCTATTTTACTGTGAATACATTGTTCACTTTTTATTTTCATTTAGGGTTATATAGCCTTATATTCTTGTAGTCATAGTGGAATTAGCCTTGTAAGTTTTTAGAGTCATTTACAGGTTCAGATATAAGGTATCAAATCAAGTTCTCAGAAAAATATCAATTGCTTATATTGAAAGTTTACTGTTAATTGATTAGCATTAAAATGGGTAACATTTAAGGTCTGACGTAAACTATACTGGCCTTGATTCTTATGTTCAGTTTGCCTTGCTTGGAATTGGGATTCCTGTTCTGAACCTCTCATTCATAAAAGAGTTCACAAACTTAAAGCTTCATAACATCAAGCAATTCCATAGCAATCTTATGAAGAATTTATAGTTTATTACAAGTACTGAAATAAGCATTTAGAGAATGGCGTATTTTATGTTTAAAGTCAGTTTCCTTTCTTTTATGACAATTGTTTTATTTCTAAAATGTGCATACCATAATGTTAACTCAATTGTGGACTAAGGGAATATCTTTGACAATACAAACTATAATATCATTTTGGTCTTTCAGAAGTGTTATTTCTTATGACAACTCTCAGGAAATTAAAAGGTTTTGCTATTTCCACACCAGAAATAAAACTAATTTCTGCCATTGCAAAACACAAAGGAAAACATTTTTGTAAAAGGATTGCCAGAATTTAAGGAGAGATCAAAATATATAAAGCTAATTTGTTTATTTTTCCACTTTCTGTAAAGCAAGATTTGACCATATATAGTCAGTAAGATACCTCTTTCCTAATTTGGATTGATCAGAGCATTTTCAAAACATCTGTCCAACTTGATCCACTGCCCAGGAAGTCTAATAACTTTTGAGAAGAGAAATAGAGATTTATTAGGTAAGACATGGAACTACCTGGAAAATTATGAGGTTTTAGTATGACTATCAGTCCTGAAACACATGCCAAAAGTTAGCCATGTGGAATGTAGTAAGACCTCTAGATAACTTCAAAATAAACTCTTTGATTACATGAAATTGTAAGAAACAGGCATCTGCCAGAATTGATATCTTTACTTAGAGTGAAGTAAAAACCATTTCAATGTCAGAAATATGATTAATAGATTTCAAAATGGATCCCATTTTCCTACATGGTCTAGTCTTAAGCATTCTGCCTTACCAAAAATTTATCTCCTTTCCAATTCATGGGATGATTGTAATTCTGCTTTCTAAACAGGTTTTAAACATGTCAAAAGGAAGCCCAACATAACTAGGAAAGAATATAAAGCAAGAAAACAAGTAGGTTACTGCCAAATAGTATTAAAAAGAGCACAACTCCAGGTCTTTCTTTCCTCACTGCATCTGTCTTACAAATTTTAATCTGTAAACATTCTCAATATAGAGTTTTGCTTTAAGAATGACTCATATTAACCAAAGCTCTGTTTGCTCTCTTTTTTCATATATTTTTATTGTAATTAATAGAAGGGTTACATTATATTTGCCAGATAGATGGTGCATTAATTCCCATACATTAATACCCTTTCACATGGCTTGGTCCATTTGTATAATGGAGATAAACAGGTAATCATTTGAGTTACTATTAAGAACTATACCTAATCATGTATCTGAGTAATGAGTCCTTCACTCAAAGTATTCTCTCTAATCACAATGAAAGTCCAATGATAACGAAGGTCAAATAAAGATTATTTATTTGTGAATGTCAATTCATCACATCAGATACCTTTTTGGAAATTAGCCAGATGCAACGAAATATAAATTGCAAGATTTCCCTTCTTATTATATAATTAAAACTTGTCTATAAATCTGCAATTAAACCCACTTGTTGGTAAAAGACAAAAACTTACACTTGCACAAAATGAAGTATACAAGACTGTAGACATTCACACATTGAGACCAACGGAGGATATTCTTAGGACAGGATCACAAAGGCTCAATAGTTATGTGCATATGAACATATAAAATGATGTTTTTATCAAACTGAATTCTAAAACAATAGAAACAAGAGGGGTTTTTTTGTTTTGCATTTTTTATCTTTGTCTCTCTTTTCCTTTTCTGTAACTTCTGTCTCATCTGTACCTTCTGTCTCACATGTAAGTTTATCTGTTCAGGAGAGGGTAAGGTAGAGCACAGAAATGGAAGTAATAAAGAGTGAACTCATTCGAAAGTACGTTAAAAATGAATTATACTTAAACAGAACTCTAAGTATCACACAGTGAGAACATTGGAGGATATTCCTAGGAAAGGATCACAATGGCTCAATAGTTATGTACAATGATCATATAAAAGGATGAATATAGAAAAGTACTCAAAGAAACAATACAAAGAGTTTTTTTTAAATTGTACTATCTGCAGTTCTCTTCTCCCCATTTTGTATATCCCTTGTTATTACTGTTTTTGATTTCTGTACCATTTGTCATATACATATTTATTTGACTTGAGGAATGGAGAGGAAACAACAAAAAGATGGGAAAAACTGGTGAACCAATTTAAGAGTGATACTAACTAAACATTATGCTGGAAATGAACTTTTACAACTTGGGCAGGGAAAGGCAATGAAGGAGAAGTGGGAGAAAATGAGGGAAGGGGAAACACTGTTTCAACTACTACACTGTTGGTGGGAGTGCAAACTCGTTCAACCACTATGGAAAGCAGTATGGCAGTTCCTCAAAAGACTAAACATAGAGCTCCCCTATGACCCAGCAATTCCACTACTTGGCATTTACCCAACCATCCATAAATAAAGACATACTAAATCCACCAGCACAACAATGTTCATTGCAACACTATTTACCATAGCAAAGATATTGAACCAACCTAGATGTCCCTCAGTTGATGAGTGGATCAACAAGATGTGGTATGTGTACACAATGGAATTCTATGCTGCTGTCAGAAAGAATGACATTGCCCCATTTGTTAGGAAATGGAAAGACTTAGAAAAGATCATATTAAGTGAAGTAAGTCAGACTCAAAGGAACTTAGGCTCAATGGTTTCCCTCATTTGGCATAATCAGTAGAAACCTTGGGCTCTTCTAGCAGAGATTTTCAATAGAGCAAAATCTTGATACAAAAGGCCATACAGTAGGACACTAAATGAAAGGATCTCTAGGATGTAGAAACGTAACCCATATAATGAATGATTGTTGTTCTTAAGGTACTATGTTATCTCTCATCTCTTTTGCTGTCCCTTGGTTATCTCATATTGTTACAGTATCTCACTTTGTTACCTGATATATCAAATATATTTGTATTTGGTTATTTGAAATTGGATAGGGAATGGGGGAAAAAAGATGAAGGGTGGGGGTGTGGGGGAGGGAAATGGAGACCAAGACATGTGAAAGGGTATCAATGTATGGGAATTAATGCACTATCTATCTGGCAAATATCATGTAACCCTTCTATTAATTACAATAAAAATATATGAAAAAACTGTAGTAATTATCTTAGTTATGTAATTCTTATCATTTCTGTATATCACCTTTACAATAAATATTTTAAAAAAAAACTTGGGAGAGAGTCAGGACGGAAAATCTAGAGAAAATGAGGGAAGAGGTGAGAGTGTTCTAAAGCAAGTGTACTAATTACCTAACCTATGTAAGTGTAACCCATCTGTATATCCTTTAAAATAACATTTTTGTGTTTAAATATAACCAGGGTGGCACATAGAGGGGTTACAGTACATATGTAAGGTAGTGAGTACACTACTTCTTGAACATTGAACATTCCCATTTTCCCCCAATTTCCTTCTTCCCACCACTTCACAAGTTGTAGAGTTCATGTCCAACATACTGTCTTGTGAATATCACTGTTATAAATCTCCATCCTTTGTCCTTCCTCTCATCAACTTGTTTTTCCCCTTCCCCTCGCCAATTCAAATAAACAATTAGATGGGTATAGGATACAACAGGTATCAAAGTCAGATACAGCAGCAATAGCAGGTAAAACGTACGGGAAAAAAAGAGAGAAAGTAAAATGAAAGGAGAAGTGAGAGAAAATAAATAAGTTCACATAGGATATTAAAAACAACAATCACTCTTCAAAGAAATTAAAAACAAAGGCTCTTTATCAAACACATTCTACGAAGCCACTATACCTCTCATCCCAAAACCAGACAGAGATTCATGAAAGAAAGAGAACTATAGACCCATTTCGATGATGAATATTGGAGCAAAATCTCTCAACAAAATACCAGCAAACCGTCTTCAGCAACTCCTCAAAAAAAATTATACACTATGATCAAACAGAATTGATCACAGGGATGCAAAGCTTGTTCAACATATGCAAATCAATTAATATAACTCAACACATCAACAGGAGCAGGGACAAAAATCACATGATTGTCTCAATAGATGCAGAAAAGGCATATAACAAGGCCCAACACCCCTTTATGCTAAAAGCTCTGAAGAAACTAGGAATCCATGGAACATTCATCAGTATAATAAAAGCTGTGCATGACAAACCCACAGCTAGCATTATACTTAATGGCTAAAGGCTAAAGCCATTTCCTCTAAAATCAGGAATGAGACAAGGATGCCCACTCTCTCCACTCCTCCTTAACACAGTATTAGAATTCCTAGCCAAAGCAATAAGGCAAGAAGCAAGCATAAAGGGGATTCAAATAGGGAAACAGGAAGTGAAACTTTCCCTCTTTGCAGATGACATGATTCTGTATTTAAAGAACCCTAAAGACTGCACTCCCAAGCTGCTTGAGCTGATTCAAAACTTTGGCAAGGTAGCAGGGTATAAAATTAACCCTCAAAAATCAACTGCCTTTCTTTATGCAAAGAATGAGAGGAAAAGGCAACAATCAGGAAAGCAACTCCTTTTGCAATATAGCCTCAAAGAAAATAAAGTACCTAGGAATTAACTTAAGTAAGAATGTAAAGGACATTTTTGATGAAAACTTTAAAACCCTGAAAAAGGAAATTAAAGCAAAACTGAGGAAATGGAAAAACCTCCCATGCTCCTGGATTGGAAGAATTAACATCGTGAAAATGGCAATCTTGCCAAGGGCTATCTACAAATTCAACGCAATACCAATCAATATCCCAATGTCATTCCTTAAAGAAATAGAAGAGGCAATCTAAAAAAAATTTTTTTTGCCAGTCCTGGGCTTGAGCTCAGGGCCTGAGCACTGTCCTTGGACTTTCTCAAGGCTAGAGCTCTACCATTTGAACCTCAGCACCACTTCTGGCTTTTTTCTATGTATGTGGTACCAAGGAATCGAACCTCGGTCTTCATGCATGCTCTAAAATTTCATATGGAAAAATAAAAGAGCCCGTATAGCAAAAACAATTCTTAGCAGAAAGAACAGTGCAGGAGGAATTCCAATACTAAACTTTAGACTCTATTACAGAGTTCTAGTGACCAAAACAGCTTGGTACTCGCACAAGAACAGGCCTGGATACCAATGGAACAGAACTGAGGACCCAGATATTAAAGCACAGACCTATGGCCACTTAATCTTCATAAGGGAGCCAAAAAATAGAATGGAAGAAAGACCGCCTCTTCAACAAGTGGTGCTGGCACAACCGTTTAAGCACCTGCAGAAAACTAAAGTTGGATCCTTCTTTCTCATCATGTACCAGGATTAACTCCAAGTGGATCAAAGACCTGGAGGTGAAATAGATACACTGAAAACTTTACAAGAAGCAATAGGAGATACACTAGGCCTCCTTGGCACAGGTCAAAACTTTCTTAATAAGGACCAAGGATCACAACAAATCAGAGAAAGGCTGGATAAGTGGGTCTGCATTAAACTGTAGAGCTTCTGTATGGCAAAGGACATAGCTAGCAAATTAACTAGAAAGCCTACAGAGTGAGAGAAGATCTTCACTAACTACACAACAGAAAATGGACTGATGTCTCAAATATATCACTCCAAAATGAATCTCCAAAGAAACAACCATCCCATTAAAAGATGGGCCAAAGACTTAAAGAGAGTGTTCTCTGAAGAAGAAATAAGAATGGCCTATAGACACATGAAGAAATGCTTGACATCTCTGGCCATAAAAGAAATGCAAAGGAAAACAACTCTTAAGATTCCAACTCACTTCAGTTAGAATGGCCATGATCAAGAAATCTAATAACAACCGATGCTGTTAGGGATGTGGCCAGGAAGGATCACTACTACACTGCTGGTGGGTGTGCAAACTCATTCAACCACTATGGAAAGCAGTATGGCAGTTCCTCAAAACACTAAACGTAGAGCTCCCTTAATGACCCAGCAATTCCACTACTTGGCATTTACCCAATCATCCAGAAACAAAGACATACTAAATCTACTAGCACAACGATGTTCATTGCAGCACTATTTACCATAGCCAAGATATGGAACCAACACAGATGCCCCTCAATGGATGAGTGGATCAACAAGATGTTGTATTTATACACAATGGAATTCTATGCTGCTGTTAGAAAGAATGACATTGCCCCATTTGTAAGAAAATGGAAAGACTTAGAAAAAATCATATTAAGTGAAATAAGCCACATTCAAAGGAACATCGTCTCATGTTCTCCCTCATTTGTCATAATCAGTATAATCTCCTAGCAGAGATTTACAATAGAACAAAACCTATATATATAAAGCCACATAGAATGACGCTAAATGAAAGGACCTCCAGGATATAGAAACAAAAGCCATATAATGAGTGTTTGTTGTCCTTAATGTACTATGTTATCTCTTATCTCTTTTGCTGTCCCTTGTTTATCTCTTATTGTTACAGTATTTCAACTTGTTATCTGATATAATATATATCTGTGTTTTTTGGTTATTTGAAATTGGATAGTGAACGGGGAAACAATATAAGGTGCAGGGACTGGGGGAGGGAAATGGGGAGCAAACATGAGAAAGGGTACCAATGTTTGTGAAGTAATGTACCTTCTATCTGGTGAATATAATGTATCCCTTCTATTAAAATAAAAATATATGGGAAAAAAACAACATCCACAGGAATAAATCTCATTTTCCTATCCTGGAGCTCATTTTGCTTAACCTCATTCTTTATGGTCATAAGTACATGACTTTTGAGCTGTTGTGTTCTTCTGCTCAGAAAATCCTAGGATCATATCCACTCCTCTTCAATATTGTATTAGAATTCCTAGCTAGAAAAATAAGACAAGAAACAAATATAAAAAGGATTCAAATAGGGAAAGAAGATGTGAAATTTTCCCTCTTTGCCGATGACATGATTCTATATTTAAAGAACCCAATATACTCCACTCTCAAGTTGCTTGAGCTGATATGAAACTTTGGCAAAGTAGCAAGGTGTAAAATTAACCCTCAAAAATCAATGGTTGGGCCGCGAGTTTGGCCTAGTTGTAGATTGTTTGCTTTGCATGCACGAAGATCGAGGTTCGATTCCTTGGTGCTATATATATAGGGGGAAAAAGCTTGAAGTGGTTTTGTAGCTCATGTGGTAAAGCTCTAGCCTTGAGAAAGCTCATTGACAATGCTCAGGCCCTGAGTTCAAGCCATGACTGGCAAATAAATCAATAGGTTTCCTATATGCCAACAACTAGAAGAGCAAGGCTCAAATCAGGAAAGAAACTCCTTTTGCAATAACCTCAAAAAAATTAAAATACTTAGGAATTAGCCAAAGAAGTGAAGGATCTCTATGCTGAAAAGTTTAAAAGCCTGTAAAAGGAAAGGAAAGCAGATTCAAGGAATTGGAAAAACCTCCCATGCTTCTGGATTGAGGCGATTAACATTACGAAAATGGCAATCCTGCCAAAGGCTATCTACAAATTCAATGCAATTCCCATCAATATCCCAACATCATTTCTAATGAAATAGAGGAAACAATCCAAAAATTCAAATGGAATAATAAAAGACCCTATATGGTGAAAACAATCCTTAGCAGAAAGAACAGAACTGGTGGAATATCAGTACCAAACCTCACACTCTATTACAGAGACACAGTAATAAAAAGTTTTTATTTAGAAAATTGAGTTAACATGACAAGGGGTATCAATGTTTGTGAAGTAATGCATCTTCTGTCTGGTGAATATAATGTAACCCTTCTACTAATTGCAATAAGAAAAGAAAAAATCTTGTATTATTACAGTCTCTTACCTTGTTATCTGGTATATTGTATATATGTTTATTTGAAATAAGATACAGAAGAGGGGAAAACAAGATGAGGGGAGGAGGGAAGGAAATGGGGACAAAGAATGAGAATAGGTATCAATGTTTGTGAAGTAATGCACCTCTGTCTGGCGAATATAATGTAACCCTTCTATTAATTACAATAAAGAAGAATATTTTAAAAAAGAAAAAAATGAGTTAATTCTTTCTGGAGACCATGCTTTCTAAATACTTCTGGATACTCTTGTCTTTCCATCTTCATTCCCCGTGGTCTGCTCGAACATTAGCAATCCCCACAGAGGCATATCCACTAAATCACCAACAAATACACTATTCAGATCAGTTTGGGGGCAACTTTTCTTCCCAAGACTTGAGGAGGATAACATTGGGTTTCACAAAATCTAGAGAGAGGAAAGAAATAAGAACTAACTCTGAAGAGTCAATAAGTATTCCTTAACTAGTTGGATGGGGTCTGCTGAGTAGCTTACTTCTACTTAGGTAGGAATAAATAAGCTTTGAGCATAGCATAGAAGGTTTTAACATTGAAAAATATCTACCATGGAATCAGCTCACCTATGGTTTCGTTACATGAGCATCTCCAAACTTGGAGATAAGAAGAGAATCTAACTAACACATTGGTAGTAAAGACTGAAGTGGAGCATGAAAGTGTTTGGCGCAATGCCTGGTGAATTGTAAATGCTTCATAAATTCTGATTGCTAATGGTGTTACCACTAATATTACTGTTGCTATTGGTGATGATTTTGGGGGATTTCTCTAGTATCCTCAAGTTCTCACCACATTTGGAAACTATCTTTCAAAATGAAACAACAAAGGCTTAGTTTTGACTCCTCCTTTCTTTTCCTGACTTGCCTTAAAGTCTGACAACATGCAGAACTCTACACTGCCCATGGTAAAGACAATTTTGCAATGCTTTGAACACTAATACTTCAAAAGTTCATTACAGGGCACATTCTAATTAATAAGATCCTTGCACCAAAGCTTTTTCTCAACTTCCCAGCTTCTTTCCCCTTCCTCTTTTTAATCTGTGGTCCAATACACCGACTCACTTATAGTCTTTAAAAGGTGATCCCTCCATGTGTTTTCTCCTAGCTCTCTGCTCTACTAGAATCTATTTCATCCTCTATATTGGGTTAATGCCTAGAGTAATGCCATTTACAATCAGTTCTAACCTTGCCTAGCCTCTTAGTTCAATGAATGACTCATCACCCTCTTCCAGTATCTAGTGTATTGCTTGACACACAAGAGAAATTCAATGAATGGACAGATGAACAAAAGAATACTCTTCTAATAGAGTACCTCACTAAAGACAATGCAGGTAAAGAAGGATTCCATTTGCAAATTTAGAGTATGATATTGCTCAAACTGTAAAGATGATATATATATCACTTATATAGTTATAACTAAATTCTAACTATAAATTAATAGTATAAGTAGATATCATTATAATTGATTTTATATATTCATGGCAGAACTTGTAGTACACATTTTGTTAGGCTTCAAAGTCCTATTATTTTACAATACAACATAGAATCAATTAACTGACAAATCATGCTAATTTGTTTATTAGATCTTATTTTTTAATCATTGTATTTGTTTTTAGTACATTTAGTTGCTCCTTTGCAAGCTTATAGTTAACTAATTTTAAGGAATAAAATAATTTAAAATTGCTAAGTATGGATCATACAATTAGTCAGCATTAGAAATTTATACATTTAATTTGTTCAAGTCAAAACATGATATTTTTCATCAGCCAGTGCTACAAGCTTGAACTCGTAGCTAAAAATTTAAGTGTGCTCTTGTAAGTTGGTCTTTGTAATAATTTGTGTTGTCACATGTAACCTAAATTCCGAATCAGTACTTATCTGAAGTTTGAGTTGATACTTGAGGTTAAATGAATCTAATTTACTTTATCCCAGCTATACAAGGTTTATAATGGTAATAGTAGTACCATTTTTTCTCACTATGCTAAATAGTCATAATTCAAATAATACTTAATACTTAAAGAATAGGTGTTAGGGAGGACTGGTTCCAAAGGGAGTGTGGTTACACAGATGGAAGTACATAAGGAGGTATTTTTATTGTAATTAATAGAAGGGTTACATGATATTTGCCAGATAGATGGTGCATTAATTCCCATACATTGATACCCTTTCACATGTCTTGGTCCCCATTTCCCTCCCCCCCACCTCCACCCCTAAGGTACTATGCTATCTCTCATCTCTTTTGCTGTCCCTTGGTTATCTCATATTGTTACAGTATCTCACTTTGTTACCTGATATATCGGATATATTTGTATTTGGTTATTTGAAATTGGATAGGGAACAGGGGAAAACAAAACAAGAATCCAATTTTTAATGTAAGAGTAACAACATCAACTGAATACTTTAGCCTGCTTGAATAGGATCCATCAAAAGAATTGGCATTCTATAAAGTTTGCCTGAAGTATCCATTAAGCCTACTTAGGGGTTTATTCTTGTAGTATCCTCATCTCCATAAAAGGTAGCAATTTATTTTTGCAGCATAAATTAGGAAATGTGGCACACTGTATGAGACTACGTTGCAGAATAAATATTCTTTAGCTAGTGGGCATCCATAATTGTTTTTTTTTTACAAGGCAGTAATGATAATCCTGATATATTTGGAAATCTCAGCATTGACTCCAGGTAGGAAGAGATTAGGATAATGCTGGACCTGCCAAAGAAGGTAATTCATAGCCCACAGCTATGAATTAGTGTGAGACAAACTATAGTGTTAGCTTCTCTCATAAGGCTGGTCTGAAAGTAAGAACTATAGATTTGTTAAGTCTAAGCATAAAAAATAAATAGCCAGGTATTACTGCTCATTTACATTTCATAGACAATACATGTAAGTAAATGCATTTAGAGTAAACAAAAAGTAAAAGAGAGGAATAGAGAACTCTGTCCAGGGCAAGCAGGTGAGTAAGGTGGTTGAGAAACAGGGAAGGACAAATCCAGATAGAATTGAGGAATATGCCCTTTTCTGTAAGATTTTCAAAATTTATAAAACATCATAGACAAAACCAAACAATTAAAAGGTTACTTTACTGAGTTGCTTTATACCATCCATCAATAATGCTTGATATTCTAGCACATTTGGAACTTGTCCAAACTACCCAGCAGCTTAGTGGCAGAAATGAGTCTACTTTTCCAGTCTGTTTATCTGAGCCTTCTTTTTTCAATCCCAAAGTTCTTTTTCAAATCCCTAAAAAAGTACATTGTTTTCAACTTCTGGTTTCTGCATTTTGCTTTCCTTGAGTCAAGTTAAACCTACTAACTATCCCCAACAATGGGAACACAAATGCTTTCACTGACTTCAACTTCAGGCCTGGAATAGAGAGTCTCAGCTATAATGATCTCCAAGGTTCGCGTTTCTGATTATTTGATCCTGTGTATATTTAGTTGGGTAGAATTTCTAATTCTACCAATTTTCTTCTATGTCCTTATCAACACTGACTTAGATAATTCTTGACTTAATTTTCTCATTGTCTTTCATCAATTTCCAATTGGCATTTGATTTGGTCAGTAATTAATGATTATAAATATGAACTGATTTTCATAGATATGGTGGAAAATTAAGCAGTCACATGTCCACCTGTAAACAGTAAATACAACATCTAATGTGTAGCTAGATTGACAGTTTGATGTAAATGCTAATATTATGTACTTTATAATTGTCATTAAAACAAGTTTTTTCCATACTCATTTAACTTGTACATGAGAAAGCACAGTTACTAATATTACTCTCACTTTTCAGATGGGGAATCTGAGGCATACGTGTCTTGGCTGAGGTCAAACATATCTAAGACCTGGTACTGGTTTCAGAGTTCACAATCTTACACTAGCTATTACATTCCACCATTTCTTCAAATATGTTCATATTATTTACACAAGCTATATTAAGGGAGGAGAACTTCCAAGAAAACAATTGACCCCAATTCATTCTTTTTTCTGTGTTTTCTCCACAGTGATGAAGGAATGTACCCAGATTTTTGTACACTGCTAACAGCAAGTGTGAAATCTAGATCATTTTACCAGGTGTTGACTTAGCCAAATACATTTCTTGTTCAACCAGTCTAAGAAACCTTGTGCCCTGTGACCCCAGGGACCTTGCCCGTGTTTGTTTTACATTTTATCTAGCTTATGGACAACAGATCACTACAGGCTTATGCTGGATCATATAGTCAAGAATCTGAACTACCATAAAATAGGTGACATACTGATCCACTCAGGTTCAAGCAGCGATTTATACTGAGCAGACACATATGCAATACTGTTAATTGTAGAGCAGAGTAGAGCAGCACCAGGAAACAGTGCGACTTGCCAATTTTGATAGTAAATCCAGATTATTTTTTAATTAAAGAATTTATTAACATTGATTTTTACATCCTATTTCAAATGTTGTGTTTAACAGACCCAGAATATTTTTAAGTATTATAAGTTTATGCTTGTTTGGGACCTTGGCAAGCTTTTATTTTGTCTTTTTTACTTTACTACAGTATAATTTGCTTTCATTTACTCATACAACACAAAGGCTGTAAGCCAAACATCTTTAAAAGGAGCCACATCCTTTAGTAAATGTAAAACACATGGACAAACAAAACACTTAAACCTTGAAAAGAAAACTGGGGTTTTCTTGTTAGAACTTAGATAGCTATATGTAAAATACCTGTTTATGGGAAAATATTTCTTAGTTTAAACATTTATTGGGCTAATTTTTGCTTATGATGCTTTTTCTAACTATTGAAAAATGTAAATATGTTAATAAACCATAGAATTTGTAACACTACAAACACAACTGACATCTACTTTGTGTAATTCTTGTAGTTTTGAAGCCAAGATTCTACTGATTAGATGGTTAAACAAATATGTCTTGATATTCTATATTAATCTTTAAGAATGTTTTCTTACATTTGTAAAGGATGTTTATAGTCACTTATTTTAATATTTATTTGTGAACTTTTGTGGATTGGTATGTAAAACTTTAAACCCAAGAAACTTTTTTTCATAAATTATCACCCTCAATTTTTTGTTCTTAGCTACATAATAATTTTCATTGTTTTTGTGAGTGATCATAGGCAGAGAGAGCTTATAGTATAACAACTTTGTCAGTGCCTATTTCCATTTTAAAGAAGATGTACAACAAATCCATATGCCATTGCTTTTAGTATACTAAACATTAAAAAATGCTAACATTAAAGAATTTTTTTCAAAATATCCTTTTCTTTTTATCAGACTTGAACTCAGGTCTTGGGCTTTTCCCCTGTACTATTTTGCTCTATCTGTTTGAGCCACAGCACCATTCCTGGTTTTATGATGGTTAATTGGAGATAAGAGTTTCCAGCCTAGACTAGCTTTGAACAACAATCCTTGGATTTCAGCCTTATGGGGAACTAGGATGACAGATGTGAACCAACAATGCCAGTGCCTAGCTTTCATAAACATCTTTACACCAGCTTAAAACTCTAGCAACCTCAAAGGGAAAAGAAAATGAACCAATCTTTGGCAATTGAACGTGTCTATGAACAGTATCGTTTAAATCAATCCTAACTCTCAATATCAATGGACTTAACTCTCCAATTAAATGGCAAAGAATGTCTAGTTGGATCAAAATGCAAGATACATCTTTCTGTTGTCTTCAAGAGGCACACCTTGCCCCCCAAAAACCAAACGTATTTTGAGAGTGAAAGGCTGGAATAAAATCTATCAAGCTAACTGCCTTCATAACCAGGCTGCAGTTGCCATCCTCATATCAGATAAAATAGACTTCAAACCAAAATTAGTGAGAAGAGACAAAGAAGGTTATTACATACTAATAAAGTGATCTCTCCTCCTGGAGTATATAACCATCCTAAATATCTACACACCAAACACCAGAGCACACATCAAACAAATTGTACTTACACTAAAACCATACATAGATCCAAACACAGTGATTGTTGGTGACTTTAACACACCATTGTCATCTCTAGACAGATCAACCATGCAAAAACTCAACAGAGAATCCTCAGAATTAAACAACTGCCCAGACCAACTAGACCTAACAGCCATCTACAGATTGTTCCACTCAGCAATACCAGAATATACATTTTTTTTCAGCAGCACATGGAACACTTTCAAAAATAGACTACATTTTAGGGCATAAAGCAAACCTGTGCAGATTCAGAAACACTAACATTATTCCCTGCATTTCCTCAGACCACAGTGCCATCAAATTGGAACTGAACACCAATCTCCACCAATGAAAATCCTGTAACTCATGGAGATTGAACAACACATTGTTGAATCACCAGTGGGTCGTTGAGTAGATCAGAACAGAAGCTCAACAGTTTATGGCATTTAAAAAAAAAGGGGAGCACATGAAATACCAGCTCCTTTGGGACACAGCAAAGGCAATATGCAGAGGAAATTCATAGCTCGGAATGCCTACATTAAGAAATTGAAAAAATGGCAAAACAACAATTTAATGGCATACCTTAAGCTCTTGAAAAAAAGCAATAAACCAATTCCAATTCCAGTAGAAGGAAACAACTTATTAAAATCAAAGCAGAATTAAATGGAGTAAAAAAACTATATAAAGAATCAACAAAGCAAAGTTGGTTCTTTGAAAAAGTTAACAAAATTGACAGACCCTTAGCAAATCTTACCAAAAAGAGAAGGGAGTACACCCAAATAAACAAAATCATGGATAAGAATGGAAATATCATGACAGAAATGACCAAGATCCAGAATATCATAAGGGAATACTTTTCAAACGTTTATGATAATAAATTTGAGAATCTAGAAGGGATGGATGAATTTCTAACTAATATTAACATAACCAAACTGAACCAGGAAGACCTAATCCGACTAAACTGACCTATTACAATTACTAAAATAGAAATGGCAATAGGAGACTTCCCATCCAAGAATAGCCCAGGGCACCGCCCCATTTGTAAGGAAATAGAAAGACTTGGCTTAAGTGAATTAAGCCAGACCCAAAGGAGCATAGGCTCCATGGTTTCCCTCATTTGTAATAATTAGTACACATTTAGGATTCTCCTAACAGAGTTCAAAACCTAGATTCATAAGGTCTTATAGGCTGAGAATAAATAAAAGGATCTCTAGGATATGGAAATAAGATCTTTATTGTGTGTGATTGTTGTTCTTAATGTACTATGATACTTCTCTTTTGTTGCCTTTTAATCTTGTATTGTTACTATACATATTTTACCTGGTATATTGTATATATGTTATTAGAAATAAGAAAAAGAAGGGGAATGAAGAAAAAACATGAGAAAGGGTATCAGTGTATGAGAAGTAATGTACCTACCCTCTGGAGAATGTAAGTGTAACCCCTCTATACATTACAATAAAAAAATTTAAAAAAGAATATTTAAACTGTAAATAATATACTGGATCTAATAAAGAACATGTCAGATATTCTGGGGAAAGATGAATTTTGTTAAACTACAGTGGATTTAGAATACATTTACACAAAAAGCAAAAGAAGAAAGAATATCTCCATTTCCTTGAACTCTTACTGAGATGGTATGTAAAGAAATAAAAATGTAAGCATGAAGTATAGACTAATTAGTCATTTCCCTTGAGTCAGTTCATAGGGGAAACAACTGCTTGGACTGTAATACTTGTTATATGGATTATAAATCCATTAAAATTAAAATAAATGAAGCAAGGTAACTGAAAGACATGCCAAGAGTAAGGTTTGTTGGTGAGCTGCTGTAACTTGGATATACTCAGTCAACTTACCATATTCCGAGTGGCTATTGATATTGGCTCTAAATATCCAGATATCATTTCCAAGCTTAAACTATCCCTCACAGATAATAACTGAAGGTTCATGATTTGTATGAGGGAACTTCAGAAAGTCCCTCATCAGATTCCTGAGTTTTCTTGCCTCCCACGACCACTAATCTAATTCATGTCAGCTAGAGTCCTTGTGGCGTGTGTAATGTTACTTTCGTGAATTGGAATCAAGTGATCATTTACCGTTGACTACACAGACAGTTAAAATTTGGCCACTTGTATGGATGACATACTGAAGTTTAAAAATATCCAAAGTTTAGAAATAACTTACTTTCCATATACAAAGTATAAAGTTGAATAAAATGTGTGCAACCCTAGAATTTATTTTTTATGACTAGATTCAGAGGAATGAGAATTCAGCAGCATTATGAAATAAAAACTAAAGATAGAACTATTGACTTACAGCAATGGTGAGTTTGTATGTGCAGAAATGACAATTTTTAAAGTCAAAGCAA
The DNA here is from genome assembly GCF_031878675.1 of Megascapheus bottae. NCBI lineage: Eukaryota > Metazoa > Chordata > Mammalia > Rodentia > Geomyidae > Megascapheus > Megascapheus bottae. Next base: position 13,317,108 of record NC_143521.1, read on the forward strand.
GTAGCTTGGAGCCAGAAACTCATTCCTATAACCCTAGCTGTTTAGTAGGCTGAGATATATGTGTTCTGGTCAGGAGACAATCCTGGCAGGAAAGTCCTTGAGATTCTTATCTATAATCAACAATCACCACCACCACCACTAACAAAACCAAACCAAACAAGGCTCAGAAGTAGAGCTGTAGCTAGGCTTCAGCCAAAGAGCTTACGGTAGTTTCAGACAATCAGTTCAAGCCCCGGGTTGGCTCAAAAAGAAAAAAAATAAAATAATTGATAACTATGACATGGGCTGTAGTTTATTGATGCATTCTGACATCAAAATGATAAAAGTTACTATTAAGGAAGAAGGACTAGGAAGATAGAAGGAAATGAAGAATACTTGCTCTACAAGTTGAATAGCTTGAGTAGCTACCTAACCCTGTGACTAACAGAAGGAAGTAGTGACTTAGGAATGAGGTTGTGACACATTACAAAAAATTAAAAAATGGAAGTTATGATGGTCACAACTATAATTAATAACCAACATTGTGAAGAAGATGAAAAATACTAACGATTGTATTTTGGGAGATGCAATATTTCTGCTGGAGAAGACTTACATCTGAATAACTACCATAATGTGCCTGACAGGACAGCTATATAAACTGAGAAGAACAAAAAACAGATGAGAACATTTGATGGCATTAATATACATATGGACATCTCTGAATTAAATACAACTGATAGGTGAAAAAATATTTGAATTTACTATCAAAACATTCGAGAATATATTCATTCATATATTTTTTCAGCTACCTAAAATTCGTTAAAACCCTTTGTACTTTTCAATGATACTCAAAACAAGTGCTAGAAACAGGTAAGTATTTTACAATGAAGGTAGGGGTACTATGTACTTATCCATAGATAGTTCATTGTAGGTCATACGAGTATATAGAAATATGTATCAACTTGGAACTCTCTAATATTCAATAGGATAGAACTCAATAGGGTAATACCACCCATTTTTTTAAAGTTCATGTTTTAAAATAAATGGGTCATGTATCTAACACCAGGAGCAATCGAACATCATAAAACAACCCATCTAAAGCAGAATTTTAAGACTGCCTGAACATGGATTGATTTGTTTATTTTTGCCAGTACTGGGGCTTGAATTCAGGGTCTTGGCACTGTCCTTGGGCTTTCTCAAGGCTAGTGCTCTACCACTTGAGCTACAGCACCACTTTCACCTTTTTATGTGTTTGTGGTACCAAGGAATTGAACCCAGGGCTTCGTGCATGCTGGGCAAACATTCTACCACTGGGCCACACTCCATACCCTGAACATGTATTTTTAACTAATCTGAATGGGCATGAGTAATTGAATTCTAGAACTCCTTTACACTTGGTTCTCTTTTTTATTTCTAGCCCAAAATTCAAATTATTTTTCTTCCAATAGTGAAAACTGACTACATTTTGTAAATTCACTACAGTGTCCTAGAAATAATACTTACTAATGGAAATTAGAAATAAGTAAATTTAATATCAGAAGACAATATTTCATAGCCTTTGATATCCAGTCAAGATTCTCTGCATAATTATTAGATACTGGGGTAATTAAATAAAATCTGGGTACATAAATTTGAAAAAGACTTGGTGGTTGTATTTGAAAGGTTCTGTCCACGCTCATGAAAACTAATGGAAGTTGACAATGGATAGAATGGAATATAGCTACACCAGAGGTATAAGGAAGATACTAGGGGAGAAACTAAGTGTATCTATGGATCAACTTCCTCACAGTGCTGGAATCCTATTTTACAGTATATTGGAAAAGACCAGAAAGGAGTACATAGGAATCAATCAGGTAGAGGAGGTACAAAGTATGCATATTTACAGGTATGGAATGTTTAGAGAAGGAAGAAATGTATAGTTTTGTCAGAAAGCTCAGCAAAGTAATGATACGACAAACATAAATCTCACAACATAAATTAGTGCTATCATCCCATACCTAAAATTCTTCATTGGCTTATCTTTATACTTAAAATAAATTTAAATTCTTTTTGAAGTATGTGATTGCTGGAATAATTTTTCTATTCCTCCTTATTTGCAACATTCTTTTCCTTACATACTACATTACATGATACAGAAAAAATTTTAGCAGATATTCACCAAGTGCTGGAATTATGCAATTGATGAGTTTTGCCTCAAGATCTTTAAATTCATTGTTCTTCTGACTTAAAGCACACTCTTTGTTATTTTATTTTATTTATTTACTTATTTTTATTTTTGTCAGTCTTGGAGCTTGAACTCAAGGCATAGGCACTGTACTTAGACTATTTATTGCTCTAGGTTAGTGCTCTGCCACTTGAGCCACAGCTCCACTTCTGGTTTTTTTCTGTCTATATGGTACTAAAGAATCGAACCCAGGGATTTGTGCATGCTAGGCAAACACTATACGACAAGGCCAAATTCCCACCCCCTTCATTATTTTAATAAGCAGTTCTTATCATTGAAGTCTTAGCATCTGTGTTCACCAAAGGTAAGGATTCTCTTTACAGGTAACATGATGGCATATTCTTCATTCTTTGTTTTTGTCCACTAATATATTCGCAATATCTACGAGTATTTGATTGAAAGAAATTGGTAAATATATTGAATGAATAATATTAAATACGAATCATGAGTGTATCATGGTGTGTGTATGTGTGAATGTGTGTGGGGGGTGGAGGGTCATGAATGTGTGCATCTAGTTCTGGGGCTTGAATTCAGGGCTTGGGCATTGTCCCTGAGCTTTTTATTTTTCCAGTCCTGGGCCTTGAACTCAAGGCCTGAGCACTGTCCTTAGGCTTTCTCAAGTCTAGTGCCCTACCACTTGAGCCACAGCACCATTTCTGTCTTTTTTCTCTATATATGTGGTACCATGAAATCAAATCCAGGTCTTCATGCATTCTAGGCAAGCACTCTACTACTAGGCCAAACTCCCAGGCATTTTCCCTGAGCTGTTTTGCTCAAGGCTAGCATTCTAGCATTCTATCACTTGAGCCACAGTTCCATTTCTACTGTTTTTTTGATGGTTAATTGAAGATAAGAATTTCACAGACTTTTCTACCCAACATAGCTTTGAGTCACAATTCTCATATCTTAGCCTCCTGAGTAGCTAGGATTACAGGCCTGAGCTACTGACACCATGTTTGTTTGTTGTTTATTTTACTAAATTGATTTTCTTAATACATTTTACTTAATTCTATTCTGTTTGGAGTCTACCACAAAAAAAACTAATTTTTTCTTGTTTACATCTTCCCAAAATAATTATATAGTATCTGGCACACACTATATACAAATTTACTTAAATGGAAATGAAATAGTATGTGCAGGGTAGATAAAGAAACACTGCCAAACCAATGGTTCATGGAGAATTCTCTACTTTTGTGGCTTTGTCTTTTTCTTCTTTTTGGTATGCTTTGAGAGACAATAAAGAAATTAGTTTGGTTTGACTATGCTAACTGCCATATTCTTGTCCAAATCAGTTTGTGAAATCTTAAATGAGATAGTTTGTAATTCCTTAAAGCTGAAGTTTTCAGTTTTGAAAAACTGAAATCAAGTAGGAAAAAACTAGTATCTTAAGAAACCATAAAGTGCATTCTTCTAAAAATGGAGGTCACATGCACAAATGTTTGCATTAAATTTTGGAAAGATATGTAGAAATATCTTGTCATTTTAATGGTGAACATTTCCTGGGAGAGTGATTATTGCATGAACTTCAGAGACCTACACCACACCAAATTTTAATGTGGTTTGCAAGTTCTATTACAAACTTCAAGTTTTGGTGTTTGTTTATTGATTTATTCATTCATTCATCCATTCATTCAGAACCCAATGTTTTAAGAATAAAAGGAAAACTTCTTACTAATGGCAATCTTCAGAAAGAAACTTTCCACATCACTTTTATTTGCATACATTTAGCATTACAAATGAAAACATATTATGTGTATGTGTATCATAATCTATGTACATGTTGTACATGTACAACATATAAAAACTACATATGTATACAGTTTATTATAAATAATACATGTGTATATACACACATACATGTAGTTCTGAAGTTCATTAAAATAAAGAATAAGAACATTCATAAAATTAATAGAAAATTAAATTTTTGGAGATTCCTAGAATATTAAATTTATATAAAAACTTAATTTATCTGTGAATCAAAGCTCCATAGAAATGCATGGTCAAAAGGGAAAGTCATATACAAGACAATCATACAGTCATTATAAAGTAGGATGCAGTTTAGTCAATCTTGTATGTGACATCTCACAGAAATACTCGAAAAAAATAGGGAGACTATCTCAAGCTCTTCAATAAAATTGAAAAAGAAGATTCTTTGCTAAACTCATTCTACGAAGCCAGTATAACCCTCATCCCAAAACCAAACAGAGATTCATCAAAGAAAGAGAACTGTAGACCTATTTCGTTGATGAATATTGATACAAAACTTCTCAACAAAATACTGGCCAACTGTCTCCAGCAACTCATCCAAAAAATTATATACTATGATTAAACAGAATTCATCACAGGGATGCAAAGCTGGTTCAACATACACAACTTAAGTATTATAATTCAACACATCAACAGGAGCAAGGACAAAAATCACATGATTGCCTCAATAGATACAGAAAAGGCATATAACAAGACCCAACACCCCTTTATGCTAAAAGCTCTGAAGAAACTAGGAATCCATGGAACATTCCTCAGTATAATAAAAGCTGTGTATGACAAACCCACAGCTAGCATTATACTTAATGGCTAAAAGCTAAAGCCATTTCCTCTAAAATCAGGAATAAGAAAAGGATGCCCATTCTCTCCACTTCTCTTTAACATAGTATTAGAAATCCTAGCCACAGCAATAAGGCAAGAAGCAAGCATAAAGGGGATTCAAATAGGGAAAGAGGAAGTGAAATTTTCCCTCTTTGCAGATGACATGATTCTGTGTTTAAAGAACCCTACACACTCCACCCCCAAGCTGCTTGAGCTGATTCAAAATTTTGGCAAGATAGAAGGGTATAAAATTAACCCTCAAAAATCAACTGCCTTTCTTTATGCAAAGAATGAGAGGAATGAGGGAACAATCCGGAAAGCAACTCCTTTTTCAATACAGCCTCAAAGAAAATAAAGTACCTAGGAATTAGCTTAACTAAGAATGTAAAGGACCTTTTTGATGAAAACTTTAAAACCTTGAAAAAGGAAATTAAAGCAAAACTGAGGAAATGGAAAAACCTCCCATGCTCCTGGATTGGAAGAATTAATATCGTACCGAGGAATTGACCCGTGTCTTCATACATGCTAGGCAAGCACTCTACCACTAGGCCAAACTCCTGGCCCCCTTGTTGGTTTTAAGAATAATTTGCTTGAATTGTGTTCAATATTTTTCTGTCATTTAAATCAGCTTCACATCCTTATGTGTTAATTCTGATAAAAATGAGACTTTGTATATTTCCTATTTAAAATGGGTTTTTTTTGTTCACACACATAAATATTGCCAAGTACGGATATCAGTTCACAAGGATATGATTTAATTGAATATATTCATTTCTTGGAAGACCTTATAAAATTCTATTCCATTTTTCTCAATACTTTCCTCTTAGTATGTTATTACAGTGTAGATTAATCATTTCCAATTGAAAGTTATGTGGAAATTTCCCAACTGCACAACTAAATGGATATTTAAGTATGGAAATTTCCTTTGCACTTGAATAAGCCTGAAAAATACAAGAAGATTTGTAGTTTGAGTTGGGAAAATATATCTGCTCTGAATATCTGTGGAAACTGACATCTTGCTTTTATTTCTTCATTTTTTTTCTTCCCTTTTATTTCACCTTCTGACTTCAAGAATATGCATGTTGGCCAGTAGTTTGGCCTAGTTGTACAGTGCTTGCCTAGCATGCACGATGGCCGGGGTTCGATTCCTAGGTACCACATACATAAAAAAAAGCCAGAAGTGGTGCTGGGGTTCAAGTGGTAGAGTTGTAGCTTTGAGAAAACCCAAGGACAGTGCTCAGGCCCTGAGCTCAAGGACAGGACTGGCAAAGAAAAAAAAAAGAATATGCATGAAATACCTTGATATCACTTGTATGTGATAGGAAGATGACCTTGAATATCACCATTCCCAAGATCTGAGTGATGAGAATATCCTTATGATCCTTGTGGTGCAATTTTTATGTTATTTTCATAGTGTATACATAGCCACAGATAAGTAGATTCTGTAAAATACCAGGGAAGCTAAACAATATTGAGTTTACTCCCATGAATAAGCCTCCAACCTAAGTCCTTTGAATTTGGTCTAGCGATCAGAGATGGTGAAAATCAGAAATATTAATTCTGAGAATGGTTTCTTAGATTTGTTTCTGACTTGAAGACAGAAAGGGTCAAGTAGAAAAATGTGGACAAACTTTAGATTCTAAGATAGATTCTAAGAGTGATCTCTGGCTAACAGCCAGTAAAGAAAACTTGGTCTTCTGTCCCACAACGGAAAAGAATTGGATTCTGCCAACAACAAGAATAACGTGGAAGTGTATTTTCCCCAAGAGTCTTTAAATGAGAATTTAGCCTGGCCAATACCTTGATTATAGCCTACAATATCTGTGATCTAATAAATGGGTGTTGTTTTAAAGCAGCTGTGTTTGTGATAATTTGTTACGAAGTTATAGAAAAGTGTTATATTTGATTCATCATGTAAATCGTTACTAAAATGACTTTACTGCAATAAAAAAAATCCCTGCCTTACCTATCATTTAAGTTAAATCTAAGCAAACTTTGTTGTTTGAAGCAAGGCATATTTCCTTAGCTACATAGTATATAAATATAGTGACAGAGTTGTTCTTCCTATTTAGCTTTGAGTTAAATAATTATAAGAAAACTAGATAACTTACTCTGATAAGGCAGTTAAAAATAGCTTATTTCTGCTATTTCGCTTTCAGTGAAAAAAAAAGAACTTAGCCAAATAAACAAGTACTTTGCACTAAAATTCAAGGGACTGGAAAAATGTTAAATAAAATGTTCGTTTACAATAATGGTATCATAATGCCCCAAATATTAAAATATTTTCTACAAAATTTCTGATAGTAACTACTTTTTAAAACACCTATACATTTTCACATAGTTTGTAAATCTGTACCAACTAATCTGTTTTGTACATATTTTCAATACTATCATATCTGATCCTACTTCTGGATATAATGAATTTGTGGTTTCTCAACTTAAAATTTTCTTGCCTCTATTTCTTCCACAAATATTATTTACATGGGCTAATTCTTTAGATACTTTATGCTCAAGATAGTCTCTTCCAATAAACATGGAAACAACATAGGTATCAGCTTTAGCTTAACTATGAACCATGAAAAACATTCTAGGTCTCTCACCTACTTTTCAAATGATCAATGTTTTTCCCAGCAACCTCAAGTCTTTGAGCAACTGCCTGCACAAAAAGGACAATGATCACGAACAAATTTATGGTCCATGGATAAATTTATTCAGTAATCACAGGAAAACATGGCATTTTAATCTCAACATAAGCAAGTGGATTTCTTTGCTTCATTAACAAATGTGTGATTCAGAATCATTGGTTGCATTGTCATTCTTATTTTTTTCACTTTAAATTTTCTCATTGTACTTGAGTGCTGGCAAAATTACAATGACTGCCTACTTCGGTATAAAGATATAGGTATATATCATTTTAGTATGAATAGAAGGATAGTAATCATAATGCTTTGCTCATTTTGTGTCCTGTCTAAATGTGTGGCACCTGAAATATTGTTAAGATATTGTCATTGTGATTAGTAGTGTATGAAGAAGTACACATTCATATTTCCTCCAGTTTTATTTCATTACGAATTAAACCTTTAGTTATCTGTCAAGCTATTCTGTCTATACCAAAGTACATGAATAACCTTCTCAAATGGAGAAATATATATATGTATGCACATATGTATGCACATATGTATACATAAAATATATTATTGTTACATTCAAAATATATAATTATGTAGCAATATGTAATTATATATAGAAATATCAAACCAAGTTGAATAGACCCACTCAATAAATATCCTTACCAAATCCATGCAAAGACAAAAGGAAAATAGGAAACAATGGACAAAATTTCACTATCTTAATAAATTAATCTCAAATTATTTGATAAATATACTCATTGTTTTTTATTGTTGCTAATCAGAGCGGGGATAAAACTTTGTGACCTCTATGTTCACAAGAATTTTTCTTGTTGCTTTACTATTACCTTAAAAGTCATTGAATGGTGTTAAGCAAACAAATCTGTATATACTTACACATCATTGGTAATTTAAAAAAATTATTCATACTGGGGCCTGGAGTTTGGCCTAGTGGTAGAGTGCTTGCCTAGCATGCATGAAGACCCGGGTTCGATTCCTCGGTACCAAATACATAGAAAAATGCCAGAAGTGGCGCTGTGGCTCAAGTGGTAGAGCTCTAGCCTTAAGAAAGTCCAAGGACAGTGCTCAGGCCCTGAGCCCAAGCCCAGGACTGGCAAAAAAAAATTGTTCATACAAAAACTAATTAGAGCAGGAAATTGGTGGCTCATGCCTGTAATCCTAACTACCTACGAGGCTAGGATCTGATAACTGAGGTTCAAAGTCAGCTCAGACAGCAAAGTCCATAGATCTCTTATCTCCAATGAACTGCCAAAAAACCCACTTAATTAGAATGGAGATTCAAGTGCTAGCCTTGAATATTAACTTTAGGGATAATGCCCTAGGTCCCACTTTTGAACCTCAGAATCACACACACACACACACACACACACACACACACACACACACACACCCCAGAGGAAATTAGTCAGATACTCCCAATCATTAGATGGAATTTTGAGTTGGAGAGGAAATGACTTTACCTTTTAAATCTATTTTCCAGTGGCTACTGTCATACCTCTGACTCAGTAGTTGGTACAGCAATGGTTAAATGATAGAGTTGTTCCGAAACTCTTTTCTGCTTTATCTAGGCACACTGCTAGACTATATTATCAGGTTCCTTTGCAATTAGATTAGGCCACATGACATATTTCTGGACAGTAAAACATGATCATAAATAATGTACAACACTTTCAGGCTAGTCTATTGTACTTCTTGTACATCAACTTCTCTGATATATTTAATATCTTCTTAGAAAGAAACAACTGTACATTTTTGAAAGCATATGATATAAAGATGACTCCATTTACCTTGGTCTCTGAATGATTGAGTAGAATTGCCCAAAGACAATGTATGAGCAAATAAATTTCCAAGTGTTGAAACATTTATATATTATGGAGTCAATTTATTTTAGCAGTTACTATTGCCCTACTTAACATAAATAAGGCTACAATTGTTTCTCCTGCACTGTGCTGATCTTGAATTGAATAAATGAGACTTATTCAATTTACAGAATCAAATATTAACTAGCAAATAGGACTACTTCATTCTGAAGACATAATCTTTCTTTAAATTTTAAAGTGTTGAAGGCATTTTATTAATATTGAAGAATTGTAGATAACTTTAGAAATGGACTTAAGGCTAATATTGGAAACCCAAAACAAGTGGACATGAAATCACTTCATTTGAACTTAAGTCTGTCTTAATTTTTTTTAATTTTTTATTGTCGGGGTAATGTATACAGGGGTTACAGTTATATTCACCAAGTAGTAGGTGCAGTACTTCTCACACATTGATACCCCTTCTCATGCTTTTGTCCCCATTTCCCTTCCCCACCCTCTCCCAATCATCTTGTTTTCTCCCCTTCCCTTTCCTGTTTTTAAATAAACAAACATATATACAATATACCAGGTAACAAAGTCAGATACAGTAAAAATATGAGACTAACCAAAGGGCAAAAAAAGAGAAGAGAAATAACATAGTACATTAAGAACAACAATCACTCAAGATAAAGCTCTTGTTTCCATATCCTAGAGTTTCTTTCATTTAGTCTCATCTTATATAACCTTATGTGCCTAGCTTTTGAGCTATTGTAATCCCCTGCTAGGAGAGTCCTAGGTGTGTAATTCTTTTTGACTGACAATAACTCTCACAATAGAAAAACATGCATATGGACATTTTTCAGAACAAAATGAAGCACAGAAACATTGGGACAAAGGTGACCCAGTCACAGATGAGTGACACTCACTCCACATTAAATTATGAATGAACTATATAACTTTGGGGTGGGAGGAGAAAGAAAGGAGGGAAAAGCTAGGAGAATATTAAGGAAGGGGGTGTTACTGTTCAAAAGCAATGTACTCAATTCCTGACTTATATAGCTGTAACTCCTCTTTATATAACCCTTATAATAAAAATTAAATTAAAAAATGAGGGGCTGAGAGTTTGGCCTACTGGTAGAGGGCTTGCCTAGCATGCACAAAGACCCAGGTTCACTTTCTCAGTACCACATACATAGAAAAAAAGTTGAAAGTGATGCTGTGGCTCAAGTGGCAAAACTCTAGCCTTGAGAAAGCCCAAGGATGGTGCTCAGGCCCTGAATTCAAGCCCTAAGTAAGTAAATAAATACTGAATTAGAAATGACTGAAAATTCCACAAGTGCTTTCTATATCTATACACATAGTTCCACCTAAAAATGGCCAGAATGGTAACATTAGATTATTTTGGCAACAAATACTTATCCATTTTATTATAATTAAAACCTTGAAGGAATGCTACTTCTGGAATTCTAGGAATGTTTGTTTTTTTCCAAAAATAACATTGACCTATCATTATACTCATTTTCTTCTATATTTATCATGAGCCTAGCCATAAAGTAACTGTACACATAATATCTTAGAAATTAAAAAAAAACAAAACTATGGGAACCCATGAGTGAAATCTGTCTCTATATGTATCTAATTACTACTACCTCTCAGTTCAGCTCCAATTACCTATCTTATTTTCAATGATAGCTCTTCCAGATCTTCATAAATATCTGCCACTAATCTGCATTTCTGATTTTCATCAGTTAAATATTGAAAAGATATAGACAATCCCACATGTCTTACTCAAATTCTTCACCTTTCAGCTACCTTTATCTTCAGGTGCCTTTCTCCTTACTTCCCCTACCATATGAATAAAGATGCATTATGTTCACCGTGCCTTATTTCATAGCTCTTGGATTACCCATATGCCATTTATTTCTACCTCCTCTGGGTTTTTCTAGTTCACTTCCTATTTAGCTCATCACATGCAATCTTCTCTTTTGTATTGTTTATTTTTTTGTTCTAAAGCAAAATACAACATACATGTAAAACACAGATATTCATACATAACATATACATAACCTTTTACTCTTTTTTTACTACGAAATGTTGAAAATAATCATTTTTATGTTCTGTGTCTTACCTCCAGCAACTGGTCTCTTATTTTTCCTTAATCTTGATAAAATGGGCTGAATATTGTAGTTGAGGATAAGTAAAAGATATTCATAGAAGCAGAAGCAAAAGTTTAAGAATGGAGGAGAATATTCTGATAGAGTGGAATTATGTTGTTTCAGGGGAAAGATGAAAGAAAAGGCTAGGAAAGCAGAATAGAATATAGTGTAGACAACACATGGACCAAGATTTTTATAGCTTATCAATGATTACTGCAATTTGTAAGTAAGTACTTCACAATATCTGAAAGCATGAAAACATGAGCTAAATGGAACTTAAATGTGGTAAGGGAAGAACCTCAAGCTTCTGTATTGAACCTAGTAGTTTTTATTTCTAGTCACTTCTTGTTATTATAATCTTTGCATTTATACACAATCAAATGGTCAATGCATACTTGATAGCTTTATTTGCTATTGTTAGAACTGAAATTTTCACAGGCTATAATCAACATGACATATGACAGATGAGGAAGATGGGAAAAAGAAATTTGAATGTATAGATAACAAATTAATAAAGGATTATCTCGCTAACTCATAAGAAACAACTGCTTATAGTCACTTCCAGGATTTCCCATTGATTTTGATATGTTTTACTCTCAAATTGCTTTCATTATAGTAGGAAACTTCTGGAACCATTAATTCAACAGTAAAAATATATGAGCTCCTTTAGGAGGTAAAATAATACATTAGTCACCTTTCCCTCTGAATTTTATCATGGATTTATAATGTATAATGATGTTTCCCATATCTGATGAAGCAAGTCTATAACTGGCCTAATATAGATAGATAGATAGATAGATAGATAGATAGATAGATAGATATAATGATTGATAAGAAATGAAATCTACCATATATTGTTTGATTTTTATGTCCCAGACATTTTTCTACAGTTTTATATTTATTAGGCACTGAGCTCTCAAATAAGAATATAGCTCAGAGAAGTCACAGTTTTTGCCAAATCCCCTATAAATAGAACAGGCAGAATATATCAGGCAATTTCCAGGCCTTTGCTTTACAATTGTACCTTTCCTAGAGTAAAAACAGACTTTCCTAGAGTAAAACACTTTCCTCACCAAAAAAAAGTACAGAAACTTTATGCAGATAACAAGGGAAGCATCCAGGAAAAAAGAGGCATTATATCCTATTTCCCAGCAACAGTTTTAATGAAGTTTGCCTGTTGTCAGAACAGGAAACAGAACATTTCTCAGCCAGGCACTCAGGCCTATAAGCCTAGCTACTTGAAAATCAGTTCAATACCAGACTGTGTGAAAAAGGTTCGTGAGATCCTATTTCAATAGAAAAAGCTGGGCATAAGATACGTTTCTGACATCCCAGCTATGAAGAGAAGAATAAATAGGAGAATTTCTGTGCAGGTGGAATATTGTCAAAGTAACTTATAGGCATGTAGGAAAATAGAACAAAAAGCTAGAAAAATGAAAAGCTATACTCTTTCTAAAAAAATTCCGCCAGTATTTCAATTTGCTGTATGTTTTGCTTTCACAGTGTTTAATTTAAACTCAGATTAATTTCTTAGTATTTTTATATTTAGGTATAAGGGGAAATGCAGCTCTAGGCTGAATGTGGTTTATCTCCTCTAAAACTCATGTTACAACCACTGTTAGGCAGTGGGCCTCTAAGAAGTGATTAGGTTATTAAGAGGGATTAATACCATTCTCCCAAGAAGGAATTAATTGCCACAAGAGCAAGCTGTTATGAAGCAAGACTAAGCTATGTGCTTTATCTCTTCCACATGCACCTGCTTGCCTATCTGCTTTTCTACTGTGTTACCTACCATACCAGCCCCTCACCAGGACAGATACTTTTATTGTGTTCTTAAACTTCTAGTCTCCAACACTGTAAGCTAAATAAACCCTATTCCCTAATATATTACCCAGTCTTAGGTACATTGTTACAGAAACACTAAATAGATCAAGACAGATGCTATCACTCAGTACAGAAGGACTAAGACATTCTACAATCAAAGTCACTTCAATAATCTAAGGGATTATTTAGCATGTCACTGGTTTCAGGAAGATATACTGCAAACTAGATTATTCTGTTCATTAGCTTTTCTCACATGGGTATTTCATCGGAGGTAATAGTGATTGTAACAAGAGACCAGTAGGTCAATGGTAACTATCTAAACTAAGGCAGTGGAGGTCTGCAGTGTAATAAAGAAGACAACTGTAGATTTTCACTGGGATTCACCTTTACCATTTCAGTAACTTTTTAAATTTCCAGAGGCAGTGTCTATATTAAGGGGCAGGTTGAGATTCCCATCCAATCTCACTAAATCAACGCAGGATCACTGGAGCAGAAATAAAACTTAAATAGGAATGAGACAATGAAATATGTAAGAACAGAAGTTTGGCTTCCTTGTGAATGATGCTATTAGCACAGCTTATTTCCATCTTCCAGAAAGTTAAGTAGCATTTCTTCCACTATGTCATCTTTTCCAAGATGATTACAGAAATATTCCATGAATCCAAATACAGATTCAGTTGTAACAGTTTAGAATTTTACTAAGGTTTATTTTTTAACAATAATATTATATCTTAAGTCTTGCTGATAATGAACCTAATAACAATTATGAATACCTAATAACAATTGAGCTTATGGCTCATATCTATAATCCTAGCCACTCAAGAGTCTGAGATCTGAGCATCATGGTTCCAAGCCAGCCTGGCAGGAAAGTTCATGATACTCCTATTTCCAATTAACCAGAAAAGAAGCAGAGGTCTCCACCTCTATGGTTGAATTGGTAGAGAGCTAGGCTTGAGCAGAAAGACCAGGGACAGCATCCAGGCCCTGAGCTGAAGCCCAGGATCAACACACACACGTGCGCGCACACACACACACACACACACACATTTTTAAATTTTTTTAAAGTTGGGCACCAGGTGCTCAGGAGGCTGAGATCTGACGATTGTGGTTTAAAGCCAGCCCAGACAGGAAAGTCTTTAAGACTCTTATTTCCAATTAACCGCCAGAAAACCAGAAGTGGTACTGTGGCTCAAAGTAGTAGAGCAATAGCCTTGAGCACAAAATCTCAAGGACAGTGTCCAGGCCCATAGTTCCAGCCCCAGGATAAAAATAATAATAATAATAATATAGTAATAATAATAATAATAAACTATTGAGATCATAAATGACTGTTTTAAAACCTAAAATATAAAATATTTGTAACCACACTGTTTTTCACTTAGCATATGAAAGATAGCTGGGAAAAATACATTCAATACAATTCCAAAATTTACTCAGATAGCAATAACATAATAAGGGCTAAATAAAAATAACAGTATGGTCTTATCTGGGTACAATGTTTTAGAATGACCTAATCTCCAACACAGACATGCTGATTAGTTTGCATTGATGCCAACATTTCAGATGTTTGGTATGGTATTTAATCCTGCTCCACTTAATATAAAGATAGAGAAGCAACACAAATTTTTCAATATTTCCAAGAGAATGTTTCTTTAATTGGTCAATTTATTTTTAATACATCAAAACACTTGGATGAACTAAATCTTGAATAAACTCATGAAATACATATAAAAAATGATTGTGGAAAAATAAGCAACTATAATGGTTAAAGCATATCTTCTATTATGCTAAATCAGACCAAAATACAAATTAAGCAATGATAACTTCATAATCTTGTAACTCATTTGAATAAATTAAGAAAGGCTGAGATTTCGGGAAGAACATTACAAAAATAAATCTGTTTCTTAATATCATCATCATCAATGTACATTTTTCCCACCCTACTTCATTTTCCCACCTATTTGAAAAGATACTCTCTGGAAACATATACAGGACTTCATATCATTCCTGACCATACACAAATTGAATTTCTTCCTCATATTATAATACCAATAAAATCTGGTCACAGACATAGAACAAAAACTGCTCCTTCACAAGATGGCAGGGATTTGGCATGTCTTGGGATTTGTTTAAACAATCTGATTAGTATTATCACCTTGACAAATTTATTGTTTATCATCATTCTATTTTATTTGCCTACAAAAAGTACAAGAGCACATTCTGTTTTACAAGTTTGCTGTGAACCAACAGGGATCCCCTCCAAATTAGGAAAATTCTGCATGGCAAAACAAGGAGGTAAAAGGTAAGTGCAGGGAATTTAAAAGCCCACCAACATTTCTGCTTCCACTTATCTTATAAGCCATACTCCAACACTGAAAAAAAAACAGAAGAGATACCAATAAAATCTTGCTATAATTCCTGGCTTAAAATCACACCTATGATTATTACTTTTAATATTTCCATACCCTTCTTACCAAAAGAGTTTATGCAAGATTTTTTAAAACTAGGTCACTCAAATAGTTCTTGAAAAATATAGCAGCAACTTAACTAAACTTGTTTGATGCTTGTTTTTGACAACTAAATATCAGAATTCAGAATTTTAAGAAAATGATACTATTTCTATCTTCACAAGGGCCATACTGAGAAACTGATTTTTTTAACCTCCTTGCTGAACAAGAAGATTGTAACTTCAACTATTAGATTCTCTTATTTTTCTATTGATAGTCTCAATTCTAACTTCCTACTAATCATTTTTTAGAGATATAATCTACCTGTCCTTTTGATGCTAGGTATGAGAGGCAAAACAATATGTTGTTTAAAGGCATAAAGTTGATAGTTATTGGATTTAAATAGTAGATTCAACTTAGCTCCAAATCCTTCCTTCACTCCCCAGGCTGCTTGCTAGGTTCTGAGGCTCCATTGACAGACTGGATATAAGTGATCAGCAAGTTTCTGATATAATATGAATGTTCCTTTCTACTAGCAAATCATTAATAGTCATTGGTCTTCATTTCCATTGTGATCTTTTTCCTTGCCTTGCTCTCTGGCCTTCTATAAACTGTCTATAAATATCACATCCATCCTGTTTATATATTTTTAAAACCCTACATCTGTTAATTGTCAAATCTTATTACCTATTAATTTCTTGAAGAAAACTGAGCTAATCTTATCACCAAATGCTCACTTCATTTCTTCCTGTATGAACTAGTTGCTGCTTTGTACTTCAAACGTTTCCTTTTTCCAGGCCCTTTTAAAAGGCAATCTCACATACTCACATATTTCTATTGAGAGAATCACTTAGAATTCCAGGAATCTTTTCTCGTTGTACACTGCTACCTAACATGCTTATAATTCTAGCACTCAGAAGGTTGAGGCAGTAGGATATACAATTCTAAACCATATTTGGACTACAGAGTGACACAGAGACCAGCTAAAGTAATGAAAGCTTGTCCTTAAAATAAAACTCAAAAGAGAGAAAAAAATAAAAGAAGTATGAATTAAATTCTCATGTGTTACTCCCTGTTTTCATTAGCTCTCAATTTAAGGATAGAAAAGCTTCAGAACACAGATGGGATCTTTTCATAGTCAAATCTGGTCACTTTTCTCCTTGGGTGCAATGTTCCAGGAGAGTGTTGATGCCAAATTGTCAAGGCTGTTTTCAGAGCTAAGTTCACGCATGTATCATAACCTAACAAGAGACTCTTGAGTAGCATAATTAAAACCTGCGACATGATTGTTGTTCTCAGTGTACTATGTGCAGTTATTTCCAGATGTCCCTCAGTAAATGAATGGATCAAGAAAATGTGGCACTTATGCACAATGAAATTCTATGCTGCCATCAGAAAGAATGAAATTGCCCCATTTTGAAGGAAACGGAAAGACTTGGAAAAATCATGTTTAGTCATGTAAGCCAGACCCAAAAGAATATAGGCTCTATGGTTTCTCTCATGTGTAATAATTAGTACACGTCTAGTACTCTCCTAGCAGAGGATCCACAATAGCTCAAAAGCTACGTACATAAGGTCATACAAGATGAGACTAAACAGAATGAACTCTTGGATATGGAATCAAGAGGTTTAACTTTCTGATTGTTGTTCTTAATGTACTATATTATTTCTTTTCTCTTTTTTCCCCTTATGGTTAATCTCATTTGGTTACTGTATCTGACTTGGTGGTATATTGTATATACATTTATTTCTTTATTTAAAATAGTGAATGGAAGGGAAGAAAACAAGATGATTGGGAGTGGGTGGGGGGAAGGAAACGGGGACAAAAACATGAGAAGGGGTATCAATGTTGAAGAAGTAATGCACCCATTACTTGATGAATGTCACTATAACCCCTCTATACATTACACTAACAATAAAATAAACTTAAATAATATAAAACAAAAAAATTTGAAAGGCTAAATTTGAGGACCCAAGGAGCTTCTCAAGAGTATAGTAAATAAATTTGATCGCAAAAACAAAAAAGTTCACAGAGCTAAATAATAAGACATGGCCTATCAACTCTGTCTTCAAATGCTTTCTTGAACTTGATTAGCTAGCAGTATTTTTAGGACTCCCTAATAATATGTAAATTAGAGGACAGTCCCCTCCCCTTTACCTGTTGACAGTGAACTGCTTCCCAGCCTGGGCACTATGAGGTTCTGAGGTGCTCTGTTACTGCATTATGAGAAAGTGGCAGGGCTTCTGCCCCTGGAAGCAATATGTCAGCTGAAGGAGAATTGTGGAGAGACACAAACAGATAAGCTGCTATCTGTGGAGTGGCCAAGAAGGAGGACATAGTGTGATGTTAACAGGCCACCCAGGGCCCTGTAGGGGAGCCAGATATGCACAATAAAGCAAATACCAGATCTGTTTTGACCAGCTTCTTTTTTAATTAACATAGTCGAGACAGTACTTAGCTAATCTCAGACATAAGTAGGTTCTTATGCATCAGTTAGGGGTCTAAGAGCCCCTAAATGAAGGAAGAGAAAGCGGAATTTGAATATTATTGGCAAGTATGTAGAGGCTAAGAAAATTCAAACTGTGTCAGAAATATTTAATACTTGGTAATTTTCCATATGCTATTGACTTCTTTACTGTCTTACTTTAATGTTAGTGTAGTGTTTAAAACACATAAGTTTGCAAATAATATTCTATTCTAAAATAATATTCAGTACATAGGAGGCACTAAAAAGTGTGTACTACATTGGATTGAATAACAATAGAAAAGTCAAATAAATCTGTTAAGAGACTCAAATGCAGATTTATTTATTTATTTATCTTGTTTTTAATCCATTCAAAAACATTCATTGACTCCTAGGAATTAGACTACATCCTGGAGATGTAAAGCAAATTCTTGCACTAAAGAGAATAGCAGTGAAAGAACATAGTTGTGGTAAATGTTAAGTTGGAGTATTCACAGCCTGACATTCATCTTGTTATCTAAGTGAATTTTCTTTTGTTAATTCTTACAATGTAGTAATGGAATGTGTATGTGATATATATATATATATTGCCCCATTTGATAAGAAATGGGATTAAACTAATTTACAAAGTCACACAGGTACACAGGTAGAATTTCAATTTTATGGCTCTATGTTGGTTTAGGGCTAGTGATTTTTCAGTCTTCTACCATTCAGTTTTTATACTCACATTGTTTTTCATCATGCCAAATTATTTTTACAGGTAAAAGTATGGTGATTGAATTTCTCCAGAAGACGAATAGTCATGAAATCTTTGATTTTTCTTTGTTAATTGTTTTTCTTAGCAGGCTTACATTATTTCAGCATGCATTAAAATGAATGTATATCTGTCAAAGCAAAACATATGTTCTCGTACTATCCTACAAAAATTGGAAATATACTGTCCTATGCCATGTTACCAACCTGAATTTAGAGTGCCAATAAAGGAAATGCAAATCAAAATAATATTAAAATTTCATCTAACTCCAGTGAGGAAGGCCATCAAGAGTCTGAATAACAAGTGCTGGCAAGGATAGGAGGAAGAAGAAATCCAAGTACTTCATTGGTGGGAATATAGACTAGTGCAACTACATGGAAATAATTATAAAGGTTCCTCAAAAAAATAAAAGCATTTTCATTCTTTATCATTTGTCTGAACAATTTGAAGGTAGAATAAAGGCATCTGTATGTCCATGTTTACTGCAACACCACTCAGAATAGCTAAATTATGTAACGATTCCATATGCTCTACAAATGATGAATGGATCAAGACAATATGATGTGTTTGTGTGTGTGTGTGTGTGTATAACTATGCACCCAGTATGTGTATAATTATATATTATATACAGTGTACATATTATATAGAAAATATACTATCATGTGTATGTATCACTGTATATATATATAGGCACAGTTACACATATATACAGTTTCATATATATACTAACACATACACACATGTATATCCACACACACTCGTGTGTGTGTGTGTGTGTGTGTGTGTGTGTGTGTGTGTGCATGTGTGTGGACAGAGAGAGTATTTTATTCACCCATTAGGAAGATTGAAATTATGTCCTTTTTAAGGAAATGAGTGGATCTGGGGAAAAAAATCATACTGAGTGAAATAAGCAATCTCCAGAAAGACCGAGGGCATATGTTTTCTTTCGTATGTGGATCTTAGACCCAAAATACAACCTCCCACATACATATAATAGAGTATATGCACAATAAAGCTGACTATAGCATAGTTTATACAGGAATGAAACTCTATAACATTAGGACAATTAACAGAAAGTTTAACAAGTGAATTCAAGGAAATAAACATGTTTTTATTTTTATTTTTAAATGGGGCCTTACTGGGAAGGAGGGAGAGGAGAGAAATAGGGACAATAGACCAATGAATATGTACATATGTGAGAAAGGAAGTGGGAAACTTGATATGATTGTGGATGGAGAAAAACAATGCAAGAAGTGATTGTGATTAGAATGCACCGTGGGCATAAATGGATGTGTTAAATTGTATCAACCTTATACAGCCCTTGGTCAAAATGATTTGAAAAACAAATTTAAAAAATGATCAGATGGAAGTGGGGTGAAAGCAGGAACCAGACTCTACTAGACATTAGACTAGTGGTCATTCACATTACATTCTGAGAAAGAATTTCTCTACATTTGTCATTCTTTTAAGACTTTGAATGAAGGTGAGTTGAAAAACAATGAGCTAACTTCACTTGACAAAGTACATTTCAAGAGAATGTTAACATGCAGGTGTGGCATGATTATTACTGAGTGTTGCTTAATCAGGTTTTTGATAAGAACAGCAAAAGCAATATAATCAAGACGCACTGTACTCAAAGTGACATGCTGATAAAATAACAACAAAAGAACTGGCAGGCTTGTCAGAAAAAAAAAACCAGTGTAAAGTAAAAACTTTCTGGAGACTAGAGAAATTAAAATAAGCCAAGCAGTTTGTACTGGGACAATAGAAAAGATGACCCCTGGGCAGCTCAGGTTGTCTTTATCCCACCCATCTCAGGTTTAAGGGAAAAATAGAAGAAATTCATTTGACTTTTCCTTGGGAAATTGTCTCTGTGGTACCCTTCTTGTGCAAGACTGTCTAGGACATTGTTTCCCTAGATTAGTTTTTTACCATATTCAGATGTCCAAGCAGAGACTCGCAAAGCCTTGATCCAAAGGGTTCAGACAGTTGCTCCAAGACTGCTGGAAAAAGACTGTTGTAATCTGCATGATGCTGTGCAGATATGCAGTGTGCAAGAGTTCTGGGATCATGGAATCTTCCATTCATATTTCAAAGGGAATCTGAGGACAGGCATTGGTGTGGCAGGTTCATGATCCTTGTATGCAGCCCATGAGGGGATGATGCATGAAATTGTAAGGATGAAGCCCAAACTGCAGTGGGAATGCCAGGATGTCAGGTGTGCCAGGATGTCTGCCAAAGAAATCTATAAGCACAAGTACAATCAGAGCAAAAGAGTGGCAGTGTGGACTGTACATAGCAAGGTCAGAAGGACTGGATTTGCAAGCCCACTGAAGCTTATATCGAAATGCTATAAGTAACTCTATATGTATTAATGCTTGCCTTGCTACATTTCAGTCTTTGACAACATCCTAGTTTCATGTCCTATTCCTTCCGTTTGGATTGGAATGCTCATTCTGTGTCATTGAGTATCACACTAACACTACTTCTACTACTACCATTACTGTTACTATTATATAAGGACTTATGCTAAGAATTTTCCTTGACTCTCAAAGAATTTCGAATTGGAATTTTAGACAATGCTGGAAATGTTAGTGTTGTTGTTTTTCCAGTCCTGGGGCTTGCATCCAGGGCCTGGGCACTGTCCTGGGCCTCTTTGTGCTCAAGTCACACCACTTCTGGCTTTTTCTGAGTAGTTTACTGGAGACAACAGTTTCATTGTCTTTCTTGCCCAGACTAGCTTGAAACCATGAACCTCAGATCTCAGCCTCATGAGTCACTAACATTACAGGTATGGACTACTGGCTCCTGGAATGCTGGAACTGTTAACGGGATGCTTTGAAGATGGACTAAATGTCTACTATCATATCAAGGCAGCCATGAGACTTTGGGGAACAGAGGTGGAATATTATGGTTTGAACATGAAATTGTCCTAAAGCTTCCTGAGTTAAACAGTTGGTGCACAGGTGGTAGAACTATTTGAGGAAGTTCTGCTAATTTTTTTTTGGCCAGGCCTGGGCCTTGAACTCAGGACCTGAGCACTGTCCTTGGGCTTTCTCAAGGCTAGGGTTCTATACTTGAGCCACAACATCACTTCCAGCTTTTTTCTATATATATGGTACCAAGGAATTGAACGCAGGTCTTCATGCATGCTAGGCAAGCATTCTACCACTAGGCCAAACTCGTGGCCCCACTGCTAATTTTTGAAGATGTAACATAGGTGAAGAAGATGAGTCCTAGGAGCTATCTGTACCTTTGAAGGTTACCACTGGTTTGCAGGCCCTTCTTTTCTTCCAGCTTTCTGGCTATTTTGAGTTTATAATGCTGTTCCCCTACATCTTCTCTCAAAAATGGACAAAACTTTGAAACTGAGCAAAATAAGTATTCGCTCTACTTAAGTAGTTTATGTCAAGTATTTGGTCACAGTGATAAGTCACTTACCTAATATAATTCAATAAAGTCATTGACTGTTATTTAAGCTTTATTTGTCTAGAGTCTTCAATTCTGCATTACTGAACAGAGATAGTTTTCAGATTACAAGTTACTTTTTTAAGAATTGACTATTTGTAAATGATTTAGTTGCTTTAATTCAAATGTGTATCTATCAGACCTTTTCATATCTCAACTGTAATAGACTTTTGGCATCAATGAGCCTAGAGATCCAAGGAGACCAGCACTGAGGAGAAACTGAATGACCAGAGTACAGAGCTCAGGGCTACAATATAGATGCTTGAATCCTTTTTTTCTGTAACACTTCCCAAGTTCCATTATATAACAAGCCACCTTTCAATAAATCCCAAGCAGGTAGCACAAGAGGCTTAGGACTTTTGCTTTCATTGGAACAGGCAGGGAAAAAGCTGAAGACCACTTGTCTTGTGTGACATATGTAATGACCTCCAAGTGTGAATGCAGAGCACTATTTATTCAGGTGAAAAAACTTCACATGTTGTTCAGCAATGATCAAACAGAGAAAATTCCAAAGAAGGTAACTGTGTGTGTGGCTTTCAACTGCTTTATTTCTGACAGTCAGTTGTAAGCCAGAAACACTGAAGATTTTAAAAGTCAGTGGCAGTTTTATCCATAGGAATTTTTCAAAGAGGTTTTGTATAAATTTTGTACATAAGCAACAGTCAGAGACATTGTAGGGATGATTTCTTAATAGACTATATATAGCTTTTCATGGTAAGTTTAGCTTTTCATAGGAACAATGACCTATTAAATTAATAATTCTGCAAACTTTTGTTGCAACCTCTCTAATAAGGAAAACCAATGCTTTATGTTTTAGTGGACTTCAGACAATTAAAAATAGTTATCTAGTCATCTATCATACAGTCTCATCATGATATAAATGGTTTTCAAATATTGAGAAAGCACCTAACAAAATGTTAAGTGAATGGTTTAAGGCTTAATCTTGATTTAAAAGAACAATAGTAATGCCCATTTTGATGTAAATCGGACTCTCTATGTATCTTGAAATCTTCTTGAAATAATAATCCAGTAATTTTATACTCCATGAATCCCAATATTATTACTTATAAAATCAGGATATTAAAACAGATCCATTTATAAATTTGATTTTACGAATGACATCCAGGATTTTGTAATAAATAACTTCAAAGTTGAGGAGATCCTGGGTGGTAAAGCTGGGTTTGACATGAGAATGTGAAATATGGGGCTTTAATAAACAGAAAGAAGGGAGGAGCGCATTCCAAGGAAATGGAATAGAGTGAACTAAGGGGAGGTGATGTAATAGATTCAGAAGATGGGACCACGTTGTTTGAGTGGAAACACAGTAAAGAGCACTAGGCCAGAAAACTAACTGATAGATTGAGGCAGATACGGTAATGACTTAATTGTTTAGCTGAGGATACAAGTTTTATTTTAGATATGAAGATGTTCTAAAAATCTAATTTTTGCAAAGTATGTTTCAGTGGGAGTCCTAAGAATGATATCTATGTTATGTTACGGGTGTAAGATTAATACAAAAGCTATAGAAATTTAAGACTAAGAATACAAAGGGCTTCACTCAGACAGTTTCACCCAGAAGTATATCTGAAGTAACATTTGAATTAGCATCAGCTTATTGCATTGGAAACTAGAGATTAGAGGGAAATTTTTCATATTTTCATTTTTCATGACAGAGTTTCCATGTCCTGGTTTAAATGTTAGCTCAGAAAAGGCGATCCTTCCTATAGACACATGAAGAAATGCTCGATATCTCTGTCCATAAAAGAAATGCAAATCAAAACAACTCTAAGATTCCACCTCAT
The DNA here is from genome assembly GCF_031878675.1 of Megascapheus bottae. Lineage (NCBI taxonomy): Eukaryota > Metazoa > Chordata > Mammalia > Rodentia > Geomyidae > Megascapheus > Megascapheus bottae. Next base: position 13,341,260 of record NC_143521.1, read on the forward strand.
TCCAGTTAGAATGGTCAGGACCAAGATATCTAATAACAACAGATGATGGAGGGGAGGTGGCCAGGAGGGATCATTACTACACTATTGGTGAGAGTGCAAACTCGTTCAACCACTATGGAAAGCAGTATGGCAAAAATTCAAAAGGCTAAACATAGAGCTCCCCTATGACCCAGCAATTCCCCTACTAGGCATTTACCCAATCGTCTAGAAACAAGGACATACTAAATCCACTAGCACAATGATGTTCATTGTAGCACTATTTACCATAGCAAAGATATGGAACCAACCCAGATGTCTCTCAGTTGATGAGTGGATCAACAAGATGTGGTATTTATACACAATGAAATTCTAAGCTGCTGTCAAAAAGAACATGGCTGCATTTGTAAAGAAAGGGAAAGATTTACAAAAAATCATATTAAGTGAAGTAAGCCTGACTTGAAGGAACTTAGGCTCAATGGTTTCTCTCATTTGTCATAATCAGTAGAAACCTTGGGCTCTCCTAGCAGAGATTTACAGTAGAACAAAACCTAGATACATAAGGCCATATAGTATGATACTAAATGAAAGGGCCTCCAGGATATAGAATCAAAAGCCATAACATGAGTGATTGTTGTCCTTAATACACTATGTTATCTCTCATCTCTTTTGCTGTCCCTTGGTTATCTCAGATTGTTACAGTATTTCTCCTAGTTATCTGATATATTTTATATTTGTGTATTTGGTTATTTGAAGTCAGATAGGGAAGGGAGGAAAACAAGATGAGGGGTGGGGGTGGGGGAAGGGAAATGGGGACCAAGACATGAGAAAGGGTATCAATGTTTGTGAATATCTGGTGAATATAATGTAACCCTTCTATTAATTACAATAAAAATATATGAAAAGAAAAGAAAAGGCCATCCTTGTGGGAATGAGGCAAGAGGTGATATTGACATGGACAGTATTCATAAACATGTTGAATTGAAACCCCTTTATACAACTACTTAAAGATGATAAAATTTATACAAATAAAATATTAAAATAAATGCAGGAAACCTTCTGGTTGAGAATCAAAGGTACAATTAGTACCTCTGTTTTTATTCTTTATAATTACAAGTTGTATCCATGTATAACTGTCATACCACCGAAGGCCTCAATGCTGTTTATTAGTCAAAAAACACACAAAATAATGAGATCTTTGATAGTGTTTCCATGTATAATAAGTTGACAGTGTTTTCTCAATATTCACCTTTGTAAGCATAATGAAGTAAAGAATTATTTAATTCTCAAGAATGTTCTTAAGAAGTTAGATCATAATACTAGTATTACAAATAAGAGAATTTTTATAACATAATCTCAAAAGGATACAAAAGAAGAGTGCAACCTTCTTAGGATGTATAAAAATAAAGAATAAGAACTGTGAAGTGTACATATTTCACTAGATACGGTGGGGAAGTTAAAATGTATTCCTGGGATTTTATTCTAGTATTAAAAGATTCATCAAAGTTACCATAGTTTTCTTTAAGTTTCAACATGTAGGCTATACTTGCTTAGTGCAAATTTGCAATTAAACTGTGAAAATGGTTCTTACCATGTTACCTCTGGGAGTTTTTTCCAAACTTAGTTCCCACAAGAAGATGAAAAATATTAAGAACCTGAATCATTCAGACTTACTTATGCCAGATCCACTCTGTAGATCCCATGGCAGGCATATTTAATGAGGGAGTCAATTGTTGCCTCAGTCCTAATTTGTCCTTTCCCAGTGTCCAATATGTTTCTCTCAAATGAATGGTCCATGGGGAGCTTCAAAAAGTCAGGGTGTGTGAAGAGAAGGAACAGGAAAAATTTCAGCATTATGACAGTTTTCTACAAGCTTCATTTTTTACAAAGTTATATCAATTGCATTTCTGTGGCTTAAATTAACCAGAACATAGGTACCTTAATTAATCAAAAAATCCCCCTGAACACCAAGGTTTACACACACACCACTCCACTGAGGAGTAAAATATTTCTTCATTGTCCTACATATGGTGCAAATTAGCACCTGCATAGTTCAGTTATTAAATGAAAAACAGCTCTTAACTGGACCTATAGAATTGTTGTATACAAGAAACTCTCCAACCGCTTTATGTCTTCCCTTATCAAATGTGTGTGGTATGACATAATGAATGTAACACTTCAGTGCAACTGGCAAGATTTCAATTCCCAGGCACAAGATCATATTTCCTAGCTCATTGTTTTAAAAGCAGACATTACATTTTGGGTAGCTCATGCTGAAGCCTTGGCTTTTTTTCCCCTCAGAGATCTCAAACAAAATCTGAGAAACTAGTAAACTAAATTCAATAACATTATGAAAATTTATTCACTGAAAAAGAGCTTCTCGAATAAGTGATGAAAACTCTAGAGAATAGTTAGATGTATGTATGGGGCCAAATTTATAGACTGATTTTTTTTCAGAAAAAAATTCAAAGCAGATAATATTGCATAGAATATTTATTTTAAGGTTGAATTTCCTGCTTGTTGCCTTTTATAAAGCAGATGCAAATTTTATTCAGATACAAAGTTAATTGATTTTTCTATTGCATTTTAAGTTATCTTTGATTATTGAGACCATAATATAGATAAATATAATTATGATTGCATTATTTATATTAATTTTATTATTTTAAATTGTTTTCTATCACAATCCTTCAGTTTGGGGTTAATATACATCTGAAGTATCTGAGCATAATAAACACAGAAAATTTTATGAAGATAAATAGATATAAGTATATATAGAAAGATGTACAATTACTTAGAAAAAGGAAGTATGGTGGTTGTAATAAGAGTTTTTATTGTTGTAAAGCACTAACTAATATTGGCGATTTTATGGATACGTCTTATCAATTGGTAAGGACAAAGAAATAGATTTCAGTTACAACAGAAGCATAGTTTAGATAATATAATTATTTTGTGATTTAATAAATTGAACTAGCACATTACTATTAGATTATAAAGCACACAGCACAGGTAATTAACAGAAAGAAAAACAAACAAATATACAAACAGTCTTAAGATATTCCTAGCCCGATAAAAATGCTCTTGTATATCCAGAAGCCTAAAGGATTGCATCCTAATTAGTTATAGAACAAAAAGGATATGATTGGTGATCTATTTTTTAAAAGATTCAGAAATGGATAATAAACAAGTTTATTAGGTCATAAAAGTTTAGTAGGTTTAGTAGGTCATAAAAGACAGTTTTTGGAGCAGCCTTGCTTCAAAAGTGAAATTTTAAAAAGTCTTAAAGAATATGAAATTCTAAAAATTATGAGACATTGGTTTACTTGCCTAATGTTAAAATACTAGAACTAATATGTACTACTTAAAACTCAGAAAAGGAAATATTATAATGCAGAAAAGGAAATACACTAAATTTCTCTGATCACACACCAGTAACAAATATTTATTGAGCATCTGCTATGAATAAAGTTCAGTGTAAACAGTTCATGCTTACTAAACACCTCAGAAATTAGGTTAACCTCAATCCAATTCTATCTTCAGAAATCCACATGCTTCATACAGCATTATATATGATAGGGGTTGGTTGCCAAGGCAGGTGTTATTCATATTTTCCAAAATTGGCATTATAAGAAGATTCCAAAAGTACTTGCCTTAAGCAATTAAGTAGTAAACATATGGAACTCATTGTACCTTTAAAAGTTAAGCTAAAAGAGAACACTGAAGTTAATGTTGATTGGTCCATAACAGGTTAATGAAATAAGGCAGTCTTTTAAGATATGCCTGTGTGTATTACAGAATAAATATCAGTCTTCTCTAGTAAATATTCCTTGGAAATGACAAAAAATATTAGGTTGAATAACAAAGAGAAATTTACATAGGACATTTGACTTCATTTAGACTAGAGGGTTTTCGCCAGAAAGTGTAAGGACTTACACTATTTAAGAATGTGAGCTGGGTGCAAGCAGCTCAAAGCTCTAGTCCCAGGTACTCAGGAGGCGAAAATCTGAGGATCATGGCTCAAAGCCTGCCCGGGCAGTAAAGTCTATCTGACTATTATCTCTAATTAAGCACTAAAAGCCGGAAGTGCGGCTGTTGGTCAAGCAGAATATTAACCTTTACAAATAAAACTGGGAAAGTGCCCAGGTCTAGGGAATTTTTTTTTTTTTGGTGGTAGTGGTGGTCATGGGGCTTGAACTCTGGGTCTGGGTGCTGTCCCTAAGCTCCTTGGCTGAAGGCTACCGCTCTACCCCTGAGCAACAGTCCCAAGTTCATTTTCTAGTGATCAATTGGAGATAAGAATCTCACATTCTTTAGTGCCTGGGCTTCGAACCTCGTGCCTGGGATGGCTTTGAACCTCGATCCTTGTACCACAACCTCCTGAGTAGCTAAGATTAGAAGCTTGAACCAACACAACCAGCTAGGGAATTTTTTTGATAGCCACCATCCTGACCACATAACACATCTTATACCTTTTGACACCTAAAAAATCACTTTGGCTAATTCCATGGTATATCCCACTGTAGTTCTAATTTCATCCATCCTAATCTTTATGTTCTTCCTTTACTTCAGAGTTCCAGACACATTTCTATCCTTCTCTGTGCCTCTCCATCTATAGGTTACTGACTAAAGAAATGTGCAACTCTTATTTTGGTTCTGATGTCAAAGTAGAAATGTCCTTTTCTGCTCAGTTTCCAACATTCAAGTCACAAACATTTAATTCATTCTTCTCCTTCATGTGCCTTTATAAGCTTTTACTCTGGCACTAAACACTCTTAGTAATTACCCTGGCATGTCTGACTATTTCACTGTGCACATCTGTGTCCAAACTACCTTTCATTATTTGTTAGACTTCTACTTCATCAACCTCCTGATAGATGTAGCAGATATGCATCTATACTTGATAACACAATCTATAAATGTAGATGGATATAGGAAGGAATAAATACAATATACTTTAGCAGAGAAGGAGGTCAATTTCAGAATCATAAAATTATTAAAGAGTAGGTAGGGAAAGAGATTTGAACAGTAATATAGTATGTTACCAGAATTAATGTATTCCATAAAATATTAAAATAAAGATGCATCATAAAGTGACTATTTCAGTCTTCCTAGTTGAGAATGGAAGAATTCAAGATTTCAATAGCATGCTGTTGACCCTGCACCTAAATCAACATTAGAAATTCATTCTTAACTTCCCTAAAGTTGTTTCCAGTTTAAGCATTGTATTCTGATAATTAGGATATTATTCATATTTTAATACTGTGGAGTTCTGTGCTTGAAAATCCTAGAATACTAATGGGTTTTATTCTATGGATCCCCTGCATAGAAGAGAAAAAAAATATGTGGTTCATAAGTAAAATTCATATGGAACCTCAAAAGATTTCTAATAGCCAAAGTAGCATTAAAAATGAGATAATCAGAGGTCTGGTCCCTTATATTGCACAGTTTACTATAAAGCTCCATTAATCAAAGTGTACCTTTTTCATCAAAATAATACAATTAAAACTGGCTATCTAGGGGGCCAGGAGTTTGGCCTAGTGGTAGAGTGCTTGCCTAGCATGCACGAAGACCCGGGTTCGATTCCTCAGTACCACATACATAGAAAAAAGCCGGAAGTGGTGCTGAGGCTCAAGTAGTAGAGTGCTAGCCTTGAGAAAGTCCAAGGACAGTGCTCAAGCCCTGAGCCCAAGCCCAGGACTGGCAAAAAAAAAAAAAAACAAAAAACAAAAAAGAAACAAACAAAAAAGAAACAAAAAAAAAAATACTGGCTATCTACTTGTAACAAAATAAACTTGAATTCTTACCTTAAACGACATATAAAAATTACTTCAAAGTAGAGGTAGGCATAACATAAAACATTTAAAATAAAATATAGGAGAAAGTTTCAGAACACTGGTATTCACAGGATTTCTTAGGTGAAATTACAAAGCAAAAGTAATAAAAGAAAACTAGATAAATTGAATTTCACAAAATTAAATCTTTTGTTCACTAAAAGGGATTATCAACAGAACAAAAAAGCTATATATGGAATGAGAAGACATTTGTAAATTAGATGTCTGAAAATAAATGAGTACCCAAAATATATAAACACATTTCTACAACATCAGCAAAAATAACATCAAACCAAGAATCCAAATAAGATATGGGCAAAAGAGTGGAGTCAGTGGCTTATACCTGTAATCCTAGCTTCTCAGGTGGCTGAGATCTGAGGATCGCAGTTCAGAGACAGCCCTGGCATGAAAGTCCACAAAGGTCTCATCTCCAATTAACCACCAGATGTAACCAGAAGTGGTGCTGTGGCTCAAAGTGTTACAGTGTTACCCTTGAGCTACAGGACTCAAGGATAGCACCACGGCCCAGAGTTCAAGCCCCATGACTGATTAAATAAATAAATAGTTTTTTAAAAAAGCCTAGAACAGATATTTCCCCAAGGAAGCAATAGAAAAGTTCAACGTTCTCAATATTAAATAAATGGACAGCATGTATTTGTGTGAAATATCACTCAGTCCTAAAATGAAATAAAATGCTGAACACAGTACAACATGAATGAAAATTGAAGACAATATACTACTATTGTGTGATTCCATAGGGGCAGAAAGCCTGGTGGGTCCCAGGCAGTGGGGCTAATTACTGGGGAAAAGAAAATTATTGTTCAGTGGATCTAGAGTTTCAGCTTAAGAATACGAAATAGATGGATGCCTTCAGTAGCTGAATTATGTAAATATACTTAGTATCATTAAATGTACACTAAAAATTGGTAAAGTGGTAGATTTTTATAGAATAAATAATATCTGGTTGATAAACACATTTGTATTTCTGTAAGCTTTACTTAATATAATCACCCATTTAAAAATTTAAATAATTGAAGTCTAAAAATGATGCTGAAAGCTATGAATGTACAAAAAATACAATTTCTTACAGAAAGTTAAAAAAAAGAAACATAAAACCTTTCTGTAGCTAAGTTATAATTTCTAAGACTATATTATATATATATAAGTATATAAATTGAAGTTAGGGTAAAATAATATACTTCCAGTCAGGATAGTTAGCTAACTCTTTGTGGGGGAGGTAGAAATTGTATAGTTTAGAAATATTAAAACTGTATTTGTAGAGCTGAGGCTGGGATATTGTGGGACAAAAGTGCTTACTATAGGCCTGTTCAAGATGATGAACAAAAGTCATTCTGATTTTGTGTTGCAATGATACGAAATAAATTATTGTCCAATGTTGATTGTTTTACTTTCTAATTTTTTACTAAGTATTGGTACAAAGTGATTTCAACTACATATGTCAGATTATGAATACAATGCATGTTCACCAGTATCACCCCTTCCATTATTCTCTCCCATCTTGCATATTCTATATCTACCCTCATGTTACTAAGTTCAATGCCTACATAATGTACATTGATTATAAGGATGATGTTTGCTCAACATTCCTCCGATCATTCCTGTGCCCCCTTCTCCTTCACTCTTCACCATCACCAAGTAATTTCTTAATCTCATATGAATGGTAAAAAAAAAAGTGTCTCAACTGCTAATGAGGCATGAGATAACAGAAAACACCCATTTCTATTTCTCTGTCTTCTAATAAAGAAGCAAGATTATCCTTGATAATCCCCAAAGCACCCTTCTAATATCAAAGTTGGCAAAAATTAAGACAATTTTTACTTACATTCATGATAAAGACATTATAATGAGATTAAATATACCATGAGAAAAGTTTTACATTTTTGTATGTACTTTAAAGTAAGACAATTAACTTATGATGTCATATGGGATTTCCTCTTAATAGAGATTTGACATATAATTTCAGTGCTTTTGGCCAGACCTAAGGCTTGAACTCAGGGCCTGAGTACATGTCTGTGGGCCTTCTCAAAGCTAGCACTCTACCTCTTGAGCCACAGCACCTCTTCTGGATTTTTCTGTGTATGTGGTACCAAGGAATTGAATCTGAGTCTTTGTGTATGCTAGGCAAGCACTCTCTACAACTAGGTCAAACTCCTGGACTACTTTCAGTACTCTTAATCATTCTTCTAGAGACCAAGGTATATTAGATGACATAATATTGAAAATTATTATTGGTCACTGTATTGAAGGCTAAGTAGAATTGTTATTTCCTCCTGCAAATAATATCAGCAGCTCTTATCATACACTATATGGTACAGTTTCTGATAACTTGCAAAAGTCTGAGGTTAATCCTCATAGCACAAATATCACATCCAAAATTACAACATCTAAGTTTGCAAGAGACAGCAAGAAATGTTTGGCTTTTGTTCCTTGGTCACAACAATTCAACATGGTGCAGTTTTACCGTGCCTTGCTTTGCCTTGCACCTTGCCTTGCGCCTTGCCTTGCCTTGCCTTGCACCTTGCCTTGCACCTTGCCTTGCCTTGCCTTGTGCCTTGTCTTGCCTTGTGCCTTGCCTTGCACCTTGCCTTGCCTTGCGCCTTTTCTTGCCTTGTGCCTTGCCTTGCGCCTTGCATCTTTCCTTGTGCCTTGCGCCTTGCCTTGCCTTGCATTGCTTTGCCTTGCCTTGCAACAAGGAACAGGGGTGGGGATTTAATGGGATTAGTCTGGAAAGGAGGGAAAGGATAGTCTGGTGTGAGGATCTAGAACCAGGGAATCCTTATAAAAGATACCTATTGGTGTACTCTACAAAGAAAGAGGAAAGGCTTCCACAGGTGAGATTCAGATAATGCTATAGGTGTGGATAAATTTACCTATCTGAAAGTTACTCTAGAGTGTTGCCAAACTAACTAATATTGTGAACCTTTACCTGCCTCCTTTAGCTTGCTTCTTGTGGAAGGCCTCAACTTGGAAGATGACCTCTTATGTTCATATATCTGGAATAAGCAGAGAACACATCTGTGGATCTTTGCCCTACAAGCTTTTCTACTACTTGTGTCTATCCTCCTTTGCAGACCTGGAGGCAAATGGTGATGCTTGGGGCAGAAAAAACTCATACTGTGTTGCTAGGATTACAGGTGAGCCACCGGTGCTCAGCTCAAAACACTTTTTGAGAGAAACATCTGTAGCTTTCTTTAGAGGTTACTAGGAATTTGCGATTATATAAGAAAGAAGAAAATTATTTTTCAACGTTCTCATGCTAATAATACTCATAGCAAACTGCAGCAATAATTTAGTCTGTATCCAGTTTTTAAAAGTCTTAAAAGTGTTCAGTACAACTACTGAATTTTTTTCAGAAGATAAAATTACTTTCATTATCTTTACGCTCAGCTGGGCTATGCATATCCAAAACTACGTGAGGTAATTTGGTGCAGCTGCTCACTGAATGAGCATACTTAGAGGAAATACTTAAGGTAACTTACAGCCTGCCTACTTGCACCTTCAATTAGAAGCAGGGAACAGTTTGCATCCTAATAAGAAGAGAAAGTATAATTTGCTGTGATATAAGTGAAGGGTTTTATAAAATGCCATTGGCCCCTTTCCAATTTTCCTCTTAGGGAAGCATGTTTATAATTCCAGTAGCTAATATTCACATAATTGTGATCTCAGTTTTACATCGAGAATATTATTAGGTTTCTTTTGTGCCTGATCCCTGGAACAGCTGTGTCTTACAACTGACACATTGCCTTGCTGTTTCAAGCATTTTAACAAAATAAGAATCATATTTAAAACAAACTATATTTTTGAAAGGAAAAACATGACTATGGCCTTAGAAGATAAGGGAATTGTTCTTTGTTCTTCAAGAACAAAATACTAAGAGAATGATGGAAGCAATGATATTGATCAAGGTTCATGTACTCAAAAATCCATATGTTGAATTGAAGTTCCTTGAAACAACTACTTAAAGATAATAATAAAAAGAGCAAACTAGCTGGACACTGGTGGCTCACACTCTTACCTCCAATCAACCTTCAGAAAAGTGAAAGTTGTGCTGGAACCCACTTACACCAATTCCTTCTAGCAAGGAACCTTTCGGTTTTATAGGTTCAGGCTTATTATATTATGATTCCAAAATGTTTGGTTTTTGAAATAGTTATTAATTACCATTTAGTTTGGGTATCAATAGGAAAATTTTATTGTAGTTTTTTTTAAATAGGAAAATCCTCTCTACCTAGGAAATTCTGTCTTCCTATCCATGCGAAGAAACCGCCTAACAAAATGTTGTATTACTGAAAATGACCCATCTACACCTGATAAATGATCAATAATTTAATGTATAACACTTATTCTAAATTGGTTTCACTGAAGACTTTGTGTTTATTAATTTTGAATTGTATAAACCTCCTATAACATACATCTTTAGAAAGTTAATAAATTAACTATTGGCACCTTATACTCAACTTTAATGTCTTACAAAATTTCAAAATCCATCAATAAAGAAAAGCCTAAAGTCTGTGGGTAAGAAAAAGATCATGGAGGAAGAGTTCACAAAACCTGTGAAGAAAAACAGTACTGTTGTCACTCCAGATACATGGATGGATTGAATAACACAGAAAGTGATGGAAGAAAGCTAAGTAAAAATAAAGCTTTGACTTCAAACACAAGCAGATTTGATCCATATGGAATGAACACGTTTTCCACTTGTGGAATGGTAAAATTCTGAATACTAACTGGGTTCTCATTAATGCCAGGGCTCTGCCTTCCAAAAGGGGAACTTGTGAGATGTGTGGGAAAAAAGTTTTAAAAGCCAAGAACTACAAGAAAATATGTCTAGATGTACTGATGGAGTTTCTATGATATTACTTTTTGCTTCGAGTTTTCAAGAATAACATAAATGTTAATCATACAAAATAATCTTTTTCAAAACAAATACAGACCTGTAGTCATTTTTTGTTCTCAAGAATCTCTGATTAGTAACAATGGAACTAGTCTGATAAGTGACTATTTTTGTAAGCATTTATTGAATTAGAATGAGTGGCCAATTTAATTTTAAAATTCTACATGGAAATTTTATTGAATATTACTTATCTAATTATGATCCTCTCTATTTTGTTATTTATGGATATTGCAAACATGAGATGAGCATTATTATATTGCTCTGAAGTTGGACTGGGCATTGTTCTTTCATTCTCTTTCTGGTATTATAACTACTAGAAATTGAAGTCTTCTAATGAATTGTAGGTTCAACAAATATGGTGGTACCTTAGTAATTAGTCCAGGCCTACATGAAAGAAAATTTAGAAATCTTCTTCTCTTTAATTTGTACTTGAAGCCAAACTACCAGGTTCTTAGAACAAGAATGCAAAGAATACTCATTTGTCAAATGAATACATTGCATTACTTCAGAAAAATTATACATGTTATACAGATTACCTTGAATTTTGAATATCACAGAAGCCACAATAATAATGTGTGTCCATTTTAGCGCTCAGCCTAGTTTAGTTGTCATGAAAATGAATCCCACTCTCTGACAAAACTCTTTGAAGCAGGACATAAATCATCTCTCCATTCCCCACAAGCCCCAAAGAAGTGAATAGATAATAGTAAAAAAATTAATGTGATGTATAATTTGTTCAGAAAAAATATTCTAAAGTATGAAATAGTTTTCTGTATTAAAGGGTATGATTTCAAATATTAGGTGGAGTGGTTTGGGTAGAAATTTGTAAAATATCATTGTATGGGTCAAAGTCATTTTAAAGTAAAAATGAAATGGTTCTGGGTATCAATGTCAATATCTGTTCTTACAAAAACCATTGTGTAATTGAGTTCCTCTCAAATAATCATAAACAGAAGTGCACAATTTTCCTCAGGCACTCATATTGCTCACTCAGCCCCCGCCTCACTGAGATATGCCCCAGATACTGCTGATGCATTGCTGTGCAGTGAGGGTACATTGTAATTTCTCAACAGGAGGCTAGCACTGGCAAATCAAGATGCTACAGTAATCACTCTGTCTCCTGTGTGTCTCACTTCCACTCCTTAGCAGTAACCCTAATATGAGAAAGCCTTCCCCTTCATTTTAAAAATTAAAAGAAAAGGTTTGGAAGGGGGAGATGCATACATCCATTTCATATATGTTTAATACAACAAGTGTACATGCAGCTAAGCAAAGTAGTATAGGGCTATGAAAAGGGAACAAAGATGGAAATAAAACAGCCTGTCACATCCACATGAAATAGTGAAGTTAGAAAATAATGTCTTTGATCATCTTCGAACTAATATTCTCCATTAAGGAACCAACCAGAACAAATCTGAGAATTCATTGACCAAGCACAGATAAGTCAATATTGCAGCAGGAGGTGAGCCCACACTCATTTGTGTACTGATGAGAGAGTTCTTATCTGGGGTATTTCTGCAGGAAAAAATTTCAGACAGTCCAGTAAGGAGTAATCCACCACAGAAAGAAGAATACAAGCAGAGACGGAGCAGAGACAAGATGAATACGATATCCATCGTGTGTGTGGGAACACGACTGTGAAGAAGGAGGATTGCAAGGATGAGCCTAATACACAGCATACATCCACCTACCTGTGACTAGTATTATATTCACTACAAGCACCTCTAGACTTTTAAACTGAATTATCAAGATTTTATAATCTTTACAGATAAAGCCAAAGCATAATGTATGTGAAAATTTTAAGAAATTGTGTGTGTGTGTCCCAATCCCAGAGCTTGAACTCAAGGCATAGGTGCTATCTCTGAAATTTCATGCTCAAGAGTAGTGCTCTAACTGAGCTCCACTTCTGGTTTGTTGTAGTTAATTGTTGATAAAAGTCTCATGAACTTTCCTGCCTAGGCATGCTTTGAACCTCAGTCCTCAGACCCCTAAGCTCCCTGAGTCATGAGAATTATAGGAATGAGCCAAGTATGTGCAGCAGGAAACATATTAAAATAGCCCTGTTTAATCGCAACCAAATTAAACAGTCCCAATACTTTTTTGCCCCTTATTTGCCCTCCCTGATTATACCTAGTTCCTTTTCTCCCAGAGGAAACTACCACCCTAAAATTTATGTTCCTCCTTTCTTGCTTTTCTCTAGAGTCTTGCCAAATATAGAAATATATAATCTATAAAACATTGTTAATAAAATTTTAAAACTTGCTGAAAGTTTACCTCATGCAGAGAATTTACTTGATGAAATATTTCTGGCACAACTAAAATTCTACATACATTACCAATAGTCTTTCTTCATCAAAAAATATACATTGTCACTTCTAATGCAAAACACTTATTGGTATCATCAGACAGCTGCAAGTTCTCATCAGATAAAAATTTTATTGTGACATATGCAGCCTAATTTGTATTGCCTATTTTGAAAGACTAGTTCATAGCACTAAATTTCATCTCCTAGCAAGCGTGTAACTTATTATATTTCTAAGAACTCTCTCTTCTGTATATTTAAAAGCACTCCAATACATTATTTGGGGAAAGGTTATGTTTTGGTTTATTGTATAAGCAGTATTCCTTTTGAGAATAATTAACATGCTCTTCAGTATTGTCAAGTTCTTCCTTTCACAAATGAAATGAATTCTCAAATTCATAAATACGTGGACTGCTTACATAAGTTTGTTGGACTTTTATCCTGAAGTGACCCTGAAGGAGGTCTGGAAAACTAGTGTTTCAGATATTAACTGTACATTCTACTCTTTGATGTTCATTTAATGTAGCCCACAACGTACAGTCTAACACACACACACACACACACACACACACACACACACACACAGACAAAGATATGTGCCTGCAGAACATCCTGCAGAGAAAAATAAAAAGGTGCTTATGTTTTAGTCATCAAGTCACAAATTCTGTCATTAAAAAACTGTACTAAACAAACTAACAAATCAAAAACAAGAGGAGAAAAACATTTGCAACCTAAGTGATAAAGAGACAGAGTTCAAGCCTTATGACTCACATACACACATGCACACACACACACATACTATATAGATAGATAGATAAATAGATATATGTAACTAAAATAAATACATTTTAAACAAAAATAAAGCTAAAAATTAAAGCTCTCCATATATGAATGTTTGAATTCTTCAAGTTCTTGCAATTATTTACTTTCCTAACAGGGTTTTAAGTGGTATTTATTTTAAAATAGCATTTGTATTGTTACATAAATAAATACTGCAAAATTAAACTATTTTTATCATTATTTCACATATTTATAAGTAAGTTAATAGAGTCAAAATCAGTACAGTAGTGAAAGAATGATATTGTACTTATTTTTGTAATTATGTATAAAATTGGAAGTTTGAAAAAGAACATTATTTTCCAGTGATTTATAGAGGAAATTCCCTGGTGTCTAATGAACATATTTATCTTAAAGAAAGGTACTCTCATTTGAATCATATGACAGAAATGGGAATCTTCAAGAAATCTTTTAAAATCAGACTGGGTGTGGTGGCACATGCAATATGTCTGGAGGATAGCAATTTAAGATTAGGTCAGAGAAATAAGTGAGGTAACCCTCTCAAGCAGCGAACTGCGTGCATAGAAGGCATAGCATAGAAGAAGGAAAATTACTGTCTAAATTTGGCCTTGAGCATAAAGCCCTAATCCAATGAATACTAGAGGTGTGTGCTGCTGGACTTCCATCTTGTGATGCAGAAATCTAACCTTCAGAGGATGGGCTTTGAGGCTAGTTCAGGCAGACAGAATCATGAAAGGGCAACTTTTTAAAAATGTATCTAGTCTACGGAATTTCTTACTTTTCTTACACAAACTGCTTCTAATGTATCATCTACAAGTTCTAATATTCTTTTCTTTAAATAATAGCAGAAACTTAAAAACACTTGAAGAATAACTTACACAGAGACACTATCTAGAACTGTTATTTCTCTCCCTATTATAACCACATTTTTGACCCAACCTTCTCAAGGACCCCGGTTACCACTCATTCAAACATCTTTCCCTCTCTTCCATTTCATACGCATTTATCAGATCTAATTACAAGAAAAATTAACTTATAATGCTAATTTTATTTGCAAATAGCAAAAACATATTGTATGAACAAGCTAGAAAACAGAAATAAATGATCTTTTTTGCCTCCTTATGGTTTGCAATAGGGTTCTCACTAGGTAGTCCAAACTAGCCCCAAACTCTCAATCCTCCTGCCTCAGACTCTGGAGTACTATGAATACAAATGTGTCTTAATTAGTGCACAAAACAATTAGAGGGGATAAAAGTACATGAACCAACACTTCAATGAGTGTGAAACTTCAACCTGAAGGACACAGGAAACAGAGATTCTAGAAAAAGTGGATTCTATGCTAGCATTTTATTGCACTAATCACTTAACAATATCTGGATTCTTTATAGTAAATATAAAATGTGGAGAAGACTTAAAATATTATTTAATATATCGTCTTAGTACTTGCAATTAAAATAATTTGATACTTGGTTAAATATAATGATAAGAGCATGCATTAGTAAATGTCTGAGATTTAACTACTGCTTGATTGAGCTCTGTGCTGAGATAATCTACTAACTAATTTAACAAATATTTATTGCTTTCCCATATATGAAACCAACTGTGCAAGGTCTGGAAATATGAAGATGGAAAGATCTACTGCCTTTTTCTAGGACTTCTATTTGCCAGTGGCAGCCTCCTAATTCTGTTCACATATCTTCACATAAAAGAATGCTTGAGGATTACTTAAATCCCTAACAATTTGCCTTTTGGGTACATGTTTATCTATCCCAAACAGATATTTACAAATTCTATACAAATTCTATGTAATGGTATACAAGGTCTAACTTCATTTTACGGCCTATCTTGTCCAAAATTAAATTTACTGTGCTCACAAAGTAACAAAATGGTACACCCCCAAAAGCTGTGTAGCACATTTTAGGGTTTTAAAATTTATGTGGAAAAGACTTGGACTACCTTATGGGGTAAAGATCATTTGTCTGTAATCTGATGAGAAGAGAGTCTTGTCTAGAATATCACAATATGCACACAGTTACACACAATTAAAGCCATTTTAAGAAGAAATTCCCATGCATTAGATCAATAAACCCTGATTTTAAAAAATTAAATCCTGAACTCTACAGAGCTTTAGAAACTCATACTTTTTTTTTTTTTTTGTCAGTCCTGGTTTTGGACTCAGGGCCTGAGCACTGTCCTTGGACTTTCTCAAGGCTTAGCACTCTACCACTTGAGCCTCAGCACCACTTCTAGCTTTTTCCAATGTATGTGGTACCAAGGAACTGAACCCTGGTCTTTGTGCATGCTAGGCCAAGCACTCTACCACTAGGCCAAACTCCCGACCCATAGAAACTCATACTTTTTTCAAAAAAAAAAAAGTGAAATAAAACAGTTCAATGCTGGGCCGGGAGTTTGGCCTAGTGGTAGAGTGCTTGGCCTAGCATGCACAAAGACCCGGGTTCGAGTCCTTGGTGCCACATGCATAGAAAAAAGCTGGAAGTGGTGCTGAGGCTCAAGTGGTAGAGTTCTAGCCTTGAGAAAGTCCAAGGACAGTGCTCAGGCCCTGAGCTCAAGCCCAGGGCTGGCAAAAAACAAAACAAAACAAAACAAAGAACAGTTCAATGTCCTTTCATTATTTTCGTACTGTACTTCCAAACTACATTGTTGGGTGTCAGATTGGCAAATACACTATGAAACCAAATCAGTAGTTGATCTATTTTTCATATATAATAACTCACTGAGATATGATTTCTGGTTTTGAAGGAAAAATATCTTACAGGAAAAGTACAGAAAGGGAGGAAAGAAAGAAGAGAAATATCAAGATATCTGATGGCTTAGATCTAGGATTGAGGGACAAACGACAATAATTCCTAGCAATAGGAGTTTTTGTGCATTGTTTACCAGAAGCTAATATGATAAAGTTGAGACAAATGACATATTTTCTCTCTTCTTTGTGAAGACCTTTACAAATCTCAGTGGCCCTTTTCAGAGAATTAATTCAGCACAGAATTTGTAAATACAATACTAAGACTAGTGATTCTACTGGAACCAACTTCAGGACAGTAGGTCTATTTTAATTCGCTGATTAGAAATTAGGCTAATAAGTCAACTAGCAATCATCAATTTAGATTAGATGAAAGAAACCAGCAGTGGGGGATTCTGTTGGGTGACAGGAAAATCATGGTGAAAGAATTTCCAAGCTGACTAAACATCACATCTGGGTAAAGCCTGTCCAGCTCTTTTCTTTTATTTAACAAATATTGCATGGGATGAAGGAATGTCAAGGCCAACCTCTCTTCTACAGATGCAAAACACATGCATTTGTACCAGCTCAAAGCAAGATTACAGACACTGTAGGCACTGTTGTGGTTTGGCAGTTAAAAATCTTCCATTTTCATTAGCTATGGTTCAAAGATACTACCACATTTAGGAAATGATGTTGCCTTCTCAGGGACTGCTGTGGTAAATGCTAAATCCTGAAAGAAAAACAGCATAAGGAACAATGTGCTTCAAGATCATGCTGAAAAATCTCAATACTTAAAGCTGAAAGAAATTCAACCACAATAAAAAAAATACAGGGTTTAAGCCAAAGTGCCCCAATTTTACTTTCTATGTTTCTGAGCCAAGTCACATTGACACTTAACCTTAAAAATCATGAAGCCTTCGGAAAATACATCAAGTACAATCACATGACACAAGGCAAATATCTTTGCTCAACCACAAATATAATCCCAATGATAGAAAGGTATTTTACCTACCTAGCACTATCCATCTAATGGCTCCTTTTTTTCCCCTTAGCTATTTCATATCCTCAAACTTACAAGGTAGGTGACTCAAACATCCTAAATTCTGAGTTTTCACAAGGAAAAGCCACAAGGGTCATCTGAAATTTATTAAATTAATTCAGCTTCTGCATCTAGCACTAATTCCTTTAAACCAGCCTTAAATCTAGGCATTATATGAAATTGAACCCGATCTTTACATTTCCAGGTTTGCTGATGTGAGAAAGGTCATTTCGCTTATCCTTTCATGGCAAAACAAATTACTATGATACAAATGTGGAGCTTTCTCTGGACCCTATGGTTCTTGAATTGTATTTACCATAAAGGTCATAGAGTTTTAGAAGAAAAACTTTATTTTGTAGATAGGGCCATAAATTGTAACCTGGACTACAAAGAAAATTTCTTCAAGGCAGAGATAGTGCCAGGTGTCCAGTCACACTGTGAGAAAACCTCCTCTACACAGCTCCAGCCACATGGAACATAGTCAGAAGAAAAAATGTCACTGCAACAAGTAGATTGAATGAAAGAGAATGAATAGACATTTATTAGCTTTTGAAAGCAATTTTCACTATCATCCTAGGGTACTGTGTTTCCAAACCCATGTAAACAGGATTTCATAGATGCAACTTCGTTAGCATATGGAAGGACACAATAAAGTAAGCAATAGCTCTAACTTGTAGTCATTCCTTTTACTCATATCATGGTTACAATCACACATTCTCTCCCCAATTACTTTATAAGTATTTAACACTCCAACTCCACCTGCTTCTTATGTGTTTGCTATTAACATACATTTAATAGAGTGAAATTGTAGCCCTTAATAAGTCCTAACCCTGATGTACAAATCAGTGAATGCACTAGAATAGATGGCTAGTGAGGATTAAGGATGTAGGTAGAATGACATTTGCTAATCATTTTACCTTGAGATGGGAAGATTATCTTGGATTATTAGTTCTGCTACTTGTAATCTTAGGAGTCCTTATAAAGGAGAAAGTGAGAGGCCGCAGACTAGAATTTAAAAAGCTGGTAGCATGGGAAAGAAACAATCCAATATTACAAGAGGGGTCATAAAACAAGGAATGCAGGTGAGCAGGAGGAGGTGGTAAAGACAGATTCTTTTTGTAAACCTCCAACAGCTTGGCTCCATCCTATTTCAAGCCTTCAGATTTATAAAATAAAGACATTTTGGTGTTCTAGATAATAGAAAATGAGATAAGACATGAAGAGGGAATTCACAAGTTAAGACAGTGATATTTTCATCTTAAATAATCAGATCAATTATCCATTGATCTTTATGCAAAATTTTAAAAGCCCTAATACCTAAATATGTATCATTCTTATTTTTACAATATAAATGCTATGAAATGATAAATTAACAAAAAACTGTTGCTAAACTTTAACATTTATACAAGTTTATTTATTCCTTTATTCACTAAATCCTTATTGAGAGCCTTAAATATTCTTGTCTAAATACTAGAAACGCAATGATGACCAAAAACAATTGAAATTTCTGTTGGAGAGTAGATATAAACCAAATGTTAGATTTTATTGTGAAGAGAGAGGCACATTACAGTAAGTTCTTAGGGGAAATTTGCCTTGCTTGTAAGGCCCAGAAAAAACTTTCTGAGAAAAAAAAGGTTGAGTAGGGTTTAATTAAGTAGAGAATCTAAGTATGCCCTTTGATTAATCTCAGTTACAGTATCTGACTTTGTTACCTGGTATATTGTATATACGTTTATTTGTTTATTTGAAATAGGAAAGGGAAGGGGGAAAACAAGATGATTGGGACTGGGTGGGGGGAGGGAAATGGGGACAAAAACATAATAAGGGGTATCAATGTGTGAGAAGTACCCAGTATTGGCCAATGTAACTGTAACCCCTCTATACATTACCAGAATAATAAAAAATAAAATGAAAAAAATTCCCCAAAGTAAACATTCTTTTTTTTCTCCCAAAGTAAACATTGTATGTGCAAAAGCCCAGGATCAATAGGACACTTAGTAGAGCTCAGAACTGCTGTGGACATGGTCTCCTAAGAACAATGAGAAGTAATTCACTAATTAAAAGCACATTGTTGTGACTAATCTGAACACTTTTCAGAGTGGACTGAAAAACTGGGTGTTAATTAGAAGGCAGAGCAGTTAAGAGATCAGGACCAGAGTCACAGAGAAAGAAGCTGTTTGTTTCTGGGATAAAAGCTTTTCATATATGATGCAAAATTCACTCATAAAACAGAAGTTAAATACCCTAAATATTCTGTATACCTGAATTAACCTGCATAGAATATTCATAAATGATTATTTTCTCGCCTCTATGTCAAGGTCTGTAAATAACAAGGATATAAATAGAAGCAAATGCAATTTTAAAAAGTCCAGTAACTGTGATATCAATAAATATTTCAATTTAAAAAAGAAAAATAAAAAATAATGGAACAAATCTGGCTTCTAGTGTCAAGTATGATATTAAAACCTATTCGTCAGTAGCTCACACCCGTAATCCTCTCAGTAGAATGAGATCTGTAGATGAGGGTTCAAAGCCAGGTTAGAAAAGTCCTTGAGACTCTTGTCTCCAATTTATCAGTTCAATGGTAGAGCACTAGGCTTAAGAAAAAGAGCTTAGGAACAAAGCTCTGAGTTCAAGTCTCAGGAATGGTGCTCACACAAATACACCCCCCCACACACATACACACACACATTTCTGTATGTGTAGTTTGATATTAGTGTTTAATTTGAAAAGTATCATCAGGGAAGCAGTGAAGAGATCTACAAAATTATTGATTTTCATTCTTCTAACCTAATTTCATTCTCACTATCCAAAAAAACCCCAATATAAATGGTTTAGTATGGACCCTTCTACGTTGTTTTCTAGCATAGTAGGATGCTATTCAAAGGTGCACACAGGCAAAAGCTCTTTTCATAATTATAAAATAAAAAAATAACAATAAGCACATTGCTATGTAACTGGTTTTCTTCACTTGACCAAAACATCAGTAAACCCTAGAGCATGACATATAGAACTAACAAATTTATATATGATATTCCCTAGAGTGGATTACTGTGATGCGTTCAATCACTTTCCGAATAATAGGAAAGTGTGTGTGTGTGTGTGTGTGTGTGTGTGTGTGTGTGTGTGTGTGTGTGTAAATCTTCCCAGTATCATTTTGCCTTCTAATTAATTTCTAATTTATTTCTAATGAAGTATTCAGTTCTGAGTAGAGACTCTGTTACTCTATGTAAGAGAGGCATACTGTACTCAATTGCTTACTTTAAGAAAAGACAACTAGAAGTGTTTGGATTGGGTAGGCTAGATTTCTTTTATTTCTTTTTTTTTTCATTTCTTTCTGTTTCTCTTTTTTTTCTTTCTTTCTTTCTTTCTTTCTTTCTGTTTCTCTTTTCTTTCTTTCTTTCTTTCTTTCTTTCTTTCTTTCTTTCTTTCTTTCTTTCTTTCTTTCTTTTTTTTTTTTTTTGGTGCCAGTCCTGGAGCTTGAACTCAGGGCCTGGGCTCTGTCCCTGAGCCTCTCTGTGCACAAGGCTAGCTCTCTACCAGTTGAGCCACAGATCACATCTTGATTTTTTCTGTTTTTTTTTTTTGGTGCTGAGGAATCGAACCCAAGGCTTTGTGCATGCAAGGCAAGCACTCTACAGCTAAGCCACATTCCTATCCCTAACTAGATTTTTTTGACTTTATAGTTCCTTAGCCTTCTGCAGATCAGAAAAGACATTCTGATATAACTCCTGGGCAGGAGTTAGAAGGGCATCACAATTAGATCATCAATATTTTTAGGATACATGATTACCATATAAAGTATGCAGAAAAAATATGCACATCTTTGTGAAGCCATCACTATCAACCATCTCTAAATCATCCTGCCTTCACGCATATTTCTACACTGAAGTCTCACAATTGATAACTCTCCATTCTCTTCCCTCACAAACCCTAATATTCAAATCACTTAGAGGTACTCTAAAGTACCTCATGTAACTGGCATTGTATTATAGTATTTTATTTCATATTATTGACGTGTGAGGCTGGTAATTACTGAAAGGTTTATTACCTCATGTGTTCTGGAGGCTTGAGGATGTGGTGCTGGCTCTGGTGAGAATCTCTTGGTGGATGGTATGTTGTCATCTGAGAGCATATGAATGAATGAGCATGAGCACTCCTACCGATACAAGATGCCAAAGTGAATGTTTCCATTTCATAACAGACCAACCACTCACTGTTGTGAGAACAGGAATCTTGCAAGAACTACCATACCTTTTCAGGAGAGTAGGACCCCTATGTCCTTCTCAGTATTATAGCTCTCTAAATCCCACACTTCAGCATTCCTACCCTGAGACCCAGCTTCCCACAGGAGAATTCTGGGGGTACAGTCACCAAACCATTTCTAAGCAGTGCACTGATAAAGGATCAACCCTTGAAACATCAGTGCTGGACTCCAAATTTAATAAGATCTAATAGGAACAATTTGATTTTCTATCAGGAAATGTGATTATTTTGATAACCCAGAAACTCTGGATTCTTATCTAGCCTATGAAAATGTGAGCTGCAAACTTGTCCTGAATGCTCAAAGAGACCTGGCTTGTGTTATGTTTAAAATATATAAATAGATATGCTCTGCTTTTGATTCAGAAAATCTCTAGCTCCTTTCTTTGTAAAAGGTCTACCTTACCTGCTTGTACATTTCACATCAATGTTATATTCTTGTATGGGAATCAAAATTAGACCCCCCCCAAAAGAGCTAAATACTATTCAAAGGCTACAGTAGCACAAATTCCCATATAAAAAAATAAATCATGACCTTGAAATGGTGAACTCTTCTTTCTTTGTTTTATTGTCTTTATTATAAAGTTTCATAGCAAATTAAGTTATGTTAATGTAAATATATGCAACAAACCAGTACTTGACACACTTTCTTTAACAAATTTGATGAATTAACTCCCCTTCATATCACACAATATTTATAAAATAAAAGGTTTCCTAGTAGAAGTAAGGCTGGCACATTGAAAGCTGGGGGGCAGGAGGTTTATCGTTTCTCCCTGGGCCTACCAGACTTGTTCCTACTTTGCTGTTTAAGTCTGGCAGCAATGCTCTTTTACTTCAGTTTCCACATCTGTCAATAAGAAGAGATTTGGTGAAATAATTCTCCTGGAACTCTGGACCTATTTCTAAATTTTCTGCAGCTACCAAAATTGTCTTCTACGTAAATTATCAGTACCAATAAAAAGTTAATAAAAAGAATATTGATATTGTGGAATAGCAACTATGATATTTTAAATTAAATTTATTTTCTGAATACTCAAAAGAAAAACAAACTTGTAGTGACTGTAAATGAGGGTTCTCCAGCATCCACACAGATGTAAATTCACCATGACCTCTAGCTGAACCACTGCGTGGTCATGTTTTGTAAAGGACAAGATAAGGTTATATCTCTTGTTAATTACTCCTTTTCCCTATTCTCTTGAAGGCATGAAATAGGCCTGTTGTAGTGTTTCTGTTAGTTCCTTTTCTGTGGAACAAGAAAGCCTTACATGCTTGTACCTTTCTTGTCAAGCCTGTATATCTCATTTGGGTCTCTGTGACATGTAAACGAGCCTGACTGCTAAAAAGCTTCACATAAAATGAAATGCTATAGTGCTGGGAATTCCTCTTTAATTTTAACTTTAAACTTGATCTTTCGGGTGCATGACTGACCACCTTATTATTACCTGTACGGAAAAAGGCCCTATCGATAGTGACTGTCTTAGGTCCACAGACCAAACACAAATGCTGCTATTGTGCAGCATGGTATGATCTGTCAAGGAAATACACAGGCATTGACAACCATTTCTTTCCAAAGGAAAGGCATCTCACAAGGGGAAAATGCATGTCTATCATTTCTCCTTTTTTACTGTATATTCTATGATACCTATTTCACCTTGCTGACAGTGGCATTTTTACTCACTTTCCTTTAGTTTGGATGAAATACAATATAGGAAATATTAACCATATCTCTTTCACTGACTTCTCATACCAAACATTTTCTTTTTTGTTAAATATAACAAGTTTATGGTTCCAAACTTTTTTTAAAAATAGATGAAAATAATTAAATAAATTATGGAACTATTTATGTTAACTCGGGATAGGCATCATCTTTATTTTTTTGTTCAGAGATTCAGACAAATATCTATCTAGTTTTAGATAAGTAGAGTAAATTTTAATATTTTTCTTACATATTATTATGTATTAATTTCCTATGTCAGAAAATAGGCAAAATTTTTTTTCAATAAACTGGTTAATATTTTAAGATTGTAACTGGTTGTGTTATAATTAGTTAAGGTTAGCATTTATGTAAGTGGAGTGTTGTAGATAATATAAATAAATGAACATAGCCATGTTCTGATAAATATTCTTTCTATCTTTCTGGTGGCACTAGACTTTAGACTCAGGATCTTTGCTGACTAGGCAAATCCCCTGCCTGGTGTGCCTTTTCCCTAGCTCTTCCAGTAAGTAATCTTTACATAAATAAACAGCAGGCTATAGGTAAGTGTTTACCAACTCTTTTTCTCAGTCTACATACTATAACATCGTGTGCTATGGTGTTTTTATTAAGAAAAACTTTTTCTACCAACTAAGTCACTGTGGGCATGTCTCCTAATCTACCTTAGCTTTCTCAACTGTAATTTGAAGGAGATTGGTCTAAGTGGTTATCAAATACTGATATTTCTATAGTCACTTGACTGTCCTCTTTGACCACTCTTATGTAAATATGAAGCTAAATGCTGACACTAAAATATTTTCTGTTTTAAAATTTTTCCTCTGGAAAATATGTTATTTTTCTAGCTTTACTGTGAGGCATACATCTTAAACTATCCAATACAATTTCAAAGTAATTGCTAGTGAGATGTTCTATTGACTCCTAATAGACATCAGGTCTAAAGGGAAGATTCAGGAAATGACTGGAGTCATGTAAAAGTGGAGGACATGTAAAGTTTTAGGCAATGTACCTGTCCAGACTGACATGTACTTCCTTTCTTTCTCTCTAATTTCTGTCCATATGTATGAATAAAGGAGTCTGTTTCCATGAAAGATGAACATTTATTTGTGTATTTACTTATTTAGCAGTGCTGGAGATTGAACCCAGGGTCTCCTATATGCTAGGTGATTATTCCACCACTGAGCTATGTCCCCTGCCCTTTTAAACTTTTGTTTTAAGACAGGATCTTAATAAATTGCTCAAGCTTGCCTCAACCTTATGATCCTCTTGCCTCTATCTCATGAGTGGCTGGAATTACAGATGTGTATAAGCATACCTGGCCTACCCTTAAGTTTTTCAAGCCTCCTGAAATATATTAGTACTATGATTGCACAATCCCGGTAGTCTAAACTGTTTCATTTTACATCAGTGTGGGACTCGCCAATAACTAAGCAGAAATGCTCACAAAATTTGCTTTTCATGGTACATTTCTTTTGGTTATCAGTTAATTTATGCTGAGATTTCTCCTAAGAAATACATGATTTCAATCAGAATATCAAACTACCCAATTATCAATGCACCATTTTTTTACAGGAGATCTAAGATTAAATTCTGTACAGTTGCCTAAGGTAATAAAGTTGAGTAAGAGAAGAACCATGGTTTTTATATTACCACCTAACAATTGAATGTTTGCTGCTACCTTCAATGATATCATGGGTCATAAAAAAAAATCTGATTTCTAGAAATCTACTCCTTGTTGCTTGCAAGGAATCTGAGTCTAACTGTGGAAATGTAAGTAAACACATAAATCAACTAACCTGTTAATCTTTTACTTCATTCTTATTCATTTCATTTTCAAGAATAGGTTACAGAGATAAAGAAAACATGGCAGTTGTAACATATATTGCATTTGTGATCAATTTAATTCTGAGAATTTATCTAAAATTTTAATAAAAGGTTATGTTTAACAAAGTTTTTTAAATTTAAGCTTATTTTCTTCACTATTTTTGCTAGGAATAAAAGAATTAAAATATGCAAGAGAAATTGGCTACATGTGATAGAATGATGAGGAAGTAAAAAGAGAAAGGGAAGATGCTAGATCTTTTAACTTATGGTAGGATGATATAATTCCAAATTGATTATTCTATTATGGCTTCTCTATTTCATGGAAAACATCTTTTATGAGGATCATTAGACAGGATAATTACAGGTTAGCTGTTTTCAGCCTTATAAATCAAGAAGGAAGAAAGAAGTTTGAACTGTTAAAAATGAAACATTTCTATAAATGCAAGCTTTGGTTTTACTTTATAATTTCAACTTTGTAAAGCTATATTACCAATGAGCTAAATTACTTTTTGAAGAACACATGTTTTTTAAAAAGTATAATTTTTAGGTTATTAATCATGTTTGTAATTAAATTCCTTCTGGAGATAGCACAAGAAATGATTTACAATGACCTCAGTGGAATGTATAATGCTCATTTTATTTCACTATCCACATGTTATTCATTTCAAGTTAGACAAAAGATATTTCACATGGCTTAAGTTTCAGCAAATTCTAGTTCAATTGGCATTCATTCAATAGAGCTGTCAACCAAAATTGTAACAGAACTATAATTAGATGATAATAAATATTTATAATAATATTTTCAAGGAATTAAACTCTTTAAAATGAGTTTCTAGGTATAAAAATATATTGATTAGGAGACACAGAATGATTGTACTGTTGAATACATTCTAATCTTCCAATTATATCACCCAACTGAAATGTGTTTTGTACATCTCCCCAACTTGAATGCTCTAAATCAAAACAGTGTATGATAAACACAGCCATGACACAATATTTTTTATTTCATATCTTTTTTCATATATTTTTTTATAATTAATAGAAGGGTTACATTATATTTGCCAAATAGAAGGTGCACCTTCTCATGTTTTGGTCCCCATTTCCCTCCTCCCATTCCTGCCCTTCATCTTGTTTTCCCCCCTTCCCTATCTTATTTCAAATAACCAAACAAACATATATACAATATATCAGATAACAAGGTAAAACACAGTAACAATATGAGATAACCAAGGGACAGCAAAAGAGATGAGAGATAACATAGTACATTAAGAAAAACAATCACACATTATCCATATCCTAGAGGTCCTTTCATTTAGACTCATCCTATCTGGCCTTATTTATCTAGGTTTTGCTCTCTATTGTAAACCTCTGCTAGGAAAGCCCAAGGTTTCTACTGATTATGACAAATGAGGGAAACCATTGAGTCTATGTTCCTTTGAGTCTGGCTTACTTCACTTAATATGATTTTTTTCTAAGTTTTTCCATTTCCTTACAAATGGGATGATGTCATTCCTTCTGATGGCAGCATAGAATTCCATTGATGACACAATATTTGAAATAGCTAAATAGAAAATGCTAGGAATAACAAAATTATGAAAAAAGCAGTCTCTTATAAGGGCATCTCAATGCAAAATACGATGAAAACAGCAGTATACAATGAAGGGGATATAATGAAACATAAAATATAACAATGTAGAACAAAATAGCACCCTACTGAGGAGAAAAAGATCAAATAATTTGCCCAAGAAGTTTAGAACATTGCAGGTTTAACCTAAATCTGATCTGGCTCTAGAGCACACATTTTTAAAATACCGTTAATAGTATCTTAAGTGTTTCCTTCTTGGTAACCAGGAGTTTACATTCCATTTTGACTTGAATAGTCCCATGTTTCTTTCTTTTTTTTGCCAGTCATGGGGCCAGAGCACTGTCCTAGGCTTTCTCAAGGCTATAACTCTATTACTTGACCCACAGCATCACATCTAGCTTTTTCTATGCATGTGGTACCTAGGAATCAAAGCCTGGTTTTCATGCATGCTAGTCAAGCACTCAACCACTAAGCCAAAATCCTGGTCCCAACTTTCTTTTTCATTCTGTTTTCGATATTATTAAGAAAAGTTTAGAGAGGGAAAATATTAATCATGTGAAGAAAAGCCTTTAATTAAGTCTAATTGCATTCAGGAACCATTCCTTCTTATACAATACTATAACAGATATACTAATTCAGTTTGAGCAAAGTATCTATTCTGAATAGTTAAAAATAAATTATTCTCCCATGAAATTCAGAAGCAGGCAAAGGAGCAGGATTTAATTTTATTTTGTAATGACTAGTTTACTTGAAGTCTTAATTAGAAGCAAAGAAAATTCAGGAAGGAAATTAAATTCCTGATAGTATCTTGCCATATATAAAACTGAAGTTAGAAGCTTTCCTCTAGAAAAATGCCTACTAAGAATGGGAAATTAACCAAGTCATGAGGTTCATTCAATTTGCCTTGGTAATTTTTGTATACGTGTGTGGCAGTACTGGGGCTTGAACTCACGGCCTGGGCACTGATTCTGAGCTTTGCTCTGGCTGTTTGGTGGGTAATTGAAGATAATGTTTTCATTAACTTTCCTGCCCAGGTTGGCTATGAACTGCAATCTTCAGAATTCTGCTTCACATTTGAAAGATAATAGAGGGTGCTACATTCATAATATAGTTATAATGTATCTGTTTTACAGTTTTAAGGAAAGTCTATAATGTTTAAATGAATTCAATTTCTTCAAATAAAGCATCTCCAAAGAAAGAAAAATAACTATAATTTAAAATTTTCTTTTCATTATCTTAATTATGGCATTAAAACATTATATAATACTGTTAATTATAGATCATCCATTCATCATCATGTGAGTGAGTTTACAGCACATTATGAATCCTGTTTCTTAAAACTGTATCATTCATAGAGCTTTATTTTTTAACTCCATTTTTTCTATCTTGAAATTACTCTGCATCCCACATACCATAATTTTTGTTCATTATTTCCTTCATTCTACTGTAATAATCACTATTTTATTCATTTTTGCTTATTGTCAGCTGTGGCAATTTCTATGATGCCAAGTGATTTACTGACATCATGAGAAGTCAGCTTTTACTTGCACCTAACAGATGCTGAGAAAATATAGATAAATATACAAAATATAGATAGGCATGAATAAATTAAGAGGAAAAATGGAAATGGATAACTTTTAATCATAATAAAGTTCATTTGGACCTTATAAAAAGAACCAAATTGGCCTTAAATAAACTATTTTGCATGAGAAAATGACTTTTGTTTTGAATTTTTTGCCACAGTGAAACTATCTTAGTACATTTGGACAGTTATAACAAAACTATTCGAAGTTGAGTGAATTATAACAAGGAAAAATTGCTACAGTTCTGGAGAATGGGAAGTCTTGGACCTGCCAGATTCTTTTCCTTTTTTTTGTGGGTCATGGGGCTTGAACTCTGGGCATAGGCATTGTCCTTGAGTTCTTCAGCTCAAGGTTACTGCCCTACCCCTTGAGCAACAGCACCACTTCCAGTTTTCCAGTGGTTAACTGGAGGTAAGAGTCTCACACTCTTTACTGCACTGTCTGGCTTTGAACCATGATCCTCAGATCTCAGCCTCCTGAGTAGCTAAGATTAAGGCATGAGCCACTGTGCCTCATTTGCCAGATCATTTTCTCATGAGTTTCTCCTCCTAGGCTGGAAGATGGAAAGCAGCTCTCTGGACCTTCACTTACAAGGGCCCCAATCTCACTAAGGAGGACTTCACCTTGAATTTCACTCTGGCAAGTAACTCAGTTACTAAAACTATCATCTTAGGGGATTAGTATTTCAATATGCTTAGCATAGAGTGATACAAACATTCAAATAAATAGCACAAATCAATAAACTGAGACTCATGAAACTGTAGAGAGAGGAAGTAGAGGTTTGGTTCAAGTAGGATAGTGCCAGCCTGGGGAAAAACTATAAATAAATTAGTCTAATTCTAAAGTGTACCAAATAATTCTAATTCTCACAATTGGCTCTGTCACTATCAAAGCAAAATTAGTAATAAAATACAAATATGAATTAAAAACTAAAAATCTTTGAAAAATATTCATGTAAATTGATTTAATTAAAATGATAAGCTCAAGCTGGTGCTAGTGGCTGTAATCCTAGCTATTCAATAAGTTGAGATCTAAAGATCACAGTTTGAAGCTCGCCTACATAGGAAAGTGAAATTAGTTGGACATGGATAGACATTCATTCATATAGAAAAGCTGAAAATATAGAAGAGGGTATAATGATAATAATTACTGGAAAATAAGAAGGGGAGAAGGAAGGAAGAAGGTAGTAAATGACCGTTTTGGTACCAAGAGTTTAAACAACGTATTGTATGTTTTATAAAGAATAAGGTGTTGTTTACTTGAAATAGGGAAGGGAAGGGGAAAAAAAAGATGATTGGGAGAGAGGGAGGGAAACAGGCACAAAAACATGTGCAAGTACTAATGCACTTACTACCTGATGAATATAACTGTAACCCCTCTATATATTATCCAAACAATAAAAAAATGTTAAAAAAAAACATGATTTGGCAAAATTAAAATGAAATTGCTCAGATTCAGAAAGTCCCACATTTGAGAATTGAGTATGAAGCTTAACTACCCTGAAACAAATGATATTTCAATACTATCTTAATACATCAATCAATATAATTAAATCTACTTACATCAGAAAACAATGAGTCAATATTAGTTTTATGCTTCTAATTTTAAATAAATAATAAAAGTCTAAAAAGGTAGAAATAATTATTTGATTTTATCAATAAATATTATATACATGTATCAAATGTTTTTTTTTCTAAGTCTTTCCATTTCCTTACAAATGGGGCGATGTTGTTCTTTCTGATGACGGCATAGAATTCCATTGTATATAAATACCATATCTTGTTGATCCAATCATCAACTGAGGGGCATATATTTATTTCTGGGCACTTTTGTGTTCCATGATTCACATATCTGATTTTAATGCTGGTATTGTGATGTTTGGGTTGCTATAAATTTATAGTATACTTTAAAATCAGATAGTGTGATGTTTCCAGTTTTACTGAACACAACAAAATATTCTTTAGCTATTGAGAATCTTTAGTGGCTTTATATTAATTTTAAGATTTTGCTTTTCCACTTCTGTAAGAAATGCCATTGGTATTTTGAAAGGAATTAAACTTGTAGATTACTTCACATAGTATGGATATATTTAGCACTCAATTCTTTCCTCTCATGAGTATGGGGAAATGGTTTTGCAGTTTTCAATATGGAAATTTAACCTAGATGATTAAATACATTTCTAATTACTTTTTTTATAACTTTTGAAGTGGAAACATTTTCTTTATTATCCAGGTAGTTTAGTATTAGAGCATGAAAATACAAAATTATTCATAGCAATGGAAAACAAACTCAGGGCCTAGTGCATGTTAATTAAGCATTTTACCATTGAACTATATTGGGTTTTCATCTGCAAAAAAAATCACTTGAATTCTATAATTATCCGTAAATGTGACTGAAGTGTGCAACTCCATCATAAGGCCGGCCCACTGTGAGGCCACTGGTTGGGCTGAGAGCTAGCCTTACAGCAGCACACAGCCTCTGGGAACAGGCCAAACACCTGTAAGTGCTGCAAACTCTGACCTAGTCAGCAGCAGAACTAATTCGGCTGAGAACCGCATTATACACAAATTTCCAGAACCACCAGTCACAAACCAAGTAAAGACCGCCACCTAGCGACCACAGAGTGAACCTACAACAACAGTCCTCGATGCCTCAGAAAGCGCAACGATGAATTACGACATATATAAATAATCAAAGTTCCACACAAAGCCCAAAAATAAACAAGAATGGACAAGAGAGATGTCACCATCCCAAGACATGACACCTGAAGAGACATGAAACATGACTTTATTCAAGATGATTGTGGACATGACTAAAGAAATTAAACAGAGATACAAAAACATTTCCAGGAATATAAGCAGGAAATTACCAAGGAGCTCCATGAATTCAAAAGAGAAATGGAAGTAAAGATTAATACCCTCTCAGCAGACATGAGCACACAGTGTCCACAATTCAAGCAAAAATGGATGCATTAAGCAACAGATTGACTGAGATGGAGAACAGGACATCAGGAACAGAAGATAGAACACAAGAGCTGGAACAGAGAATCATCAGTCTGGAGAAATCAGACCAAATTCACCAAAGAGAACTCCAAGACCTGGCAGAAGCAGCCAAATCTAATCTTCGTATAATAGGGATTGATGAGGGGGCCGAGTTCCAGGACAAAGGAATGAAACCATTATTCACCAGTATCATAGCAGA
Organism: Megascapheus bottae; assembly: GCF_031878675.1. NCBI lineage: Eukaryota > Metazoa > Chordata > Mammalia > Rodentia > Geomyidae > Megascapheus > Megascapheus bottae. The sequence continues at coordinate 13,373,031 of NC_143521.1, forward strand.
GAACTTCCCCAACCTCAAAAGGGAAAATACTCAAAATATTGAAGGTTTCAGGACTCCAAACAAGCAAGATTCTACAAGTAACTCCTCTAGACACATCATAGTAAAGACAATATACCTGAATACCAAGGAATTGATCTTAAATGCTGCAAAAATAAAGAGGTAGACTACAACAGGAAAAAAGTTAGAATAACTGCAGACCTCTCCACGCAAACCCTAAATGCAAGAAAAGCTTGGAAAAACAACATTCATATCCGGAAGACAAACAACTGCCAACCCAGACTGATATATCAAGCAAAACTAGCGTTTACATTTGAGGGAGAAACAAGAATATTTCACTCTGAAGAGAAGCTATATGAATATATGCACACTAAACCAGCATTACAAAAAACATTAATTAATCAAGAACAAATTGCAGAACAGGAAGCACCTCCATCAAGAAGCAATTACCTACAAATCACTAAACACAAAAGGGGAAACAAGAGAGAGAAAGAAACTTAGAAGTAAAAATAAATATGACAAGGGACACGGACCACTTCTCCATAATTTCCCTAAATGTGTCAAAAGACACAGAACAGCAGACTGGATTAAGAAACAAGACCCATCCATATGTTGCCTCCAAGAGACCCACCTCAATGCCAAAGACAGAAACAAATTCCAAATGAAAGGATCGAAATGAATTTTCAAGTCCAATGCACCGTGCAAAAAAGCAGGAGTAGCAATCTTAATCTCCAACAAAATTAACTTCTCAGTAAAATCAGTACATAAAGATAAAAACAGCCCCTACATATTAGTAAAGGGTACAATCCATACCCAGAATATTACAGTTATAAACATTTACTCCCTCAACATGGGAGCACACAAATACGTCAAGCAAACTCTCTTAGAATTACAGAACAAGATAGAATCAAACACAATCATAGTGGGGGACTTCAATATGCCACTTTCACCAAATGACAGGTCGACTCAACAAAAGTTAAGCAAAGACACCATTGACTTAAATGACACCATAGCCCAACTGAATTAACAGATATACACAGAGTCTTCCATCTAACAGTGAAACTGTATACATTTTTCTCAGCAGCACATGGAACACACTCCAAAATAGATCATATAATAGTTCATACAGAAAACTTAAACAGATACAGGAGGACTGATATAATCCCATGCATTCTATCTGATCACAGAGGAGTCAGACTAGTTCTGAACAATGCAGTAAAAGTCAAAAAACTTTCAAACACTTGAAAGCTGAATAACACCCTTCTGAATAACTCCTGGGTTACAGATCAGATCAAAGAAAAAATTCAAAACTTCCTTGAATGTAATGACAATCAAGAGACATCACAAAGGAACTTATGGGACACAGCAAAGGCAGTTCTAAGGAGTAAATTTATTGCACTAGAAGCGTCTATTAAATAGACAGAAGAAGAGCATGTAAATAACCTAAAAAAGAAATTGAAACACGTAGAGGAGCAAGAAAAAATTAATTCTAAAACAACTAGAAGGACAGAAATAAAAAATAAAATCCAAAATATCAGAGACTGATATAAGATCTATCATACACAAAATTAATAAATTAAAAAGTTGGTTCTTTGAAAGAGTCAACAAAATAGACAGACCCCTGGCAAGATTAATCAAAAAAAGGAGACGGGAAACTAAAAAAAAAACAAGATTAGAGACCCCAGGGGAACAATCAACCGATATCCAAGAAATTCAATCCACTATGAATAAGTACTACCACTGCCTATATTCAAAGAAACAAGAAAACCTAGTAGAAATTGATGATTTCTTAAATAAATATAGGCTACCTCTTACAATGAAGAGGTAAACAAACTGAACAAGCCAATCTCTTGCAATGAAATTGTGGAAGCAATCAACCAAAATGAGCCCAGGTCCAGATGGTTTCACTGCAGAATTCTACAAGACATTTAAAAATAAAGTAGCACCTATACTCTTGAAACTCTTCCGAGAAACAGAAACAGAAGGAGCAATAACAAACTCATTTTATGAAGCTAATATTACTCTCATCCCCAAACCAGGGAAAGACCCAACAGAAAAAACAAAACTACACACCTATCTCTCTAATGAACACAGATGCAAAACTCCTCAATAAAATACTAACCAACAGAATCCAGAAACGAATTAAAAAATTATACACTACGATCAAGTAGGCTTCCTCCCACAGATGCAAGGCTGGTTTAACATTCGCAAATCAATCAATGTAATACATCACATCAACAGAGCTAAGGATAAGAATCATATGATAATTTCGCTGGACTCAGAGAAGGCATTTGACAAAATACAACATCCATTCATGTTGAAAGCACTAGAAAAAATAGGAATAAGAGATAGATTCCTTAAAATAATTAAAGCCATATATGACAAACCTACAGCCAGTATTATACTAAATGGACAAAAACTGGAATCATTTACCTTAAAATCAGGAACTAGACAGGGATGTCCACTCTCTCCACTTCTCTTCAATATAGTGCTGGAACCCTTAGCCAGAGCAATAAGGCAAGAAAAGGATGTCAAAGGAATCCACCTAGAGAAAGAAGAAATTAAACTATCCCTATTCGTAGATGACATGATTCTCTACTTGAGTGACCCAATAAGGTCCACTCCCAAACTCCTAGAATTAATAAACTACTTTAGCAAAATGGCAGGATACAAAATTAACCTTCAGAAGTCAGTAGAAGTCAGTACACCAACAATACACAAGCAGAAGGCCAAATCAAGAAAATGATCTCATTCGCAATAGCCCCAAAAAGAATAAAATATTTAGGAATTAACTTAACCAAAGCTTTAAAGGAATTATTTAAAGAAAACCATAAAAGCCTAACAAAAGAAATTAAAGAGGACACTAGGAAATTGAAAGACATCCCATGCTAATGATTAGGGTGAACCAACAATGGAAATGGCTATACTGCCAAAATTGATATACAAATTCAATGCAATCCCCTTCAAAATCCCAAAGATATTCTTTATTGAAATAGAAGATACAATCCAAAGGTTCATATGGAACAAGAAAAGACCTAGAAAAGCCAAAACAATTCTAGGCAAAACGTGCAATGATGGTGGGTATTACAATACCAGACTTCAAGCTCTACTCTAGAGCCATAATAACAAAAACAGCATGGTCATGGCACAAAAATAGACCAGAATATCATTGGAACAGAATACAAGATCCAGAAATAGAACCACATACCTATAGGCAACTTGTATTTGACAAAGGAGCCAAAGATATACAGTGGAACAACCAGCGTCTATTCAATTATTGGTGCTGGCAAAACTGGGCAGCCACATGCAGAAAACTAAAAATTGAGCCTAGCCTTTCACCATGCATAAGCATTGACTCAAAGTGGATCAAAGACCTCAGTGTCAGACCAGAAACCTTGAAATTGCTACATGAGAGAGTAGGAGAGATACTTGAACTCATAGGCACAGGCAAAAGATTCCTGAACAGAATCCCAGGGTCACATCAGACTGGAGAGAGACTCGATAAATGGGACTACCTAAAAAGAAAAAGCATAGCCACAAAAATTGAGAGACAGCCAACCAATGGGAAAAGATATTTACCAATAATACATCTGACAAATGCTTAATATCCAGTATCTACAGGGAACTCAAGAAACTAACCCCCCAAACCCAACAAACCATTCACTAAATGGGAAAGGGAACTATAGAGAGATTTATCAAAAGAAGAGATTAAAATGGCAGAAAAGCATATGAGAAAATGTTCATCATCCATAGTCTTAAAGGAAATGCAAATAAAAGAAACCCTAACAAGAATGGTCAAGATTTTGATCTCAGACAATGACACATGCTGGCGGGGTTGTGGAGAAAAAGGAACCCTACTGCACTCTGGTGGGATTGTAAACTAGTTCAGCCACTCTGGAAAGTAGTGTGGAGGTTTCTTAAAGAACTGAAAATTGACCTTCCCTACGATCCCACCATACCACTTCTGGGCATCTACCCTGAATATCATCACCCAAGTTATGATAAGGACACCTGCTCAGCTATGTATATCTCTGCATTATTCACAATAGCCAGGCAATGGAAACAATTCGGATGCCCTACTGCAGATGAATAGATACAGAAAATGTGGTATATATATATATATATATATATATATATATATATATATTCAATGGAATTCTACATAGCCAACTGGCAAGATAAAATAAGGGCATTTGCAGGGAAGTAGATGAATCTAGAGGTAATCATGTTGAGTGAGACAAGTCAAGACCAAAGGAACAAAAGGTGCATGGTATCCTTAATATGTGGCTATTAGCTCCAAACAGTACAAGAGCGAGTACTCAATATTTGCATACCCAATGCTATGGACATGATATTGGAAATATAAACACAACTACATAGACATAAAAACCTATCACTCTATAGACATTAATGTTTTACTACATAGATTAATATGCATCTATGATATACATACCCTTAGCCTAATCTTGATTATGTTCTAAAAACTAAGTGCCAGTGATTATATATAGAGATTCCCTTCTTGAATACTTGTTTGTTAAACATGTCATTTGAAATATGATGTAAAAAATCCATGTTAATAAATTCTTTAATAAAAAAACTTTGATTATGAGCTAGGCACAGTGGCCTATGCCTGTTACCCTAGCTACTCAGGAAGCTGAGGACCTAGGTTCAAAGCCAGCCCAGGCACTGAGACTCTTATCTCCTATTAACTACCAGAAAACCAGAAGTAAGCCCATGGCTCAAGGGGTAGGGTGGTAGCCTTGAATTGAAGAACTCAGGTTACCAGGCCCAACGTTCAAGTCCCACAACTGACAAAAAACAAAACAAAACATTAACAACAAAATTTGACTAAATAATTTGAAGCTACCATGCATAACTAACCTTTTAAGAGTATTCCAATGTGTTTCCAAAATTTAAAATATCAATATATCTTTAAAAATATGTCCTTTTCCATAGTGTCATCAGTGATAATGTATTTATTTGCCAAACAAATGGACAAAATTACTGAATTTCTTATGTTAAAAAAGCAATATATTGATCTTCTCAACTACTGTGGTCTCCAGTGTCCAAAAATGTCTCCATGTTTGTCGGCACCATAATTCTCACCTCCTTTGTGATAGGAATCAGATTGAACAAGACTTTTCCCATACCAGGGCTTAAGTAGTAATCCATCAAAACTTCCCTTTGTGTTTCTTAGAATGTTTCTTCAAACTGTGCTATGTGACAGCTATATTAGTAGAAGACTATAATTTCACATACTCACAATTTTACATTTCTTGTTCACAAGATATTGATTTTACTTTTGAGTACAATAATACATTTGTGGTTTTTTTTCAGGATGATTAAAATTATGAACTCCCTGAGTTCATAGGGCATATTGATGAAAATGATTAAAAAGGGAAGTAAGGCAAACATGCTAGGAGGCAAGATGATTTCAGAAAAATAAAAGATATTTGTATACATGTATACAAAAGAATATTCTAGTATATTGAAATTAGAACCAATGTTAATTAATATTATCTGGTATAGTTTGCCAGGGAAAATTATAGGTTGAAAGAGCATGATATAGTCAGAATTGCTCTGTGCTGACCTGGGGAGGGAGAAAAGCGGTGAAAGAATATATCTGACTGTCACAGTCCCATCCAGTACCAAGTTTATCTCATACTAACTCTCACATAGAATTCTACAGCAGCCTTCCAATTGTCCCATATTGCTAGGACTCTCCTTATTCTACTAACATCCAAATACTTTCTCTCTCTCAGGTAAAACTTTCCAAGCATGATATAACACTCTATGACAATAAATTTCTCTATTGGAAATTGCTACCTGAATATTTCTAATGTAAATATTTTCTCTTATACCTAAAATGCTTCCCTCAGCAGACTTCACCTCCAAGTGGTCTGGAAATTTCTTACTTTCCTTAAGACCCTAGATATCTTGGGTTTTTTTTTGCCTCTCCCAGTATTTGTTTCATGCTTCTGTTAAGGCAATTATCATGCTGGTACTAACTATGTAGATTATTGATAAACAACTTTTATAACTTAATATAATTTCTCCTTACTAGACAATGTCTTTGATGGTTTCCTTCCAGAAATTTCAATGTTTCTGGAATACATCAGATACTCAACCAATTTTGGTAATAATCTACCTTCAAATCAGTAAAATATCCCATTTCTATCCCTCTAGTAAGAATAGTTGGAGCAATCCAACAAATGACTACCCAGAAGAGAGTGCTGAACATGAAAAGAAAGCTTAGAAAATATGCAAACATCAAAAATTTATATAAAGAAATGAGAAATGAGAAAATTAAAATTATGTTCAAGTACTAGTTCAACTTTCATCTAGTAATGCAAAAACAAATTTTAAAGAATCTAATATTGAATTATTCCTGATCTTTGTAATATGATTACTCACTTGATAGTGTTCAGTAGTCTAATACTATCCTTTCAGAAGAAATTATCTTTAAGTGAAAACATTCAAATCTTCTTAGATATATCTGAATGTACCTCTCATTTTTTCATTGAATCCTATAAAGAATCTTTCATTTTCATGCCACCTCAAGCATTTGAGGCAATAACTGAAAGAAGAGCCATTTTACTGGAGGTCCCCTATGACATGTTATTGATAAATGTTTTGTCATAGTTTGCTGACCTAATTTTTTCTGCCTTCTACTCCCCTCCGCCATTCTCTCCTCCCCTCCCATTTGCCTCCTTTCTCCTCTCTTCTTTTTTCTTCATATAACCTTCTCATCTCCCTTTCTTTTCATTATTTTTTTTGTACCTGTCCTGGAGCTTGAACTCAGGTACTAGGCACTGTCCTCAAGTATAGTTCTGCTCAAAGCTAGAACTCTACTATATCAGTCATAGGTCTAATTTTGGCTTTTGATAGTTAATTGGACTTTATTGACTAGATTGGCTTGAAACCAGGATCCTCAGATCTCACCCTCCTGAGTAGCTAGGATTACAGTGTGATCCACCAGTGGTTGGTTTTTTCTGCATTTTCTTAGCAAATGTAGAACCTGCAAATAGCAGTCAAAGAAATAGAAGCTTTACAACATTGTGTGATCTTAGTCTTCCAGAAATTTTATGTATGTGTGCTGTTTTGTTTTCATCATTATCCAGCTCGTAAACACATCCCTTTTCTTCTTCTTACAGACAAGTTTTAGAAGTTTCATTACTCCAAATTTTTTGTGTGATAGTTTTCTTTTTTTATTGTATTATCAGGGAGATGTATAAAGGTTACAGTTACATTTGTAAGGTAGTGAATATACTACTTCTTGAACATTGTCACCCATTCCCATGTTTTTCTCCCATTCTCCTTCCCCTCACACCCCTCCCAAGTAGTAAAGTTCATTTCCAATATACTGTCTTGTGAATATCACTGTTACACTGGTTCATCCTTTGTCTTTTTGTCTCATCTAGTTTTTCCTCTTTCTTTCCCTGATTCATAAAAACAAATAAATATATACACAATACACCAGATACCAAAGTCAGATACAATAACAAACCATAAGGAAAAAAAGAGAAAAAAGTGATATTTTCATATATATGCATATATATATAATGTACTTTGATCAAAAGTAGATTACCCAGCAATTGCGGAGGATGGCGGCAAATCAGATTGAGTCTAAGTTCTCGCCAAGATGCCCCAAATCTTATACCTAGAAAGTGGTTAAGCTAGAATTTGAACTCAGATCTACTTCATTGCAAAGATAAAACTCAGCTGACTTCCTGTGGCTAGGGAGCAGAGTTTGGAAGGCAAAAAAATCGGTAGAGGTTGTAAGTTTGGGTAAAGTTGACAGAAAGCATGATCCAATTAAATCAAGTGATGAGAACAAGGACAGGATTAGAGAGTCATCCGAACCTCTCAGCATGTCATCAGTGATTAAGCCATGTCCTTTAAGCAATAGTAATGTAGTTTAAGTTCATCCAATCTTGTAGCAGATAAAACTTGCAAAATACAAATTCAGGATTTGTTTGAATTCATTTCAGAGTTGCTAAGTGACCATCTGGGATAAAGTCACATTGAATCTCAAAAATTTTATTGAGTTTCCCTAATAGTAGACAATATCTCGTTTATCACCATGCCAGCCTTGACAACTCCACAACTGCTCCATATCTTGGAGTTCATTTTGACTAGCATCATTTGGTCATATGTGCATAGGTATTGAGTTATTGTGATCCACTGCTAGAATTATCCTAGACCTATACTAATTGTTAGAGGGAAATCATGAGCTGATGTTTCTTTGGGTCTGGCTTACTTCACTGAATATAATTTTATCCAAGTCTTTCTATTTCCTTCCCAATAAGGCTATGTCATTCCTTCTGATGAAGCATAGAATTCCATTGTGTATATATACCACATTTTCTTGATCCAGTCATCTACTGAGGGACACCTGGGTTAGCTCCATATCTTAGCTGTGGTAAATTCATTCTTTAGCCTATCAGAATGAATGTTTCCTAAGTACTGCCTTGGGGAGTAAACTTAGCTCAATGTTAATGTTATCGGGGTAACTTTTTTCATATCTCTTTTCTATTTTCAAAAAACCACACAAAACAATTACCATCCAACAATACAGTTGAAATAGTCTACTTTTTAAAAAAAATTGTCCTTAAGGGGCGAGGAGTTTGGCCTCGTGGTAGAGCCTAGCATGCATGAAGACCCGGGTTCAATTCCTCGGTACCCCACATACGTAGCAAAAAAACAGAAGTGGTGCTGAGGCTCAAGTGGTAGAGCGCTAGCCTTGAGAAAGTCCAAGGACAGTGCTCAAGCCCAGGACTGGCAAAAAAAATTGTCCTTAAGTCCTAAATGACTTAAAATGCCAGGGCAGCCAAAATCACATGTAATATATATTGTTAAATATTCATGTCAAACGTCTATATTTTGATGACTAATATTTATTATGATTTTCACATATGCTTAAAATCTTTGTCATTTCTACTGTAAAATTTTTATCTCATAGCTAATAGCACACTTTAATATCAATATACCATATTATTACATCAACTAAAATTTCCTCATCAATCCAATCATCCAGAAACAAGGACATACTAAATCCACTAGCACGATGTTCATGGCAGCACTATTTACCAGAACAAAGATATGGAAACAACCCAGATGTCCCTCAGTTGATGAGTGGATCAACAAGATGTGGTATTTATACACAATGGAATTCTATGCTGCTGTCAGAAAGAATGACATTGCCCCATTTGTAAGGAAATGGAAAGACTTAGAAAAAATCATATTAAGTGAAGTAAGCCAGACTCAAAGGAACAAAGGCTCAATAGATTCCCTCATTTGTCATAATCAGTAGAAACCTTGGGCTCTCCTAGCAGAGATTTACAATAGAACAAAACCTAGATATATAAGGCCATATAAAATGATGGTAAATGACAGGACCTCCAGGATATAGAAACAAAAGCCATATAATGAAAGATTGTTGTCCTTAATGTACTATGTTATCTCTCATCTCTTTTGCTGTCCTTGCTTATCTCATATTGTTACAGTATTTCACCTAGTTATCTGATATATTGTATATATTCATATTTGGTTATTTGAAGTTGGGTAGGCTAAGGAGGAAAACAAGATGAAGGGCAGGGGTTGGGGGAGGGAAATGGGGCCAAGACATGAGTAATGGTATCAATGTATGTGAAGTAATGTAACTTCTATTTGGTGAACATAATGTAACCCTTCTATTAATTACAATAAAAATATGTGAAAAAAATTCCTCATCATTAGCCACCCAATTGAGGAAGAGTCTGGGAATGAAATTTATTTAATGTATTTTCAGTTGAGTACTAGAAAACAGATGTAAATAACGAGAATTAATGTGGCTGACCAAACCACAAGGTTCTTCATAGCCAAGAATCTCAGCATCAAGAATTATTCACTTGAAATATTTGGACACAGACAAAGAGCCTGAGCCACTTGGGTCTGGCTTTATTCCTAAATACATTGATAAAATTTTACAATTTAGGTGGGAAGACACAATACAAAAACTTATGGAGAAATAGCATATGTGCAATAAAATAAAGTATTATGATTTTAGGTGAAGTTATTACTTAGATAGCTGAGATTAAACTGACAAGTAAATTAAAATAGTTCTCCTCTCCTGCAGAGGAGTATTAGTGGATAATTAGTGCTAATTATCAGTGCCTGAGAGGCTGAGAAGATGAGGCCACCCTCAATAGTACTATACTTCAAAGATATTATTGAGAGGCCAGAAAAAAAAACCACTGCATTCCACAGCCATGGGCATTAATGTACTTTCTTTAAGTAGAGACACCCGAGTCTCCATGCAGGGTAGGCAAGCACTCTACCACTAGGCCAAAATACAAATTTTTTTTACATAAAAGAAGCTATTAAAATATACAGATAGTTTTAGCATTCTTAATCACTGAGAAAATCCATAACATAATATGGTGCTTAAAATATCATCAGTAGATGAACATGTAAATAGATCAGTGAATAAATGGGTACATTGGGGCTATAATTAAGTATACTGCTCCCGATGTTTTGGTAAAAATACAACCAAAGGTGTTTTCCACATGTTGACATTAACATCATGTTTTTTCCTTCTGATCAGATACTATTTCAAAACATTTCAACTTCAAACAACGTTTTAACACCATGTGTAAGCAATGTTTTCACAACATTTTAAAATAAATTGGACTAGCTCTTTGAAATTCAACACTTATAACCACATTCAGAAGGAGCCACATTGCCTGAGATTTTTAGAATTCAATCTTTCAATAGGAAGGAAGGAAGAAAAGAAAAAGAAGAAAAGAGAAAGAGTGGAAAGGAAGGAGGGAGAAAGAAAAGAATGGTGACAAAGGAGAGAAAAGGATTGTCCCAACTAATTAATCATGCTTTCCCAACTTTTTAGTATATAGCTTGCTTCTTAGTACACACAAAGCACATACTACTCCAGCAAATTGCCTGATCTGGATTCTTTTCCATTTTCCATATCAAATCAAAGCCATATCCTTTAATTACAGTATCTATGATATCTAGATCAAGGTCTTCTTTCAATAGAAAGACCTTAATTTAAAGCCAGAACCTCACTACTGTCATAGATTGTCTGTCATCTCTATTAAATATCATGTTATGGGAACAGGCTATTATTAGTCACCTAAATCACTTCTTAGGACACTTTCTGTCAGGAACACATTTGCTCTTTGTTTTAAATCACTTTGTGAACAGTGAAAATATATTACATATAGTTAACTAAGTTAGAAATAATAACATAATTTCAGTGCAAAACACCATAACATTTTGAAGTAAATTTAAGATGAAATACCTACACACACACACACACACACACACACACACACACACACACTTAATTCTATCAAACAGAAGTGCATAAATGGCAGTTTCAAACAACAAAATCCAACTCAATTAAAGTTGGGAACCAATAATAATATATAAAGTAAATGGAGGAATGGGAATTCAAATATGCTTGCCTGGTTTTCTATGGCAAATGTAGAAGAAATAAAAGTCACCACTCATCAACTGAGGAGAGATTTATGTCCCAGTTATTTCTGTCTTTGTCAACAGTGGTTTGGCCAAGCTTTAGTCTTTCACAGAGCTGTGAAATTCAGTCCATTACAGAGCACTACCCTCTTAACATGCAAAGGGAATGATGTCTTCTCAAAAGGCATTGGTCTCAAACTTTAATGAGCCTACACCCTAACTCCACACTTCCTACTTTAGAACAGCATCCTACAAGCAATGTAAGGGCACTTCTGACAGAGGAATGCAGTCCACAATACCCTGTTACATGGGGTGGAGGCATATCAGTAGAACATAAAAGACAGCTAACAGTTACTGGAGAAAATGGGTGAAAAGGAACAAGTGTTTATGTATTAATTGGTATTATGTACTTGTATCATTGCTAAGAAGAGATGTCTTGATATTAAAATTCCACACCTACAGCTGGGAATGTGGCTTAGAGGCAGAATGCTTACCTAGCATACACATACACAGAAAAGGCTGGAAGTGGTGCTGTGGCTCAAGTGGTAGAGTACTAGCCTTAAGCAAAAGAAACGCAGGGACAGTGCCCCCAAAATTCCACGCCTGCCATGTTGAACTGTAGAAGATGGTGAATTGCACCCTGGGCCTTGGCTTGCTTACTTATGAATTGAGGATTAAACTCCATTCACCACTGTGAATTTGAATGTGCCAACTACCTAGAGCACCAAAATACACATCCAGCACATCACTGCTACTTTCTTTCTCTCCTAAGCTGTTAGTCTTTCTCTTTGCATTCCTATGGCTTATCTTTTAATGGTGAAATATGCAGACAATGTAGCCCTTTAAAAGCTAAAAGATAAATGGGAGAGGATCCAAAGCAAGCATCCAAGACTTCAGTGGTAGACGTATTCACAAGCATTTTGTCATGCATTCAGATAGCTGAGCGTGTGAAGTTCTAGCTCTGATTAGGTTAAATATTGAAACATTTTGAAATTAAATCATGGAAAGTATTCAATACAAAAATAATTAGACCTAGGTTCCTGTGGCTCACAGATCTATTCCTAGCTACTCAGGAATCTGAGACCTGGAGGACTGTGGTTGAAGTCAGCCCGAACAGAAAGGATATGAGACTCCATCTGTAAAAATGAACTCACAAAATGGACAAATAAGTATGGTTGAACACCATCCATGAGCAAGAAAGTCGAGAGAGAGTGCATGTCCCTAAGGTCAGGCTACAGTGCCTGTATAATAATAACAATAGTAATAGTGGTAGTAGTAGTAGTAGTAATAATAATAATAATAATAATGGTACAGAATAGTGATAATACAATTTTTAATTATTTATTTGTCTAGATGTAAAGGTTTCAAAAGCATAATATTGAAATAAGGAATTCATTTTCAGCCATTATATATTGATGAGGATATTTTTATAAATAAAGATACTAGTTGTTTAAGATAAGGATAAATATTGTAGATTTTTTTTCAAACAAAACCCTAAAGCTACTGCATGCAGTCATTTCTAAAGAAATTAAATCAGCCTATAATTTTGAAATTAATTATTTAATAACAAACTGGGTACATTCATCCTTCTCACTTAGTCTTACGCTTTTAATGAGACTTTTTTTTTCTTTCTAGCACGAAGAAGAGAAAGAAAGGAAAGAATGTAGTATAGAATCATACTTCCCTTTGAATTCTGAATAAAACATGTTTTGTAACTGTGGGCGCTAATTACTTTCATGTATTCTTCCTGTATTTAAAATAACTGGCACATACTGTCTCTTTAAGGGATGAAAACAAACATTAAACACAGAGAACCAAAAGCATCAGGGATTTATGAGGGTCACAAAAATCATGATTATTAATTCAATTTGGGGATATTAATCAAAATATTTTGCCTCACACTCAGATACATGAAACTAAATTTATATGCAACTATTTCCATTCCCAGATATACATTCAAGAGAAATAAAAATTTATGCCTTAAAGTAAGTTTCCATGAAATATTATAAATAATAAGAAAAGCAAAAATAACCATATAAACTGAATTGAAAAATTAAAATGTGATGTTTTTAAATCAAATGATATATTAATGAACCTTAGAAACATTATATTAAGACTAAGTGAAAGAATTTTGCTGTGAAAGGCTACATATTATGTCTGCATTTCTGTGGCATGTGAGCATGGGAAAATACTTGAAGTAGTGGTCTCTTAAGTCTAGAGGGGCTGTGAAGACATAAGGAGTGATTACAAATGAATAGGGTTTTATTTTTGGTGAGAATAAAAATTCTAAATTTCACACCACTACAATTGCGCAATTGTGTGCATACATTAAAAATCACTGAATCATAAAAGAATTATCTATCTGGGACATGGTGTAGTATAAGCAGTAACGGCATGATTCAGTTACCTTTCTTTCCCATGGTGAGGGGCAGGTCTAAGGGTAATGTATTCGGTCTTTGTGGTCCCCTTTCTTCCTTTAGTTGTGGGGATTTCACAGGCTAAATTCTCAAAACCTTCAAGAAAACTCACAAGAGTTTGTTCAATGGAGTTCAAATATCAGGCTAACAGCAACTTTCAGTTTTTGACTTGAACTCAGCTGCCAAGTAAGATTCCAGCCCAGGTGTGGCCTGGATTTGATAAAACATTAACTTTGTTCTCTAGGTAAATAAAAAAGAGGCTGCTTAGGTGCACCTGCTGTGTGGTGTTATGGATAACCACAAAGCTATTAGAGGGTAACGTAGAAAAAATAAACAGAACAAATGTGCAAAGGGGCGCAGTTAGATTGCTGTTGTAGATTGAGTGTACAGTTAAATACTTCTGTCAAATAAGCTTAATACAATTATTGAGCATAAGGTACAACTCATGGTGGGAACCATTTTACCCAACATTCTCATGTCCTTCCCATATTGTGCCTATATTCAAAAGCTGCACAATTAAATAACCAGAAAATATGCTTAAATAGTCAGAAAGACCAGAAATGATTCTTAGCTGAAAATTTAATATGCTATACTTTGTTTTAATTTCTTTTGTGAAATGATAAAATGACAGAGAGCACTGGGAACATTTATTATTGACAGGTGTAATTTCACCCTTACTTGAAAAGCCGTGACTTTAAAAGGAGATGAAAGCCCACAGCTGATGAAGGAGAGGAAAAAAATCTGACAGGAATAACATGACTGTCTCAAGGGAATTGAGTCATATGCTCCTGTGGTTTACCAGCTTACTGTTTGCCCATGAAGTTACAAAGATTTAGTGTGCTCTGCAGGGCTCTGGAGCTCATGTATTTGCATTTATTTCTGGCAGCTGAGAGAACAACTTAATGAAACTACAGTGTGACCTATTCATCTCCCAACTGATAATGACATAATGATTTTAGGCCACCCAGACCAATATCACCACGATGGATGAAACCATCTTGACAGCAAGTTTCTGCTGATTTCAGCAAGATTTCAGATACTAATCAGGACATTTAAAAAAATCTTCATTGTAATGATGAGTGAACATAAACTACAGCTTGTCATTCAGGAAAGTATTTCTGTAGATTTTATAGACTTGAAAATGAAGTCTGCAGGAACTTTTGAGCTTTTGCTTTAGTCTGAGAAAACAAATAGTTTGTTAAACAAATAATCACTCTATACTACTAACTTACTGGTGACAGAGCTGAGAAAACGAGTTTAAGAATATCGAAATTGTAAAAGAGACTAAGTGTGAATTTGACAAAGTACGTGGAAGTGTTACAGAAAGGACATAGTAATAGTGATGGGCTGGGGTTGATTGGGATATACTGTACAAACAGGGAATAAAATCTCATCTTATATCTCTAACACACACTAGTAAAAATGACAAACACACACACAAAAGAATATCACCTGGAAACATTTTATATTGTCCTAATAATAGAAAAATTGGGATTACTTTCTTCATCATGAAATTTAATAATCAGCATGAGCAATAAAAAATAATGGGCAAGGTGAATATGATCATATATTTGCATATATGGTAAGATCACAAGAATATCCTTTGCACAATTAATATATACTAATAAAAATTTTAAGAAAATGAAAAAATGACTAATAACACAGGAGATAGAAATGAGTGGCAATCTATCCATAGGCACTAAAGTTACATTCCATTTGGTTCCAGTGTGTACTTTTCCTGTAATGTGAATCTTTTCACTATTTCAGCACTAAACGCAGGATGTGGGTGGCTGTGAATTCTGGGAATCAGTGTAATGTTTTCTATAAGCCCAGGCACTCACACCCTCTACATCTCATTGTGGTTATTTATTTTTATTGGAGTTTTTATTAAGTTAAACGTATTGTTGTATGACCAAAAAGAAGAGGACAAAAAGGGACTGAAATCTCTCAGATTGATAAATTACTTAAAACTAATATATAAAGCATAGAGGTAAATTAAATATGTAAATTGTCTACAGATCAATAGACATTAATAAGCATTATTCAGCATTTGTAACAAAAAGTTTCAAGAAGTTTCTCATGGATAAAATGGTGCATATATATGATTTGGGAGACAAAGAACAGAAATACTAAAGTAGGATTTATTCAAACACAATGTAGAATTTTGAACTATTTTCACTCTATTATTTTGACAGTGATTATAGACTATTCAGGTAAAATTATTTTGCCAGCCAAAATCCATAAACAAAAGAAATATATGAGCATCCAGATGTACAGAATGTAGCATGCAAATGTGCTAATCTATAGCTAATAGAAAGGTGCCAAAACATATACATACCTAAAACACCAATCTGAAAAAATTCTAGAAGTTGTCATAAAGGTAAGGAAAAGTTACAAACATTAAATATTCTGTGAAAAAGGCATATTAATTTCATTATTAATTTGACTCAATACAGCAATAAACATATAATAAAATTGAAACAAGGTGTGGTGGCTTACTCTTGTAATCCTAACTGCTCACTCAGCAGATTGAGGATCTGAGGACTGCAGTTTGAAGCCAGCTCTAGAAGGAAATTCAGCAAGACTCTTACCTCTACTAAACTATTCCCAAAAAGTTGGAGTGGAACACTAGCTTAAGTAGTTGAATGCTAGCTTTGCACAAAAGAAGCTCACACATACCTCCCAGGCCCTAAAATTATGATCCAAGACTGGCACAAAAAACTGGAATCTTTATATTTGAATTTACTCCTCCAGATTACTTGAAATTCACGTGATACAAAAAATTCTAATGTCTATATAAATTTGTAAATAAATGTGACTTAAGTACTCTCTGCTACCCAGGAGATAGAGATAAGAAGGATCATAATTGAAGACAAACCTGAAAAGAAGTTAGTGAGATTAAAATTCAATAAATAAGACAGGCATGGTTTTTTTATATCTGTAATTCTTGATATATAGGGGACATAGTTAGGATTGCAATTCAGAGACAGTTGTACATACATTTATAGGATCCTATCATAGCTAAAGCAAAAAAGGATGGAGGACTAAGACATGGTTCAGTTGGTAGAACACTAGCCTAGCAAGTGGGATAACTCTTAAGTTCAAACCACTGTACCGCTACAATAAATATATAATCCATACAGAGCAACAATTTTATGAGATTGCTCCTCTATTCATCAGTTTCTATCTTTCACTACAAAGCTTCCTGACCTTGGCAATATTGTATTTTTAACATGGCAATAATTATCAATGTTACTTAACTTAGCTAAGTAACACGATAAAAACCACTATAATAACTATGAACATTATTTATATTTCACTGGAGAGATTTATAATTGTAAACGGACCACAGGGCTCAAGTGGTGTACAGCACCAGCTGGTACAAGGCCTTGAGTTGAAGCCCAGTTCTACCAAAATACATTTTCTATTTTGAATATGCAAAAGTCAAGTACTATTTAGTTTTTATTCAAAATCATGATGTTTGACAATGTAAACTAATGTTTTTAATTGTATTCTATCGCTGATCATTATAGTAGTGTTCAAGCAGTATATATCAGTATACTAACAATCTTGGAAACTTTTCTAGGAATTCATCCCTATATTCCTTAGACGTAGGTCTGTAAACACTGATTTAACAGTCTCACAAACTATTTGAACTTTAACAGCCCCATTAAAACAAATATAGACAAGGTTGAGCGAGTGAACCAACTCAATGATGATAGTAACTAGACACTATGTTGAAGATGAACTACTCAACTTGTGAGGGAGGAGGGTTGAGAGGACAAAAACTAGGAGAAAATGAAGGGCTGACACTGTTCAAAAAGAAATATACTCATTACCTGACTAATGTAATTATAAACAATTTGTATATCACATTTATAATAAAATTTACATCGAAAATTAAATAAGTATAAATGAGGTAACCCTAATCACAAAAGAGGCTAATATAGTGCATTCTTTTCATGCCATAGTCCCTCTTTTATCTGTTTTAAAATTCTATTCTCTGTCCAAAAGAACAAAAGAAAGAATCAACAAAACAAGGAGATGGTTCTTTGAAAAAAATTAACAAAATTGACAGATCCTTAGCAAATCTCACCAAAAAAAGAAGGGAGCATACCGAAATAAACAAAATCACTGACTAAAATGGTAATATCACGACAGAAATTACCAAGACCCTGAGCATCATGAGGGAATACTTCTCAAACCTTTATGCCACCAAATTCGAGAATCTAGAAGAAATGGATGAATTCCTGGCCAATATTAATATACCCACACTGAACCAAGAAGAACTAACCCAACTAAACAGGCCTATTTCAAGCACTGAAATAGAAATGGCAATAAGAGACCTTCCACCTAAGAAAAGCCCAGGGCCAGATGGATTCACACCTGAATTCTATAAGGTCTTCAAAGCAGTGCTTACACCAATACTCCTCAATCTCTTCAACAAAATTGAAAATAAAGGCTCTTTACCAAACTCATTCTACGAGGTCAGTATAATGCTCATCCTCAAACCAGACAGAGATTCATCCAAGAAAGAGAACTATAGACCTATCTCTTTGATGAACATTGATGCAAAACTTCTCAACAAAATACTGGCCAACCATTGTTGGGGCCTAGCCTCCATCTCTGAGGCCTGATTCTGGCTCAGCTGCAATTAAAGGGCTTTGTCCAGGCATTTGGTCTTTTGCATACCTCTCTTAAGGCTGTGTACGTGACTCGATTGAACCCCCCGCAGTTTCGCGGGTCTCGCAGCAGCTCAAGTCTCGCGCGCTTTCCTGCACCTGTCCTGCCCACTACCTGAAAGCCCCACCCAGACCCTTAGTGGTAGCACAGGGGCCCTCTTCCTATTGGCTAGCTTCCCAGTGCCCACCTTCTCCTACCCTAACAGTATATAACTAATTGTCGGACGCAATAAAGAAGGAGAGCATCAGAGAGCATCAGAGATCAGCAGAGATCAGCAGAGAGATCTGATGCGCTTTCATGGTTAACACTGCTTCTGACTCAGCGTGGTTTTTTCTTCCCCGGTGATTGGGGGAGGGCTGGGTCTTCGACACTTACCATCTCGCTCGGCTCCCGGGGGACTACAGGCTGGCCCTGTGTGTCCCTCCCCGTTCCCGTGTTGCTGCCCCGAGAGGAACAACAAACCATCTACAACAACGCATCAAAAAAAAATTATACACTATGATCAAACAGGATTCATCACAGGGAGGCAAAGCTGGTTCAACATACGCAAATCAATGTAATTCAACACATCAACAGGAGCAGGGACAAAAATCACACAAATGTCTCAATAGATGCAGAAAAGGCATTTGACAGGATCCAACACCCCTTTATGTTAAAAGCTCTGGAAAAACTAGGAATCCATGGAATATTCCTCAGTAAAATAAAAACTGTGTATGACAAGCCCACAGCAGGTATTATACTTAATGGCAAAAAGCTAAAGCCATTCCCTCTAAAATCAGGAACGAAACAAAGATGTGCACACTCTCCACTCCTCTTTAACATAGTAATAGAATTCCTAGCCAGAGCAATAAGGCAAGAAGCAAGCATGAAGGGTATCCAAATAGGAAAAGAGGAAGTAAAACTTTCCCTGTTTGCAGATGACATGATTCTATATTTAAAGAATCCTATAGACTCCACTCCCAAGCTGCATGACCTGATTCAAAACTTTGGAAGGGTAGCAGTGTATAAAATTAACCATCAAAAATCAAATGCCTTCCTCTATGCCAACAGTGAGAGGAATGAGGCAACAATCAGGAAAGCAACTCCTTTTGCAATAGCCTCAAAAAAATACTTATGAATTATCTAACTAAGAATGTAAAGGACCTTTTTGATGAAAACTTTAAAACCCTGAAAAGAAAATTAAAGCATAACTGAGGAAATGGAAAAACCTCCCATGCTCCTGGATTGGAAGAATCAACATCGTGAAAATGACAGTCTTGCCAAGGGCTATGTACAAATTCAACACAATACCTATCAATATCCCAATGTCATTCTTCAAAGAAATAGAAGAGGCAATCCAAAATTTCATATGGAATAATAAAAGACCCTGTATAGCAAAAACACTTCTTAGAAAGAATAGCACAGGAGAAATTTCAATACCAAACTTTAGACTCTATTACAGAGCTATAATTATCAAAACAGCTTGGTACTAGCTCAAGAACAGGCCTGAAGACCAATGGAGTAGAACTGAGGACCCAAATATTAAACCACAGACCTATGGCCACCTAATCTTTGACAAGGGAACCAAAAAAATAGAATGGAAGAAAGACAGCCTCTTCAACAAGTTGTGCTGGAAGAACTGGTTAAGCACCTGCAGAAAACTAAAGTTGGATCCTTCTCTTTGTCACCCTGCACTAGAATTAACTCCAAAAGGATCAAAGACCTGGAGGTAAAAGCTGACACACTGAAAACTTTACAAGAAGGAATAGGAGATACACTAGGCTTCCTTGGCACAGGTAGAAACTTTATTAATAAGGACCAAGAATCACAACAAATCAGAGAAAGGCTGGATAAGTGGGATTGCAATAAACTGCAGAACTTCTGTATGTCAAAGGAGATAGCTAGTAAATTAATTAAGAAGCCTACAGAATGGAGAAGATCTTCACCAACCATACAACGGACAAAGGCCTCATGTCTAAAATATCAACAGCTCAAAAAATTGAATCACTCCAAAGAAACAACCATCCCATTAAAAGATGGGCCAAAGACTTAAAGAGAGTCTTCTGTGAAGAAGAAATAAAAATGGCCTATAGACACATGAAGAAATGCTCAACATTTCTGGTCATAAAAGAAATGCAAATCAAAACAACTGTAAGATTCCACCTCACTCCAGTTAGAATGGCAAGGATCAAGAAAACTAATAACAACAGATGCTGGAGGAGATGTGGCCAGGAGGGATCACTACTACATTGTTGGTGGGAGTGCAAACTCGTTCAACCACTATGCAAAGCAGTATGTCATCTCCTCAAAAGACTAAACACAGAGCTCCCCTATGACCCAGCAATTCCACTACTTGGCATTTACCCAATTGTCCAGAAACAAGGACATACTAATTCCACTAGCACAACGATGTTCCTTGCAGCACTATTTACCATAGCAAAGATATGGAACCAACCCAGATGTCCCTCAGTTGATTAGTGGATCAACAAGATGTGGTATTGTACACAATGGAATTCTATGCTGCTGTCAGAAAGAATGACATTGCCCCATTTGTAAGGAAATGGAAAGACTTAGAAAAAATCATATCAAGTGAAATAAACCAAACTCAAAGGAACATAGGCTCAATGGTTTCCCTCATTTGTCATAATCAGTAGAAACCTTAGATTCTCCTAGCAGAGACTTGCAATAGAGCAAAACCTAGATACATCAGGCCATATAGTATGACGCTAAATGAAAGGACCTCTAGGATATAGAAACAAAAGCCATATAATGAGTGATTGTTGTCCTTAATGTACTATATTATCTCTCATCTCTTTTGCTGTCCCTTGGTTATCTCATATTGTTCCAGTATCTCACTTTGTTATCTGATATATTGGATATATTTGTATTTGTTTATTTGAAATTGGATAGGAAAGGGGGGAAAACAAGATGAGGGGTGGGTGTGGGGGAGGAGGGAAATGGGGACCAAGACATGAGAAAGTGTATCAATGTATGTGAATTAATGCACCTTCTATCTGGTGAATATAATCTAACCCTTCTATTAATTACAATTAAAAATATATTAAAAAATTCCATACTCTGTTACTTTTAGGGAATGCATATGTGCACTGAACATATGTTTGTATGCAAACACATATTCTTTCACATATATTCACACTCATATACATACACATACCTTCACACATTCTCTACAAGATTTTCATGGTACCATTCCATTTTTGAACCCAATCTCAGGAATCTCAGGAAGATTATACTATTTCTAACTATTACTGTCATTAAATCTCTGAGTTTTATCTTGTTGGTAACATACTTGCCCTCCATGCCAATGACAAGTAGGACAGGTTCTTTCAACAAGAAACTTTTTAAAATTTGCCAGTCCTGGTGGGCCTGAGCACTATGAGTTTCTTTGGCTCAAGGTAAACATTCTACTACCTGAGCCACAATGCTACTTCCAGAGTCTCACAAACTTTTTTTCCCTGGACAGGTTTCTAACCCCAATCCTCAGATCTCAGCTTCCTGAATAGCTAGGATTACATGTGTGAGCCATTGGTGCCTGGCTTCAACAAATTTTGTTTAAAAAAGCAAAATCAAATGATATGAATTCATCTATTTTTTAAGTGGAAAGCTAAGTTTTTCTTATTATGTCCAAAATGAGTTTTTCCACATCCATTTAATCTAAGAAATTCATGGAAAATATCAACATGTGTACATTGCCATAAAATCACTAGTTGTAAGTGCCATTCATCAAATCCAGTCAGTAATTCAGAAAACAGTAGCAATGGCTGTTGGAGCAGATTATATATATATATATATATATATATATATATATATATATATATATATGATGAAGCCAAAATGTTTTTCTAACTTTAAAGGAAAGTTTTCCATGAGAAGTTTCCAGTTGCTCATTCAAGGTACACACAGTACTGGGTTCCTGTTCATTTAACTTCAATAAATTAAGAAAGGAATTCCAAATGAGATATATTCCATACATTACCAAGTCCTCCTAGCTAAAGAATATTTGGATGTCATCCTTTTGTACTATTGGAATAAATAATAAGACATGTTGATATCTATGAAACTATTGATAAGCAAATTGAGCCAAAGTCATGTAAATAGTATTTGATTTTCAATTCCTTTTCTTACATGAACTCATTTAGCAGTGTTGATGAAAGCAAGGGACATGGTCATAAGAAATACAGTGAGTATATGTAAAAACAGCATAAAAAACCTCAGTGAAAGCTAGCAATCAATAGCAGGAAAGAGGTTGGAATATATTGTGTATGGAATTAGGGCAAAAAAATAACCCCAAAACTAATGTAAGCTAATTAAGTAAATTAAAAGAGGTAATCAGAAGCCCATACACTGAGTAGACAGTTTTCCAAAATTTATTTGATAAAGTTTGTGAATGCTTATAAAAATCAAGATGACTGCTAGTGGCTCACACCTGTAATCCTAGCTACTCAGCAGGCTGATCTCTAAGGATCATAGTTTAAAGACAGTTTAGGTAAGAAAGTCTATGAGACTTTTATCTCCAATTAGCCATCAAAAAGCTGTAGGCTGCGCTGTGGCTCAAGTATTACAATGCACAGGCCCTGAGTTTCAAGCCCAGGACTGGCAGACCAGCATGTACCTGCGCATGCATACACACACAAAGACAACAAAATTTTAATGTAAATATCTTCACACACTGTAGCTATGTGAAAATAACAAAAACACATGCTAGCTCAGAAAGATGCTGGTAAACGTCTCTACCAAGTTCTAATCAAAAGTCAAAATAAGTGCTTCACGTAACCCTTTTATTGTTGCATTATACTGGCTTCTAGCTCAATTCAATTTCCATATTTGGCCAGTTCTGCAAGATTCATGACCATAATTAAATTTCTATTCCCACAGCATTTCGAAATAGAAAGCAGGTATTCCAGAGCAATGCCCTTCTAAAATTTCCATCTGCACCCAGAAGCCAAGCTATCATCACACCATCAATTCCCTTGATTTTCTGGAAAACACAGAGATTCCCTAAATTGAATTCAAAAGAGATTAAATTCTCATATCAGAGTGCTTGGTACTTTTTTTCCTCCCTACAGTTCATTTTTACATTTCTTCAGTATCCACATCTCTCATCCTGGGTATTTTCAGTGTTCTTGCTCATTCTTTCTCTTCCTCTTTTTTCTTCCTACATCCTCCCCCTCTTTACCTCTTTACTGTTTCTGTCTCTCTGTCTCTCTGTCTCTATCTGTCTGTCTCTCTCTCTGTCTGTCTGTCTGACTGCCTCTCTCTCTCTCTCTCTCTCTCTCTCTCTCTCTCTCTCTCTCTCTCTCTCTCTCTCTCTCTCTCTCTCTCTCTCTCTCTCTTTTTCCCTTCCTCCATTTTGGTTGGTTGGTGGTGGCGGTGATGTTTTGTCAATGTTTTGGTACTGGGATATCTTTTTTTATTATTATTATTAATTTTCCTTTCTCTAGGTACTATACCAGATAGGCCTTGAACCTGTCCTGTCTCAGCTTTCCAAGTGCTTGAATAACAGCAGTTAACCACCTCACCTGGCACTTAAAAAAAAATAAGTGCAGACCATCTAAGGCATATTTTTTCATTTAAAAAAATTATTATCAGGGTGATATATAGAAGGGTTACAGTTACATTCCTAAGGTAATGTGTACATTACTTTTTGAATGAAGTCATAGGCACTCATCAGGTAGGAAAATAAATATTAAAATTAAAAATGCATCTGCACAGAAAACATCTCTTCAGTGAAAATCACCCAGCTCCCTTTCTTTAAAATGTGAGCTGATTATTTCAACATGATCTCAAGTACAGTTACAAATAGGCACTGATGTTTTAATGAAGACATACATTCTATATTATTCAGGCATGAAACTTGAGTTCTATAACTGTTCTTGCCTGTGAAACCCCGTTTTCCTTGGTGGCAAAACATGTGCCCTTGCCAACATAAAATGAACTCAGTTACTTCCTTTTTAGTGTAAATACTTCCTTTGGCACAAATATTCATCAGCTTAGAATTCTCCTCCCTCTTCTTGTTTTCATGTCCCTAGGGTTAAATTTTTCCTTTTCGCATCACACTGACCTCTTAGAACCAGTATCCAAATTGAAGATCATTGATATTTATCAGTGTTGCTTTTGTTACAGGCATTGTAATAAGCAGTCCATGCTTTTCTATAATTCATACTTGGGTGTTTATCTGCTCTGCAATCATCTACAAGCATGGGTCTCCCAACTTTGCTAAAAAGTTGCTGGCCTCATACGTTGTAGCGTCCAATGCAGGAATTTAAGACCTCTTTATATCTGTTTGGACAAATCTGACTTTGTGAGACACCTGCCCAGGATATTTTCTATTCATTGAAAACAAAACATTTTTGACATTTATAATGCAGGTTACACTCTGGATGGTAGGCAAGGAAGCAGTCGCTCCCCCTCAGACTAACATTTTCCAAAATCATATTCTGAGTTATTTTGATTCCCTGCCATGTCAAAATGGGAAAGATATACCTAGAGAGTGGGACAATGTATAATATTTCCCAGGGACATGACATTGTCTATGGTTTTGTCAAATACACTTCCAATTCATTTAATGTCTGCTGGCCAGACTTCTGTGGTGGCAATGAGCAAAAACGATCCATTATTTTGCATTCCTTCCCATTCCAACTTTCTTATTTAGATACCCTTGGTACCTCAAACTGTAGATTCTCAAACAATCTTTCCTTCCCCTCAAACCCAGCTTTTGGGGGGAAAAAGTCTCTTTTTAAACTGCTTCTGTTATGAAACATGGAATTTTATTTAGAATTTGGTCATCCCTCCCCTAAGACAAACTCTTAAAAGAAGGAAGCCTGGTAATGGCAAGTATGATGGGTTCAACAAGTGAAAATCCAGGGTTTATAATCTCTACATTTAATCTAACATGTAATTTGCATTTCCATGTTGCTTTTTCAAGTGAACATTTTGGTTTTGTGACCACATGAAATAATATGTAGTGATAAATTTAAGGGGAAAAAAGGGAAATGCAGAAAAACAAAGTTCCATAATTCAACCACAAGAAAAAAATTTTAGATATATATTCCTACATGATATAAGGTTTTTTGTAACAAGCCTGTCTGGATGAGATTACAGGACACAGGGTGGACCATATTCCTAAATTACATATTGACAACCAAAATGGCTTTCAAAAAACTATTGTCTATTTTTCTGAAAATTCAATTACAGTTATGTAATATTCTATCATATAATAAACTAATGTTCAAATTGAGAAATTATGAAATTAGAATTTATATTATTTAGCTCAAAAGCTATGTACATAGCATGAGGCTAAACTAAATGAACTGCAGGATATGGAAACAAGAGTTTTGTCTTTGTGATTGTTGTTCTTAATGTACTATGTGAAGCTATTTCTTTCTTTTTTTCCCCTTTATAGTTCATCTCGTTGTTACTGTATCTAACTTTGTTAACTGGTATATTGTATATACTTTTATTTGTGTATTTGAAAATGGGAAGGTAAGGGAAAATAAGGGAGAGAAAGTGGGAGAAAAACATGGGTAGGGAAAACAATGTTGAAGAACTAATGCACTCATTACCTGATGGATGTAACTAACTGTAACCCCCTGTACATCACCCCAACAATAAAATAAAACTCATAAAATAAAATAATTTATATTATGACATTTATCTAAATAAAAAAGCAGAGCAAATATATATTCATCAATGAAATTCTAACAGTGTAATTCCATTGTAATATTAATGTATACAAGTAAATATAAATAAACTGATTTATATTATTATTGTTAAGCCCTTCAACATATTCATAAATATTTTTGAGACATGAGACACAATTCCTAACGGTGATTTTTCTACTCCCATTATGAGAAAGTTTCTACTGATAGCAAAATATCCTTTGGTCACTCTTAATTCTCAATGCCCAATCATAGCTACATTTGAGAAGGTAAATTTTCTCAATTTAAGAAAATGAGTTTTTCTAATTGTGCTTATATTTCTATAAACTCATGAAGGAAGGAAGTCTGGTAATAAATAAATCAATGAAAACAAATAATAAATAAAATTGATATGTAACATACAACAATAAAATGTTCATATTGGCCTTTTATGTGTCCATTTAGCTTACTATTAATGTGCCAGAACTTTACTTAGTCAAATTTATGATTCTTAACCTTTGTTGCTTAGGTACACTTAACCTATGAATATGTGAACATATGCTTATGCTCTAGTCACTATAGAGGTTATGTCAACACGCAAGCAATACCTCACATACTAGGTAAAATTCAGAGGTTATTGAAAGCACGCTGATAAGCAGAGAAGTAGCTAGTATTATGAATACAGACCACAGTGACAGGTCCAATTAGTGCTTTTGAAATTGGATAAATTTACATTCGCATTCACTGCTTTGAACTCTTCCATGTCTGCACATTTTTACTATCTAATTTCTAAAGCTAGACCTACAAGAATAATCATCAACTTATTTAATTAATCTTTACAAACATTCTTACTAAGCAGTCTAATTTTAGGAAGCATAAACCTAGGATCTCCTCTTTCTTCTCTGTCAGTTACCTGGAACTTTGAAAAAAACATCCTATTATTTACTACTTTCCATGGAAATGGGAAAGGAAGTGGTTAATGATTAGCACACCTGGTTGGAGCTAATAAAACAGATATGGAGTGTGAAGTGCTGTGGTGATCCTGACACACAATGAACTTTCCTTCTGTCTGGCTGTCCCAAAGTCTAAGAAAAGTTCAATAATGACATCCTACTCGTTATTTCCATGTACACCTATCTCTTTAAGAATCAAGACCATTTTATCCTTGTATTTGACTCTATAATACCTTTTAAACTATTTCTAAGTTTCAGTAGTATATTCATAAAGAAGTGATATATAAACATTATTATAAAAGACCAAAATTTTATTATTTGTGCTATTGATATTTCAAAAAGCACTAAGTTTGGTATGCGATCAAAGGCAATGCATGCAAAGAAAAAGATTAAGAAATACACAATTACTTTAATTCAATATTTAGGTAAAATAAGTTACAGAAGTATGCACATCCCACTTTAAATATTGCTAAGGGGTACAAATATGAGATTAGAAACTTCACTTTCCCTTCTTATATAATGAAGGTGGAGGTCATAGGCTAGTCACTTCTTTGAGTTAATTTCATTATCCAGAAATGAAAGGCAGGAGAGCATTTGAGGGCATTGTTTTAATGATTCTTGGAAAGTTGTTATCTTATAAACTCATATGTTAGCCCTGTTAACTAATATTTATTAGGCATTCAAAAAACAGATACCATACCAAGCACATTGTCTATTGGGTCTGCTTAAAGTAATTCAGTAATTCATGGAGGGCCTCTATTAACCATGTCATTCCTCAACTGAGGAAACTGAACCTAAGGAAGGTGTGTAAAAATTTCCCAAAGTAGGGGGTGTGGGGGGGGAGGGAAACGGGTACAAAGACATGTGAAAGGGTATCAATGTATGTGAATTAATGCACCTTCTATCTGGCAAATATCATGTAACCCTTTTACTAATTACAATAAAAAAAATTTCCCAAAGCATTTCAGCTAATGTCAGAGCTCAACTCTGCACTTAAAATTTTGATCCCAGAACCTACTCTCTCTGCTCAGAATTAAGTCTGTATACAACAATAATACCATTTTTTAAATTTAGGAACATAGAAAAATCATTACCATTCCTATGAGGAAAAAAATCAGACATTTTAATGATAAAAAGGAAGGTGAATAAATATAGCATATAATTTTTATGAAAGCTCTAGGATAAAGTTGATGAAACATTTTTAACTTTGAAACATTTGCAGGTATAAAAATCATTAAGAGGAAGAGCGAGGATTCAATATTTGCATACCCAAAGCTATGGACATGGTAATGGAAATATAAACATAACCATATAGATATAAAAACCTATGACTCTATAGACATAATGTTTTATTTCATAAATTAATATGTTTCTATGACATACAAACCCTTAGCCTAATTTCGATTAAGTTCTAAAAACAAAGTCCCAGTGATTGTATATAGAGATTCCCTTCCTGAACACTTGTTTGTTAAACTTGTCATTTGAAATATGATGTAAAAAATCAATGTTAATAAATTCTTTAATTTAAAAAAAAATCATTAAGAGGGCCAGGAGTTTGGCCTAGTGGCAGAGTGCTTGCCTGGCATGCATGAAGACCTGAGTTCAATTCCTTGGTACCACATACATAGAAAAAAGCTGGAAGTGGTGCTGAGGCTTAGGTAGTAGAGATCTAGCCTTGAGAAAGTCTAAGGACAGTGTTCAGGCCCTGAGCTCAAGCCCAGGACTAGAAAAATAAAATCATTAAAAGAAAGTGTGTTTTTCATTTAAAATCTCACAACAGCACAAGGGTTTGAATATAAAAAATAAACTTACCCTAACAACGAAGAAAACTGACTAAAACAAAATGGACCAAATTTTTTTAACTACTTTAGGGTATTACAGCATGAAAGTGATTCCAAAAAGTGACATGGATGTAATATAAGATATCTGAATACATTAAGTAAAATAAAAAACAAAAATCTCCAGGATTTAGCAAAAGGGTAAGAGCGAAGTTCATTCACAAGGAGGAAGAGAAAATTTTCTTTGGACTGGGTAGGTCAGATAATATGTTTGCTTAAGGAAAAATAAACAGGTGGGGAAAAGTTCTGCAAGCCTACCATGAAAGGAAAGCATCTCAGTGCCTAATATATTGCAAGACAGATTCAGTAGACCTCATTCTTTCACACATATTGCCCTCAGACAGTGGCTGAGGCCAATCTGAATTTTAGTAGTGTGCTATATATACATATACGTAAGGGGCCTCATATATGTTAAACTGATGTCATTGGTATTTGGACATCCTGCCTTTTACAAACATTTTGCCTGCTTATTATTCATGTATTACTAATCTTTCCTTCTGAGATTTTATGAAGTTAAAGTTTTAGTTTTCTTTGTGTCCAAGTTTAAAATGAGTAAAAATACATATTTCTTACTGATATCAACAACTTCTCTTGTTTCATTGCTAAAGGAGTATATTTTACTTTGGTCACATGTCTTAGAAAAACACTGTTTTAAATATTTCAGGAACAAATAAGCCTTTACAACTTTTTCAGACCAAAAGAGTTCCCGATATTAGTGAGAAATATGATGAGCAACAGAAACTCATTTTATGTGATCACCATAATAGTACAATAATGAGATACAAGAAAGAGATTTTGAATTTTTATTTATTGTTAACATAGGTCTTTAAATTCAATAGCTCTGGAATTTTGAACTTATATTTACAGACTAAGGTTTTCTTAATCCAGTAGTACTAGAGATCAGGGAAATTATTTTTAGTCTTATTGATTTGGTTCACTAAGAATATATCTTAACCTCTCTAAAACTCAGCTTTCTGGTCTGTCATTGCCATTCTTATGTATGAGTAGGAAACAAAAAATGTTTCACAGGTACCCACTCTAACAGTATATATACTAAAATTAGACTGATATGGAGATTATCATGATATGTGCACAAGGAGTACATGCAAATTCATGAGGTTACCAATGTTATTACAACCAATATTTTGTGCTCAGGTACACAAATAACCAAGCAGAAAACAGCTACATGAATAATAACAAAAGTCAATATCTTACAGGGCTACAGAAGGGGCTTTTGTGTTAGGGCACCTGTAATCACAAAAGCCTGGGCCCACAATCTTCACTACTGACAAAAAAAAAACCCAAAATATAGTGTTTAACACGTGAAAGTAAACAACTCCACAATAATTGACAATAATGATGAGGAAGCAGATGGAATTCCAAAGAATGATCATAGAAATAATAAATGGAATTGAAGGGGAAACAAATAAATTTACAAACTACAAACAAAAAAACCTAGAAAACTAAAGAAGATATGTAGGATATAGGGAAGAAAAAAATCAGTAAAAATGTAGAAATTCTGAAAAAAGCTCAAATTGAAATTCTGAAAATAAAAGGCTCAGTAAGCCAAATAAAAACTCAGCAGATGAATTCAAACACTTATATAATGAAAAAAACATATATATTATTAATGGAACATGTAAGACACTAGGACCCTATGTAGTCATAGAAGGAAAAGATACAATGTAAATGTACACAAGCAACAAACAGTGGGCTAATAGTATAATATTTCCATAATCTTGAAAAAGTAATGGTCATTTCCTTATACCAAATGTCTAATATAAGAAGAGAAAGTATCCTTGGCACTTTAAAATACTTAATACACAGAACAAAGAAAAAAATACCACAAGATCCAAAAGATGTACCCAGACACAAACAAAGGCAAGCCCATTATAATAACAGAAGATTCCTCACTTGAAATACTGAAACCTAGGAGGGTGTGGAATCATGTATCTCAAGCCCAGAAAGAAAATAACCACTAACCACTAACCTAGATTATTGTATCTAGCAAAGCTACCCTTTTTGTGTAATGGAAGAAGTAAACATTATCAATGAAAGAAAACTAAGGGAATTCCAAACAGAATTAGAAGAAAAATGCAATGAGAAAAAATAAGAAAAAATAAATCTTACTACATAATTAGATAAACAAATGAGGATTAGAGAATAAAAATAGCAGTGAAATAATGGAATTTACTACCTACATTTCATCATAATTCTGAATGTCAATTATCTCGATTTTCCAAGCAAAGTTTTTTGTAGTAGATAAAAAGCAAGATTTCTCTATCTGCTGTCTACAAAAAATTTACTTCATTGGCAAAGAAAGACATGCTTAGGGTGAGAAGAAAAAAATATGGAGCACAAAAGCAATCAATATCCAGATTCATAACTGACAAAGCATACTTCAATCCAAAATCAGTCAGAGGAGTCCAAAACCACTTCATATTAATAAAAGAAAGAATGAAGCAAGAGGCTCCACACACCACCACCCCCACACAAAACACTGGCCCACTTAATTTCATAAAAAAATAACACTACTGAAGACGGGCACCCATGTTTCACAATCTATAATCCTAGTTACCCAGCAGACTGAGACCTGAGGATCACAATTCAATGCCTGCCTGGACAGTAAAGTCGGTGAGATTCTTATTTCCAATTAGCCGCCCAGAACACTGGAAGTGGTGCTGTGGCTCAAGATGGTAGAGTGCTAGCCTTGACCTAAAATGCCCAGTGACAGCTCCCAAGCCCAGAGTTGAAACGCCATGACCGACAAAACATTTAAAAAAATTTTTTAAATAACATTTTGGAAGTGGTGCTGTGGCTTAAACTGATAGAGCTCTAGCTTTTAGCTGAAGAGCTCAGGGATACGGCCCAGACCCAGAGTTCAAGCCCCAAAACAAAACAAAAAAACACCAAAAACCAAACAACAACCCCAAAAAACACTGTTGGTCAAAGAGATAGAGATCTAGATAGAGTAACACAGTGGGTGGCTTTAATACTCTAATAGGTTGAATCATTCAGACATGACTTCCTTACCTAGTATATTGTATATATGTTTATTTGTTTATTTGAAATAGGAAAGGGAAGGGGGAGAAACAAGATGACTGGGAGGTGGTGGGGGAGGGAAATGGGGAAAAAAACATAAAAAGGGTTATCAATGGGTGAGAAGTAATGCACCTACTACCTGGTGACTGTAACTGCTGTAACCCCCCTATACATTATCCTGACAAAAAAATAAAATCATTCAGACAAAAAAAACAAACAAAATCAAAAAGAAAAACAAGAGAATTTCAGAATTAACACTATAGATCAAATGAACTGAACTTAACAATCATGTGTAGGATACTCCAGCTATTACCCAGACAATTCATATTCTTTTTAATAATACAGAAAATATTCTCTAAAATATATATTTTAGGACATAAGTCAATTCTATATTTTATCAGACCACAATGCAATAAAACTAAAACTACATAGCAAACTACAGAAAATATTCAAATACATAGGAACTAAGGAATTCACTAGATGACCAAAGAAACAGTAAAAAAAAATAAAAATAAAAAGATTCTTAAAGAAAGTGAAATGAATCTTTGGGACATAGCCAAGGCAGTGCTTGTTACAATGAATATTTACGTCTGTAAATACCTACAGCTTAAAATTAGAATTGGGTGCTGTGGCTCACATCTATAATCCTATGTAATTAAACATCTAAAACTGATGAACACAATAAAATTAGAGAAAAAAGAATAGCGCAACAAATACACATGGAATTGAGAAGATCATTAGAGAATACTTTGAAAACATACCTTAAAAAGCAATTTTCTCCTTTCATATTTTTGGTGGATGTGGCTTAATATCCATTATTAATTTAAACATTACTGCCTGCTTCCAGGTGTGGTGGATCACGTGTATAATCCTAGCTACTCGCTTAGATATGAGGATTGCGGTTCAAAGCCAGCCTGGGCAGTAAAGTCCTTGAGACTCTTATCTCCAATTAACCACTAGAAAACCAGAAGTGGCGCCTGTGGCTCAAGGGTAGGGCAGTAGCCTTCAGTTGAAGAGCTCAGGGACAGCACCCAGGTCAAGGGTTCAAGCCCCACGACAGGAGGCAGGGGTAGGGGGGAGGAAAGGGGAGGAACATTACTGCCTGGTTTATGATAATATTTAATTAAGCTAAGCATGTAATTTCACTTTGGCATAAACAAATGAAGTCAATCAATACATTGAATGCATGACATAATGAATTAATATGCAGGTTATTAGAATCTATAGCACACAGTGTTCCATAAGTTAAAGGTTGTGAAGCACTAAGTCTGCTTTAATCTCCAAATTCTTCTCAATCAGGGTCTACTCATTCAATGTAACAATCAATATGATAGCATTTGTACACTGAAAACTCTCCAAACTTTAGTAGCAATGTAGGTTTCCACATTGAAATCCATATTTACATATCAATGATGCCTGACAACTATGCTAAGATGTACAGGAGATATTGGTAAGTTGATACTTAGGTACCAGCTTCATATCATCTGTAAACTAATCAACTCAGCTTAAAGAATCCAAATACAAACAATACAACTCCTAGAATGTAACAAAGGAGTAGACATTAGTGATCAATGGATAAGAAGGGTGTCTGAAGTGGAATCGAAAAGTTCTAGCCCTATAAGAAAATAAAGTCGGTCAGTATTATAATCAAGAGCTTTCATTAGGAAAGCAAGTAGGTAAGCTCCTCTAGAAGATATCCATGGTATATATAATCAAGTAGGATTCTTTTGAACTATGATGTACAGAAAAAAATGCCTTAATTAAACAAAAATATGAAAGTACAGAAGAAAACTACTTGAACAGATTTGTCAGAAGAGGATATCTCAATAACAAACATTTGTATTCAAAGAAATGCAAATTTACACACTGATGTAATATTGCACCCTAACGTATTACAGTATCTAACATCAAAAATTAAAATGGAAATGATGCCAACTCTGAAATAGTTGTAGTTGTGTTGTTGATAATATAAATGGGCCATGTCACTTTGAAAGGTTTGCTTATTATCTATTAAATAAAACTAAATGTGTGTGCATGTGTGTGCACATGTGTGTTAAACCATAACATAAAAATTTCATTTATAGAGTGTTTTCCCTTATAAACAAAACCTCTCCAAAATATTAAAAGCACAATTATTCATAGCAGCCAAATACCAAAATCTAACATCCAAGAACAGTTAAATCAGAAAAAATAATTTGCATTATCATAAAATGGAAAAACAATAAAGTATAATAATTAAACCTGACAATATGATAGGTCTCACAAATGAAGAATTTAGAAAAAGAAGCTGGAAAATGTGGTTCTATATACTTATGTTACATTTCAATCCCAAAAAAGAAAAGGAGTTTTAGGGATATTGAGATTTAAAGACTCTCATGAAATTATTCACAATGATAAAGAGATTCATCAGTGATTAAAGAAATTCAGATTTTTAATCTGAAGTAGGGCAAATGAAAAGAAAAAAAGTAAAATCTGTCTTAAAGTATCACAATGGGAAATCAAATTTTATACTTCATAGAACACCATCAATGACATAAGACAGATTTTTCCCATCACAGAGTAATTATTAGAACTATTGAAATGGAAATAAAAACCCACAAAGAAATTAGAAGACTGGATGGAAAAAAAACTATTTGAGAAATGGCTGTTTGGCCATCTGTCAGGGGATGGACACCAGCTTTAACATAATGGAGTTGAATAAGATAGAATCTGCTCTATTAACTTATAAGATGCTATAACTTATGATAACATGGCCTCAAATATGATATCTGTTCCTCTCGATTGTTTCTGCCCTTTCCTCTCTCTGTCTTTCTCTCCCTCTCTAAGTTCACATTCTCTCTCCCCTTTCCCCAGCCACACAACAATAATAACAGAAAATTAGATATTTAATTCTCTCAGTTCTTCATTCCAGTGAATTCCACAAAGCCCTAGAGCTGTGCAAGAGGCCCTCAGCAAGGGTCAGCCCCCAAGAGCTTTGTGAATCATGCCAACTCCACTTGCTCCAAAGGGCAAAGTATTTTGGAACTGGCTATTACTCCTCCCCAAATATTTTCCCAAGAATTTTGGAGAACATCACTATCTCAGAAAGCATACAAGAAACTATGTGCACCATTTCTCTTTCTAGATAACATAATACATATTTCATTCAGATTACAAATATCGAAGTGGTATGCTGCATCCTTGCCATAATGCCTCCATCTCTCAGGCTTAGAGACAATCCCAACACTACAGACATGTTACATTTGACCTTCATTCCAGCATATTTTCTCAAATAACTGACATGCCATTGTATGATTACTTTTTACCCCAATAGATTTGATCCAGAATAATTAGATATGTAAGTCATATTGTTATTGCTGCAAAGCAATAGATACACATAAAAATTTGGACAAGCCAATATTGTACACCAATAATAAAAAGGGAGCAGACATATTTGGGTTTAAGTCATGGGATAAGAAAAAGAGAGAGGGAAAGAAAGGAGTTTGTATTTAAGAAGAAAAACAACCTTGAAAACAGAGGCTTGAAGCAGTTCAGGAGTCAGCAATTCCATACTTTGGAAGGGAAAAAATGTGAATTAGAGCTATGATGAGTAGATCAGTTAAAAACTTGCTTTATCCCTGCAATGAGAGTGCTGGATGTTGTTGAGGTAAAGTTTGGTGCTGAGGACCAAATGATTGGTAATGTTTGTTTCAAGCCCATAGGGATGACCATCTTCCCTTCTGAAATGCTGTTCCCTTCTCTACTCAACAACTATGAGAACCTGTGATAAATAAGGTCAGTTTAGTTGAGGTCACTGCAAAATCTTGTCTCTGGAAAAAACTTTATGTTGAAGTGGGGAATGTCAAATCTGCCTGTGAGCAAAAGTCTGCTCATTCAGTGAGCAGAGAATGCAAACATGAAGTATCAGGGATGCAAGAAATCTATGAAAAGGGAGAAAGAGCATAGCATACCTAAAGATGAGAAACAATGAGATCCAGGTGATCTGAATTCTTTTCTTTTTCTAGTCCTGGGTCTTGAAATCAGGGCCTGGGTACTGTCCTAGGGCTTTCTCAAGGCTAGTGCTCTACAACTTGAACTACAGCATGACTTCTGGCTTTTTTCTAGGTATATGGTACAGAGAAATCAAACCCATATTTTCATGCATGCTAGGCAAGCACTCTACCACTAGGCCAAACTCCCAGCCTGATGTGAATTCTTTTTATAACTCAGTTATCATCTGTACATGGACCTATCCAAAATCTC
Organism: Megascapheus bottae; assembly: GCF_031878675.1. NCBI lineage: Eukaryota > Metazoa > Chordata > Mammalia > Rodentia > Geomyidae > Megascapheus > Megascapheus bottae. The sequence goes on from NC_143521.1 coordinate 13,409,315, forward strand.
TTCTTTATTTTGACGTTGACAAATACTGGCTTATATGATTAGTAAGATTTATTCTTTTTCTGCCTGTCTGTATGTCTATTGATAATATAGATAATACACAATTATGTCTAATAATAATATAGATTCTGGAAAACTATGCTTAATTGATGAGTAAGTGGCAATACTTTTTAAGGTAGCTCTTGGAAATTGATATTAATTGGCTATAATAACAACAGATGCTGGAGGGGATGTGGCCAGGAGGGCCACATTGTTGGTGGGAGTGCAAACTCATTCAACCACTATGGAAAGCAGTATGGCACTTCCTCAAAAGACTAAACATAGAGCTCCCCTATGACCCAGCAATTCCACTACTTGGCATTTACCCAACCGTCCAGAAACAAGGGCATACTAAATCCACTAGCACAATGATGTTCATTGCAGCACTATTTACCATAGCAAAGATATGGAACCAACCCAGGTGTCCCTCAGTTGATGAGTGGATCAACAAGATGTGGTATTTATACACGATGGAATTCTATGCTGCTGTCAGAAAGAACGACATCGCCCCATTTGTAAGGAAATGGAAAGACTTAGAAAAAATAATATTAAGTAAAGTAAGCCAGACTCAAAGGAACTTAGGCTCAATGGTTTCCCTCATTCGTCATAATCAGTAGAAACCCTGGGCTCTCCTAGCAGAGATTTACAATCGAACAAAATCTAGAGACATTAGGCCAAATAATACGACACTAAATGTAAGGACCTCCAGGATAAGGAAACAGAAGCCATATAATGAGTGACTGTTGTCCTTAATGTACTATGTCATGGCTCATCTCTTTTGCCATCCCTTGGTTATCTCATATTGTTACAATTTTTCACCTTGTTATCTTATATATTTCATACATGCTTAATTGGTTATTTGAAATTGGATAGGGAAGGGGGGAAATCAACATAAGCAGGGGGGGATGGGGACCATGTCATGAGAACAGGTATCAGTGTTTGTGGTTATGCACCTTCTATCTGGTGAATATAATGTAACCCTTCTATTAATCACAATAAAAATATTTAATAAAAAATTCTCACATATCAAAAAAGTAACATCCTTAAATCTCAGAGCAAAACTATCAATAACCAGACAGTCAAGCTTATCCAGTAATCAGGTAATATAGTCAAGAATAATGCTTACAGTTATTAAAAATCCAGAAGAGATTAGGATATACACCTTGCATCTAAGGAGCAACTCCCTAATATGAAAGAAGGCAACTTTTCTGGATCAATCATTAATGTAAAACCTATGCATCACAAGCAACAAGTTGACCCTAGTAAGGTACCTTATTAGCAGCTGCCTTATTAGCAGCTTTTATGTTAGCTTTTACTAGTATGAATGAATAAGCAGGATCACTGCATGTCTGAGAAAAAGGTTGCAATGTACTGAAAACATATATATATACATATATATATATATATTTATGAAATATTTACATTCAAATACAAATGATATCCACAGAACAGAATAAAATATAAAAGCAAAACCAAAATAGATAAAAGAAAATCAAGGTGATATGTGATAAAACTGACAAGAACCTATGAATTACATTACTAACACTTCTATCATAATGCATACTCAAGAGGGAGTAATTATGAGGAAACAGTAATATGCCTGTATGGCTCAGTCCTAGCATGAGTAAACGATAAGATCATGAATAGAAAGAAGAACTGAAATGAGTTATTAAAATTAATTCAGTTGAAGGATTCATATCTAAAATGTATCTACAGCTAAAAAAATTGAATCTCTTCAAAACAAATCTTCAAAGAAACAAACATCCCATTAAAAAGATGGGCCAATGACTTAAAGAGAGACTTCTCTGAAGAAGAAATAAGAATGGCCTATAGACGCATGAAGAAATGCTCAACATCTCTGGCCATAAACAAAGAATAACATCGCCTCATTTGTAAGGAAATAGAAAGACTTGGAAAAAATCATATTAAGTGAAGTAAGCCAGACCCAAAGGAACATATGCTCAATGGTTTCCCTCATTTGTAATAAATAGTACATACCTAGGACTCTCCTAGCAGAGGATTACAATAGTGCAAAACCTAGATATAGGATGAGGCTATACCCAGGATATGGAAACAAGAGCTTTATCTTGTGTGATTGTTGTTCTTTATGTACTATGTTATTTCTCTTCTATTTTGTTGCTCTTTGGCATATTGTTTCTCATATTGTTACTGTATCTGACTTTGTTACCTGGCATATTGTATATACATTTATTTGTTTATTTGAAATAGGAAAGGGAAGGGGTGAAAACAAGATGCTTGGGGGGGGGAAGGGAAATGGGGGCAAAAACATGAGAAGGGTGTGAGAAGTAATGAACCTACTACCTAGTGAATGTAAATGCAACCCCTTTATACATTACAATAAAAAATTGAAATAAAAAATTAATTCAGTTGACAATTTCAAGAAACCTGGAATAATCTGAGAAGCTGGAGAAGACCCAAATGTTTTAGCTGGTCACAGTGGTGTATGGCTATAATTACAGCAGTCAGTAGGATTATGATTTGGAAGCCAATCTGGACCACACAGTGAAACAAAATGAATAAAATAAGAAAATTCCCACATATTATAAAAGAAAGAACTTTCAGTTAACTCATGTGTGAAACAAAAAGTAGGAATAATTGAATGACATGAAAAGGAAGGAATGGACTGTTCAAACATCTTATTGGGTAAAGCAGTATTCCAAGGGGAAAAAATAGCACTGAAACAACTACATTAAAAGGAGAAACAATCACAAATCAGACCTAGACTTCCATCTAAGAAACTAAAAAATTAACAAACTAAATGCTAAGTGAAAACACCTTAATGAAATTAAAAATACAAAACCAGTCAGGCACTGGTGTCTCATGTCTGTGAAACTCGCTACTCAATAGGCTGAGATTTGAGGATCACAGTTCAAAGCCATCCCAGGCAGAAACATCTATGAGACTCTTATAGCCAATTAACCACCAGAAAAAAATAGAAGTCGCTCTGCGGCTCAAAGTTGTAGAGTGCTAGCCTTGAGCTGATGATCTCAGGAACAGCGCTCAGGCCCAGAAGTCAAGACTTATGACTGAGGGATGGAGGGAGGGCAAGAACAGAAATTAATGAGAATAGAGGCTGGTTCTTTAAGGAGATCAGTAAAAATAATAAATCTCTGAGTGACTCAAGAAAAAATGAGACAACACAAATTACCAGTATCTGGAATGAAAGTGTAGGTATCACTATAAACCCTGCAGTCACTAAAATGACATGGAACTTTATAAATAATATTGTACCAGTTAATATGAAAAGGCACAACATGTAACACAAAGCAAGTGAATAAAATGAATAAAAGGAATAGAGTTTTTTTATCTGCTTTTAATTTCCTGCACTTAAACAGACTATATAAAAGGTATTAATTATTTAATAAATCCACTAAATGGCCAGTGTTTTTTGGCTAGCGACACCCCTTCCATCAGGATGAGAGGTTTCTGAAAAATGAGTGACATATAATTTGTCTGATATGCTTTCTCTGAGTCTCACGAACTAAAGCTTATATATATGTACATATGCATATATACTATATATGTAATTTATACATGTCTTAGATGTATATATATAAGTATGCATATGTAGTATACATAATCTGTATGTATCTGTATATGTATGTATGAGATACATCCCAGTTAATTTCAAAAGCAATATTTTTCTATTTTTAATGTTATTTTAGTGATAATTGAACCTACTTAGTAGGCAGTTTCTCTACCACATGAGCCATGTCTTGATGTGTTACTTGTATTTCTTTTTTTTTTTGGTCTCAATTATGTATTTTGATAACAGTTTTCTTTCCTAGGTAATACTTTTGTTTATTGGCCATTCATAGTAGCTCTTCTTCGATTTGCCTATTTCTATTCTTTTTTATTCATATATTTTTATTGTAATTAATAGAAGGGTTACATTATATTCACCAGATAGAGGGTGCATTACTTCACATAATTGATACCCTTTCTCGTATCTTGGTCCCCATTTCCCTCCCCCCACCCCAGCCCCTCATCTTGTTTTCCTCCCTTCCCTATCCGAATTCAAATAACCAAATACACATATACACAATATATCAGATAACCAGGAGAATGTATTTCTTTAAAAAAAAAACATAGTGTCTTACTAATTTTGTCTAGGTTGCCCTCAAACTCAGCATCACTTTTGCAGCCTCCTGAATAGCTGGAATTATAGGAATGTACCATATGACCAGCTCTACTTTTTGGTCTTTAGACTAATGTCATAATTGCTCATATCTATACCATCCCCTTTAACTGCTCTACTTCAGATGAATAAATGCAGAGAGCAGCAAGAGACAAATATCTAAAACCAATATATAAACTCTTGTCCACATGCTTACTGTTTTTCTCATCAAAATGACATCATCTTGTGATGATCCAGCTGTACATTCCCCAGCCCACCTCCCAGTATTCTGGAATGGAGAAAGGAACAGAAAAGCTCAACAGCACCCCCTTTGAGCTAGTCCATCGAATTTAACGGAAGATTGCTTTAAATGTAGGCTAAGTCTGAGCTCTCCCATCCATGTACTAGAGTTCCAGAAATAAAGAAGACATAGCATAATTGCTACATTTCTATTGGTGCTACAAATCACACTGAGGATGTATACATAAATCTCTTGAAGTGATAAATTATATCCAACTGGAAAATAAGGAAAAAGTATTTTAATATGTTACAAAGTAATTGTGTTCTAACAGTATGCATTAGTCAGAATTGTTATGAATAACAATGTGAGGTTTTCTTAGCTGTTTTTATTATCACATTTTGCAAAGTAGATTGAGTTATAACTTTCACACATATTAAAGAAAAATTGTTACAGCTTCTTTATGACTCCAAACATTTTATGTTATTATCCATCTAAACCTTTCCTGAAAGCTGTTTTCACTACAACATTCATTATGAGGTACCATTTAATATTCAGGAAGTAAAACAATTTGTTGTGAAATATAATTCATTAAGTTCTAATAATATATTTCTTATAATGAAATGTATGCTCTTTCCTCATTGCTCACCTAGTATTATTCACAAAGAGCCATTTAACACCCAAAGAATTATTTCTTATGTTTTGTGTTTGAGGATATATTGACAGGATATTGTATCAATAAATAAGACCAAATCGTCTAATGACTGTTTCAATATTATTCCCCATATCAAATTCCCAAACCATCTATTAATTTCTCCTCCCTTAACTAGAGTAATACCTTTTACTTTCATTAACAAATTTCAACAAGTAAAATACCATATATAATAAAATACTAATTTGTAATGAGAAAATGTATGACTATTACATATAATAAAATTTCATGAAAAAAGGAAGATGGCGCCGAGACAATAGGGACGCTGCCTAGCTCTCTCTCACAAAAAGAGAGAACCAAGGAGTCCCACGAGCCAACTACCTTAAGAAATCCACAACAACAAACTCAAAAAGCAAGGGAGAAGGACTCAAACCGGAAAAGAAATCCAGATAAAGCTTACATCCAACTTTCTCAAAGAATTCGGAATGCCAAGACCCCTCCCCCACCTCTCTCTGCCAGCTCCAAGCCGCGAAAAGCGGCGGCAGTGTAGGGCGCCAGGCTGGGAGCCCAACTGCTGCAGAAACCAGCACAGAACCAGGCCAGCGAACAGCGGAAGCAGCAGAACCCAGACGCAGAACCAGAACAGCAAGCAGTGGAACCCAGACGCAGAACACGACAGCAGCGGAGACCCAAGGGGAGTGAAAGACTCCCCACCACCGTGGAACACCCTCAGACAGACGTAGAGGCGTGAGTAATACAGCGCGTCCCCAAACACATCGGGAAAGCAGAGCGGGTGCCAAGCAATAGAACTTAACTCAGATCCCTCAACCCTGCCCGAGAAAGACTGGCGGGAGCAGGGGGGTGAGGAATCCTGTCCCTTCCCTCAACAGCCCCCTCCCTCAGGCCATTGACTAGAGATTGACAGGCGAGCTACCTAAGACCCAGCACCCCACCAAGGGAGGCGGGGCTGTCCCAACTCCCACCAGCCCAACGGGCTCAACCCCCAGCCCTCTGACTGGAGACTGACAAGCAGGAAGACCCTAAGACTCAGCACCCCACCAGGGGAGGTGGAGCTGTCCCAGCTCCCACCCGCCCACCAGGCTCCTCTCCCAGGCCACTGGATCTGGAGAGTGGAGGGCGTTGGGACCCTGCCTTACAACAGTGGGTAGGGGGTGCGGGAAAATAGGAGCCAGCATCTGCCCCCCCCCCTCAATTCTTGAGCGGGGCATCCTCCAGCTGGGAATCCTGAGCAAGACACCACCGAGGCCCCCCCCCACAGTCACAGACTCTGACAAAGCAGTGGAAACACAGCAGGGATCTGAAGGGCCAACCAGCAGCCAAGCTCCCCTTCTGAGAATCAAAAAGGCACGGCTCCGCCCTTGGAGCCCACGTCCTCAGCTGGGCCCCGCCCCTGGGAACAGAGGGGTCTCCTGCTGGTCCTGCTGAGAGCCCCTGGAAACTCTAAATCCCCAGACCCTTGGCTTGGGGCCGCCCCTGGAAGCAGCACAGGAAAATGTCTGCCAACCTCGCTCAGACGGAAGCTCACAGATCCATCCCATGGTCCACTGTGAGGCCACTGGTTGGGCTAAGAGCTAGTGGTGGAGCAACACGTAAGTTTTATTCTAATACTTTCCAAACTTTGTACTCAAATAAGCTACCTACTTACCAACTTAGGTCAGTTATCCTTACGCTATACCTTTTCTTCATTACTACAATATTCTTACACTCCTACGTTAATCCTCTTGTACCTCCCCTGACCTCTCTCATCCTATTTTTCTATCTCTGGACCTCTGTTCGTCTTTCAACCCTTATACTGCATGGATCTACACATGATGGCTGTTGAGCAATACTGTATATCTAGGTGTTTAATTATTCTTTAGGATCAGAGGCACTTAAAGACAATAGAGATTGGATTGAGAGGCTTATTGTTTTGGGTATAAATCGCTTATCAGTGGATGTATTAGACTGGTCTGTAACTGCACAAAAAGAAAGAGTGATAACACCAATCAAAACTTGTGAACATCTAGTGTCTGCCAGCTACAGAGGTCTAGGTTGGTTATATCTGAAAAACTATAATCGTGTTTAGTATTAATCTTGCTCCCATTTTCAAATAGGCAGAACAAGAAACTCAAGAAAACTGTCAAATCAAGACACAACATCCCCCACCCAATGTAAACAGACAATGGAACAGTCACTGGCAAACCTAGAGGAAAGTCTTCCAAGTGCTGTACAAATGCAATTGTACATTATGAAATTGTATCATAAAGAAAGAGATAAGGGAGGAAGCCATAGCTGAACAAAAGGAAACCATAAACAAGGTGATAAGTGAAAAAGAAGAAGCTATAAAGGAGACCATAATAAAGGTTTTTCAAAGAAAGATGGATGAATTCATAGAATCCACAAATAAAAAGGTGACCGAACTCCAGCAAATGTTCAAAGAAAATAAAGCTACTGAGCTAACCACTCAAATGGAAATCAAGGAGCTAAAGAAATCCATACATGATCTAAAAGAAGAGATGCAAGGCATCAAAAATGAACAATTAGAAGCAAGGGAGATGAAAAATAAAGTACATAGCTTTGATAGCAGGTTAGACAATGAAGAGGAGAGAATTTCCGGGGCTGAAGATAATTTAGTTATTATAGAGAAAGAACAGAAAATGAGTCAATCCAAATCTAGGAAAAAAGAGAGAGCGCTTCAGGAGGTCCAAGATACAATTAGGAAGCCTAATTTAAGGCTAACTGGTATTGAGGAGGGCGTGGAGAAAAAGGTCAATGGTATTGGAAATATACTTCAGGGAATCATCTCAGAGAATTTCCCAAATATCCAGAAGGGCAGGCCCAGCCACATACAAGAAGCTTTTAGAACCCCAAACGGACCTGACCAGAAAAGAACATCCCACCGCCACATCGTAATCCGAACTGGATCAATAGAAACCAAAGAAAGGATCCTAAAGGCAGCCAGGGAAAAGGGATCAGTAACCTATAAAGGAAAACCAATCAGAATAACCCCAGATTTCTCAGCAGAGAGCATGCAAGCAAGAAGTGACTGGAAGCATATATGCCATGCCCTTAAGTCAAATAACTACCAACCAAGAATACTGACCCCAGATAAGCTCTCATTCATAACTGAGGGAACAATAAAAACATTCCATTCCAGGGAAAAGCTGCACCAATATGTCGCAACAAAACCAACACTACAGAGAATTCTCAAAGATGTTCTATACATAGAAAACCAAAATAAATGCAATATAGGGAAAGAAATGGCACCTAAACAGCATACCATCTAAGGACCACAAGAACTGTCAAGACACAGGCCCTAATAAAAGCTTTTAAAAATGGTAGGAACTAATAAATATCTGTCAATCCTAACTCTCAATATCAATGGACTTAACTCTCCAATAAAATGGCATAGGAAGTCTAGTTGGACAAAAAGCAAGAGCCATCGTTCTGCTGCCTTCAAGAGACACATCTTCCCCAAAAAACAATCATCTTTTGAAAGTGAGAGGTTGAAATAAACTCTATCAAGCTAACGGCCCCCATGAACAGGCTGGAGTTGAAATCCTCATATCAGATAAAATAGACTTCAAACTAAAATTAGTAAGAAAAGACAAAGAAGGTTACTACATACTACTAAAGGGATCTTTCCTCCAGGAAGACATAACGATCCTAAATATTTACACACCCAATCCCGGAGCTCCAAACTTCATCAAGCAAACGTTACTTATACTGAAACCATACATAGATCGAAATACAGTGATTGTCAGTGACTTTAACACACCACTCTCACCTATGGACAGATCAACAAGGCAAAAACTCAACAGAGAAACCTTAGAACTGTACAACTATATAGACCAACTAGATCTGACAGACATCTGCAGAATAGTCCACCCAGCAACAACACAATATACGTTTTTCTCAGCAGCACATGGAACATTTTCCAAAATAGATCACATCTTAGGCCATAAAACAAACCTGGTCAGATTCAGAAACACTGAAATTATTCCATGCACACTCTCAGACCACAAAGGCATCAAATTGGAACAGAACACACATCTCCACCAACGAAAACCCTGTAACTCATGGAGACTGAACAACACATTGTTGAATCACCAATGGGTCATCGAAGAGATCAGAACAGAAATCCAACAGTTTATGAAATTTAACAGTAAGGAGCACACAAAATACCAACTCCTTTGGGACACGGCAAAGGCAGTACTCAGAGGAAAATTTATAGTGCTGAGTGCCTACAACAACAAGTTGGAAAAATTGCAAACCAACAAGTTAATGTCTCACCTTAAGCTCCTGGAAAAAGAGCAACAAACCAACCCTAATCCCAGTAGAAGGAAGCAATTTGTTACAATCAAACCAGAATTAAATGATCTGGAATCCAAAAAAATTATAGAAAGAATCAACAAAACAAGGAGTTGGTTCTTTCAAAGAATTAACAAAATTGACAAGCCCTTAGCAAATCTTACCAAAAAAAAGAAGAGAGCATATCGAAATAAACAAAATCGCAGATGAAAATGGTAATATCACGACAGAAATTACCAAGATCCAGAATATCATGAGGGAATACTTCTCAAACCTTTACACCAAAAAATTTGAGAATCTAGATGAAATGGATGAATTCCTAGCCAATATTAACATACCCACACTGAACCAAGAAGAACTAACCCAACTCAACAGACCTATTTCAAGCTCTGAAATAGAAATGGCAATTAGAGAACTTCCACCTAAGAAAAGCCCAGGGCCAGATGGATTCACAGCTGAATTCTATAAGGTCTTCAAAGCAGAGCTCACACCAATACTCCTCAAGCTCTTCAACGAAATCAAAAATGAAGGTTCTTTACCAAACTCATTCTATGAAGCCACTGTAACCCTCATCCCCAAACCAGACAGAGATTCATCAAAGAAAGAGAAATATAGACTTATTTCTTTGATGAACATCGATGCAAAACTTCTCAACAAAATACTGGCCAACCGTCTACCACAACTCATCAAAAAAATTATACACTATGATCAAACAGGATTCATCACAGGGAGGCAAAGCTGGTTCAACATACGCAAATCAATGTAATTCAACACGTCAACAGGAGCAAGGACAAAAATCACATGATTGTCTCAATAGACGCAGAAAAGGCATTTGACAAGATCCAACACACCTTTATGTTAAAAGCTCTGGAGAAACTAGGAATCCATGGAACATTCCTCAATGTAATAAAGGCTGTGTATGAGAAACCCACTGCTAGTATCACACTTAATGGTGAAAAACTAAAGCCATTCCCTCTAAAATCAGGAACGAGACAAGGATGACCACTCTCTCCACTACTTTTTAACATAGTACTAGAATTCCTAGCCAGTGCAATAAGGCAAGAAGCAAGCATAAAGGGGATCCAAGTAGGGAAAGAGGAAGTAAAACTATCCCTCTTTGCAGATGACATGATTCTGTATTTAAAGAATCCAATAGACTCTACTCCCAAGCTCCTTGAGCTGATTCAAAACTTTGGAAGAGTAGCAAGCTATAAAATCAACCCTCAAAAATCAACTGCCTTCCTTTACGCCAACAGCGAGAGGAACAAGGCAACAATCAGGAAAGAAACTCCTTTCACAATAGCCTCAAAGAAAATAAAGTACCTAGGAATTAGCTTAAGTAAGAATGTAAAGGACCTTTTTGATGAAAACTTTAAAACCCTAAAAAAGGAAATTAAAGCAGAACTAAGGAAATGGAAAAATCTCCCATGCTCCTGGATTGGAAGAATCAACATTGTGAAAATGACAATCTTGCCGAGGGCTATCTACAAATTCAACGCAATACCCAGCAATATCCCAATGGCATTCTTTAAAGAAATAGAAGAAGCAATTCAAAATTTCATATGGAATAATAAAAGACCCTGTATAGCAAAAACACTTCTTAGCAGAAAGAACAGCGCTGGAGGAATTTCAATTCCAAACTTTAGACTATTACAGAGCTATAATTCTCAAAACAGCTTGGTACTGGCACAAGAACAGGCCTGAAGACCAATGGAATAGAACTGAGGACCCAGATACTAACCCACAGACCTATGGCCACCTAATCTTTGATAAGGGAACCAAAAAATAGAATGAAAGAAAGACAGCCTCTTCAACAAGTTGTGCTGGTAGAACTGGTTAAGCACCTGCAGAAAACTAAAGTTGGATCCTTCTTTGTCACCTTGCACTAGAATTAACTCCAAATGGATCAAAGACCTGGAGGTAAAAGCTGACACACTGAAAACTTTACTGGAAGAAATAGGAGATACACTAGGCCTCCTTGGCACAGGTAGAAACTTTCTTAATAAGGACCAAGAATCACAACAAATCAGAGAAAGGCTGGATAAGTGGGACAGCATTAAACTGCGGAGCTTTTTTATGGCAAAGGACATAGCTAGTAAATTAATTAGGAAGCCTACAGAGTGGGAGAAGATCTTCACCAACCATACCACAGACAAAGGCCTCATATCTAAAATATATCAACAACTCAAAAAATTGAATCACTAGAAAACTAATCTCCAAAGAAACAACCATCCCATTAAAAGATGGGCCAAAGACTTAAAGAGAATCTTCTGTGAAGAGGAAACAAAAATGGCCTTAAGACACATGAAGAAATGCTCAACATTTCTGGTCATAAAAGAAATGCAAATCAAAACAACTCTAAGATTCCACCTCACTCCAGTTAGAATGGCCAGGATCAGGAAAACGAATAATAACAGATGCTGGAGGGGATGTGGCCAGGAGGGATCAATACTACACTGTTGGTGGGAGTGCAAACTCGTTCAACCACTATGGAAAGCAGTGTGGCAGTGCCTCAAAAGGCTAAACATAGAACTTCCCTATGACCCAGCAATTCCACTACTTGACATTTACCCAACCATCCAGAAACAAGGGCATACTAAATCCACTAGCACAACAATGTTCATTGCAGCACTATTCACCATAGCAAAGATATGGAACCAACCCAGATGTCCCTCAGTTGATGAGTGGATCAACAAGTTGTGGTATTTGTACACAATGGAATTCTATGCTGCTGTCAGAAGAATGACATTGCCCCATTTGTTAGGAAATGGAAAGACTTAGAAAAAACCATATTAAGTGAAGTAAGCCAGACTCAAAGGAACTTAGGCTCAATGGTTTCCCTCATTCGTCATAATCAGTAGAAACCCTGGGCTCTACTAGCAGAGATCTGCAATAGAGCAAAACCTTGATACATAAGGCCATATAATATGAAGCTAATTGAAAGGACCTCCAGGATATTGAAACAAAAGCCATATAACGAATGATTGTTGTCCTTAATGTACTATGTTGTCTCTCATCTCCTTTGCTGTCCTTTGGTTATCTCATATTGTTATAGTATCTCACTTTGTTATCTGATATATTAAATTTATTTGTATTTAGTTATTTGAAATTTGATAGGGAAGGGGGGAAAACCAAGACGGGTGTGGGGGGTGGGGGGGAGAGGGTAATGGGGACCAAGACATGTGAAAGGGTATCAATGTATGTGAATTCTGCACCTCCTATCTGGCAAATATCATGTAACCCTTTTACTAATTACAATAAAAAAAAGAAAAAAAAAGGAATAGGCCAGGAGAAACTCAGTGAAAGTTCAATGTACATATGTATAGGATTATCATAATTAAACCCTATGGTACTATTCATAAATGCTAATAAATTAAAAAAATTAAAAAATAAAATAAAATTTCATAATTATGGGGGCAGGTAAAATATAAAATTAGTGGGTATGCTCATTGCTTTCATATGTATGTATAATGCTATATATGTATAATGTATACATATATCCCATATTTTATCCCATATGTATTACACATATGTAATATATAGTGTATATCATATATACATACACATATACACACATGATATATACACATGCACTGTATACTATATATATACTATATATATTCCATATGTATATCTATGTATGTATATTTATTTATATATATATATATGAAAACAGTCAACACATTCATCTATTTTATAGTTTACTGGTCCTATCACATTTTGTGCTATATTATGTAGGAAACTACAGCCATAGCTGGGAGTCAGTGGCTCATGCCTATAATTCCAACTACTCAAGAGACTGAGATCTGAGGATCATGGTTCACAGCCAGCCAGGGCACGAAAGTCTGTGAGACATTTATTTCCTATTAATCACCATAAAACTGAAAGTAGCAATGTGCCTCAAGTGGCAGAGTGCTAGCCTGGAGATGAAGAAATCAGGGACAGTGCCCAGGCCCAGAGTTCAAGCCCCCATCACAAACAAAACATAAAAAAACACTATAGCTATTTTTCAATCGTTATTAAATACTATTTACACTGATATTGGAAAATAAGTTATTATAAAGAACCAGATAGAGAGGAAGTAAAATCTTTCAAGATGCACAAAGAACACTTAGTAGCTTGCACCTGAAGTCAGTGTTTCCCCAAAGGTTCCTCTATGTTTAGCTGTCTTCAGAGATGGGGTTTTGCTAGCTGACTGGGGATCATGAAGGCTCTGCTATAAACCATGGATTAGTCCATAGTCTGTCAGAAGGGTGACCCTTCTTGATCCCTACTCCTGGCAGATGTACCCAGTCATAAGACTATAATTCTTCAAAAAGCTTCCCTCCTCCCTCTGCCTTTCACCTCTATTACAGCTAGTGATTAACTGATGGCAAGAGAGAGACAAAATTAAGGTATTGACCCCTTACCTAAAGCAAAGCTTTATGTGCAATCAGATTAAGATTAAATTTCTACTTTTGGTTGCTTCTGTCAAGCCATTACAGATTTCACATAAGAGAACTTCCCCAGGAAGTCACTTGCAGGGAGAGCCAGTATCATAAGATCATTTTCTAGGCAGTCTGACCTAACACTGTGCATAATAACTTTAATTCATTGAAAATATAAATAAGATTTGTATCTAGTATTTCATCAAATGAAAAAACTTCTGCATGGCAATTAACATGGCTAAAATGGCTAAATGGCTAAATGGCTAAAATGACAGCATACACAATAGGAGTTTTTACCAGCTATACATCAGACAATGGCATAATATTCAGAATATATGGAGAATTTAAAAAACTAAGCACTCAAAGAATCCACAATGCAATTAACTAATGAGCTAATGAGCTAAGTAGACACTTCTCAGAAAATATGGTAAAAATGAACAATAGACTTAACGAATAAATGCCCAACAACTCTGAAGAATAAATAAATGCAAGACTAAACAACATTGAGATTCTACCTGACCCCTATTAGAATGGCAATCATCAAAAATACAAACTAATAATAACATATTCTGGTACTGATATGGCCAAAAGGGAACCCTACTACATTATCGGTGGGGGTGTAAACTTGTTCAATCTTTCCAGAAATCAGTATGAAGGTTCCTCAACAAATTAATCATAAATTATTTTATAATCTAGCAACTTCATGCTTGGGTATTTATCCAAGAGCGTACAAACAAGGATACAGCAAGGCACAACTATGTTCATTGAAATACTATTCATCATAGCAAAGTTTTGGGATCTGTCCAAATGCCTCTCATTGAATGAACTGATCAAGAAAAAGTTGTATAGGTGCACAATGAAATTTTACTAAATGAAATTAGGCCCAGAGAAACAAATGTTACATGTTCTCTTTCATACGTGGAAGCCAAAGTTAGTTTATAAATACATAAGTAAACACTTTGGGTAGTATACAAGTGTACACAAATATATTAACAAAATATGGTTGATTCATAGGAGAACTCAAATTGTTGTAATTCCTTAGAAAGGCTAATTCATACTTCAACAAAATAAACACCAAGTAATGGATACTTGAAAAGGGTACGGTAAGGTCAAAGGGCTAAGGGAGGTAAATGAGGAAGAAAAAAAGGAAGAATGCAGTAAAAAAAAAATTAAACGCACTTTACAAATTAAGAAAAGTGAAAGCGGGCATGATGGTTCATAACTGTAATCCTAGCTACTCAGGAGGCTGAGATCTGAGGATTGAGTGAGGTTCAAAGCCAGCCAGGGCACTAAAGAGTGTGAGACTCTTATCTCCAATTAATCACTAAAAAGTGGGAAGTGGGGCTGTGGCTCAAGGGGTAAGGCAGTAGTCTTGAAATGAAGAGCTCAGGGGCAACATCCAGACCCAGGATAGGGTGGTAGCTGAAGAGGTCAGGGACAGCGCCCAGGCCCAGATTTCAGGCCCCATGATATAATTTTTAAAAAAAAGAGATAAGGAATATGTTGTGATGGATTGGTTAGAATGTTGAAAGAGGTGACACTGATCAAGATGCATTTTATTCATAAATTATTTTGTTGAATAGCAAATCCTTTGGACAAGTACATAAAGATAATAAAATTATGTCTAATAAAAAAGAGATATAGGTGGTTAAGAGATATGTATGTGCTTTAAACACAGTAGAGTTTTATTCTAGAAATATCTTGATAGTGTAAAAATTACCTTGCCAGTGAGAATATGGGAATAAAGCTCAATAAAGCTGAGACAAACAATTTGTCATAATTGCTAAGCCCTACTCAAACCCAAATTCCATTGCTCTGTCAACTCTTTTCATACTGTCTTTCTCAGTATATGGTATCAGAAATTTTTATCTACGGAATAAAAAAAATAAGATCAAGTTATGTCTATATTTTTCTAGTGAAATTGAAGTCGATATGTGTTTTATTTTGCAAAGAGTGATGTCATTTGTTTAAAATAAAGGTAAGGTTTTTATGAGTTATATAATTTCCATAAGGGGTTATTAGTGGACAAGTATGGGTTCCATTAGAAAGGAAATAAACTTCTGTATAATACCTTCATTTTCTTGAAAGAGAACATTTTATAAAAGTTGGAAAAGAGAGAGGAGGGAAAAGATCATGTCAACACAATGTTTTTGGTCATATACAATGCAATATTATGTTTCATAGAGATTTCAACACAGGAAATAAGTATATTGGAAACTGCCTAATTCATAGATTTTCCTGACCCAGGTACAGTGGTTTCTTTGAATGACTCTGAAGGAAAGGTTGTAAGCAATATTTTTATACCAGCTCCAATAATGCATATTTCAAAGCCCAAGCTAGTCAGCCATGTAACTGTTTACATAGTCAACATTTAGGGGAAAATAAGAATCAGAAGGTCCCACCCAGACTGGCATATGGGCTTTCATCATAATTCCATAAGTTTCTGATTATGTGGGGAATGATTTATTTTTGTGTTTTCCATTCACAAATCAAGAATTCTTAGCTACTGCAACATGAAAAATGGCAGTCTAATCCTTAGCTAAATTATTTAGCCACTTAAATGTTGTGGGAAAAGAGGGTCAAGAGAAAAAAACCTGGGAAAAACAAAGAGGTGACATTGTTAAAAATGAAAGGTACTTATGTAACTTTAACTCCTCTGTACATCACCTTTGCAACAAAGAGAAAGAAAGAAAGAAAGAAAGAAAGAAAGAAAGAAAGAAAGAAAGAAAGAAAGAAAGAAAGAAAGAAAGAAAGAGAAAGGAAGGAAGGAAGGAAGAAAGGAAGAAAGGAAGGAAGAAAGAACGAATTACATAATATGTTACAAAGAAATACTGTAGGGAGGGGCCGTGTCTTTCCATCTTTGTCTATGACAAACAGTAAAGTACAGAGTAAAATACTAATTGGATTGGAATTTCCTAAGGCACTAGAAAACACTTCATAAAGTGTTCTTTTAAATATGCAAATTTTGTAGTATCTTGCTAATGACCAAAAATCTTAAAGCCAGTTATAAAATGAGGAAGCATATTTTGTAAAGGGAAATTCAAATGGTCATGTTTTTCTATTTCTACTATGTAAAATATGAGCCACATGACTTGTGGGATGAGATGAGGACTGTGGGGTCAAGCAAAGGAAGGGATGACATTGTACAAGAATTGTACTTAACAATATTAATCGACTCATATTTACAAAAAAAAACTACCAGAAAAAGCATATGATTTTACATCTATTTTGCTCATTATTATGGTTTTGGTAGTCATAATCATAATTGAGAAATTATGTTTTCATAAAGACTTCCTATGTCTCACGTAGTATTTCAAGTAATTACTATATTTTCTTTGTCAAACTCATTAATAAGCTAAGAATATACTTTTTCATCCATATTTTAAAGACGGGGACAATGTGGCTTAAAACATGGAAGGAACTCCTTAAATCAGAGGGTTTCCTAGTCTAAAATTTTGGTAAATGATCTGTAGAATTCAGTAGAAAGTCTGGAACTTGAATTTAGTCCCTGTGTATCTGCAACTTCTATTTTTAACTAGTCACTGAGCAATACAAAATCCTCTAAAATTCAGTGCTAAACTTCTCTTCCCATTATTAAAATTGTTTTCAGCTGCTCGCTCTACATTGTGTCCCCTAGTAGAAACATGGGAGCATCCTTCAACAAATCTTCTCCCTCCTGCATCAGAACAAATTGCGTTAGGGCTGAGAGTGCAGTGCAGTGGTGTAACATGTGCTTAGCATGTGTGAGACAATGGGTTCAATCCCCAGCACCAACATAAACAAACTCTTAATTTGCTATATAAGCCCCAATATTAATTCTGTAATTTTTCTCTCCTACCCTTTATATATCAATTGTCTAACTTTTATAATGGCCTCTCAGTTTTGTTACCTGCCTAATACTTCAGTCTCCTTTTCTACAGACACATTCTCCCATCTGCTGCTGCTAAGGTCGTTTTATAATGCACATCTGATCACATCAACTGTTCATCTAAATTTTTTCCAGGATGTCAAAGGATCCCTTAGATCTAGCTGTGGATCATCACACTGGCTTCCTTGCCTTCTTCCCCTACACATATTTACTTAGTCAAGTAATGACCAACTGGATATAAGACTTAATGAATAAAGATGAGAAAGAAAATACAACTACCATCTCATTTCTCATCCTCTCTTCTCTGGTCTTGCCATGCATCTTCTGTCATCAGTTATATTCTCCCTACATTTTTATCTCTATAGTGGAGGCATGGGATGCTTTCAACGTGAAGTATCAATATGCCACTGATGAAGTCAGTGTTTTCATGTTTCACCATAGCCCACAGAGCCCTTCCATTCAAGATGACATTTGTGAGTTGGTCACAAACATCTATCATGATTGCAATTCTGATTTTATTGATGTGTTTACTTTATTTATTTTCTTCTCAAAGAATCTCTTCTGCAGGTATTTGCCATCCATGATATCCCAACACCTAGTATAATGCCTGCTATAAAGCCAGTTTGCACTATTTAATTAATGACTAATTTAATCAAATTAATATATGAGCAACAAAGATCCAGGAAGAAGTATGTAATAATAACTTACTGAACTTAGATAATTCACCAAGACAAGCTGTCTCTCTGGAAGAGGTGCAGGTCAAAAAGATATACTATGATCAACGATTATCACCAGAAAGACACTAATATTAGAAATCAGAAGGCAGTAGGAAATCTACAGTAAAATGGTAGAGAAAGACAAATTGAGCATTTATATAACTGTCTAAGAGAAATCTATCATTAAAATAGACATTTTTATCCCAAAATGACCCAATTTACATTTTATATTTTATATAGACTTTTCTTCATGTCATCATCTTATTTTCATACTATAACCTAAGATTTTGCTAAGTGTTTATTAAATGCTCTTGAGGAGTTTGTCCTCATTAGATGGTCTGCTTTAATTCTATTACTTCTATTAAAATATTTTTAGAAGGGATGAGTAGGGTAGAGTTTGGTAAATAGGGGAGAAAGATGAAAAGGATGATATTGATTAGGATTCCTCATACTCACAAACTGCTTTGTTAAATAGAAAACCCCTTTTCAACTGTTTAAGGATAATAAAACACTTCTAAAAACAATCAAATATTTCTTGAGGTTCAAAAAGAATCCTCTTGCATTCAGTATCACTTAAATTTTTGGCTTTTGTATCTTTTCCATTGGATCTTCTGAAAATGTGCATTTTTTAATACCTGACTTGGACAGAAGATGTTCATGTATCTTAACTGTTAAGTATGTCTGTATCCCCTGCCATTCATCTCCAATATGAGTTCTGTATACCCAGATTGAGACCTGTTTAATGTGCTCTGCCCAACTCTTGTCCTAATACAGTTAATACATTTCTAATGGTTATGTTAGTATTAAAATCTTCATAAAATGAGGAACCAAAAAACTCAGATTTCTCAGGAAACAATCTGCTCGCTATTGAAAAGGAAAATCAAAAAGAATTACCTTAATATTTTAATAAGTTTTAAGTTTGAAATGAGGTAAAAAAAGTTGTCAAACATAAATGGGTAAGTTAAAATTTAAACAGTAACAATGATGCTTAAAAATATATAACCTATTATTTGAAGTATAGTACAATTTATCAGAATTATTTTGAATGTAGTTGCAGACATATTACATATAGTTATATGTTCTTTTTAAACTAAATATATAAAACACTGGAGTAATCTAAAACTATTTTGGAAAGTATGAAAGGAAGAAGTGTGCATTTGTACATGTGCACATATACATGAAATGACAAAGGACTCGAGATCATTTTCACTCTTAAATAAAATTACCTCCATTTTACTTTATTTTGGGTTGTGTTAGGATTCGAATTCAGAGCCTTTTGCTTTCTAGACAGATATTCTGTATCTTAAGCCATAGTCTCCAGTGCAAATAACTTACCTTTTTTCTATAGTTATTTACTTTTATATGTTTTTATTATCCTTATATAGTTGTACAAGGAAGTTACCATTCAACAAAGTCAGTTATGAATCCAATAAATCTTAATCTATCTTGCCCCTTTCATCATTCTCTCACATCTTCTATCTTAACAATAAGAGAATTAATCTAAACAATAACAATGCCAACAATATCTGAAATATTAAACTGAAACTTTTAAAGAACATAATTATCCCAAGTTTTATTCATTGGATAGTAGTTGTATAAACAGTTAATTTTTCCCAAAATATATTCACTCCCAGGACAAAGTCATAAGATTACATACATGTCAAAGCAGTAAGCTTGTGGGAATATGAATGCACATGCTAAGTAAATAAAAACACAACTGTGACACTGGGATGGGTCCCACAGAGATGAGGACAAAGCTGAGATTCTGTTTTCCAGAGCTACAGACTCAAAAGCAGAATAAATTTATTCTAAAGAGAGAAAACAAGTGAATCCGTTTTACAATTATTTGTCCAGAGGGAAAAACTGTACAAAACAGAATTTGAAATCAAGGGTCACCAAACTTCAAAGTGAGATGTATGTTGTGAATGTGGAGCAGAAAATCTAATCTTTTAATTTTTAACTACATTTAGATACCTTAGAGAAGCCCTTGAAATTGTTATGGGATTAGTGTTTCCAGCTTCATCAAGGACATGAAAACCAACAAAAGCATTTCTAAACCATATGATAACATTTCTTGCATATCCTTTCAGGGAGATGAAACAAAAGTGTTTCTGGGTGAAATTCTCCATTTCTTTTACAGCCTCATATTACATAAAATAAAAGGATGGCATGTTTTCCCATAGCTACAAGAAAGTTTGCTTTCTCTAGAGCCTCTGCAAATCCACCACAAATAAAATGGACTCCTTAACACCTTAATTTCATATTTCTGGACTCCAGAAGGTTGAGGGATAAAATATTTAAGCCTTCTGGCAGGGACACTGCTGTAAGAAATGAAAGCATCACCCTATTTAACCTATCAGGATTTAATAAGATGAACCCTGCTTCTTGTCCTCATTAATTTTTTTCTTCTCTGTATTTTTTTCTCTTCTAGTATCACGGTCACCTGACTTCTTTCCAACTTCTTTTAAGAATCTTTTGCTGGCTGTTAAATATGTTGCAGATCTCAAAATATTGGAGTATCATAAAGATCTGCCATAAAGCTATTTCTCCTTATGATTTCTGACTACTAAGGTTTTAAGTCCATTACTTTACAGAACTTTTATGTTAAAATTTTTTCCCTATTTATACTCTTAACCAAGACTCCCCTCTATATTCCAAATCAGCATGCAAATAGCAAGCTAGCTTTTCCACTTGGGTATCTAGTAAGACTTAATGTAGTCAGAAGAGAAGCATTTCATTGATAGCTGAAATAATTCATAACTCACATTTATTCTGCTTCAACAAATGGCACCATCATCTAACAACTTTCTCAGCTTAAAAAACCTAGAAGTCATTTTAGTTTACTATTTCTTTGATAATCTACATTTAACTATAAAAGAGCCCTATGAGTTCTAGTTTCAAAACAGAGGCATGACTAGTTAGCTTCACTCCATTGCTACTATTGTTTTACTTTAATTATTTCTAGATTACTACAAGAATACTGTAATTTGTCTTCTTGCTTCTGCTCTGGCTCACCTTCTTTAAATCTTAACACACACCAGTGGTAAGAATAATCTTTGCACACTGTCTACCACATCAGGCCACTTCACTGCTTCAGCTTATCCATTGACTTCCTATTACAATGATGAAGAATATATGTAAATATGAGCTGGAGGTATAGCTTGGTAGTAAAGCATGTGCCAATCAAGTTCAAAGCGTAGTGTTCAAAGCCCACTATTCCATGAGCTGTCTGCTGGCTTTCTCTCTCTCTCATCTCATCTCATCTCATCTTGAATATAACATGGTTTGTTTATCCCATCAGTACAACATGATTGGTATCCATTTGCTATTCCTTCTTAATAGATTGCTCACTCAAGTTTTTTTTACTCTCTCAACTCTTCATCTAAATTCTTAATTTCATGCAAGTTCAACAGCGATTGCCTATTCAAATGATTCTAATGTACAGTAGCTAAAGAGGCCAACCAATCTCTAGTTAATTTCTGTCAAGTCTGTTTCCCAGGTTATTTTCTCCATAGAACCGAAGCAGAAACTGATTGTTATACTTGTGACCTTTTTATTTTTTCCTACTTACTTTCTCTCTTCCACTATCCAGAATTAATTCCTTATTAATAATGACCACTAGGGATCATATAATCGCTTTAAATGTTCCATCATATTAGGAATGATTTCAAAAGTAAGCAGGTATCACAAGTTAAGGAAGGAATTGTGTGAGATTTGTGTTCTTTGTTGACAATGTCTGCTCAGATAGCTATACAGCTAAAACTCTAAGATTTCACATGTGGATAGTAACCATTAACAAATTTGTTTCCCTGTGTCAAATTTCAGATGTTTAACTCCAGGTAATGTTGACTAACACATTCACTGCATTAACTATAAAAGAAAAAAGGCATTGAGCCAAGGTAAATGATGGTTGAAAAGGTGATATGTGATTAGATAAAATTATATTTGAGAACATGGGTGAGAGAAGGTAAAGAGCCCAAATAACTATTATGTTTTTAATCTGATTAAATGGGAAGATAATGCTTTGTCAAAGAAGACTATGATGGGAAAGCAAAATTAAAGAAGGGGTTTTGTTTGTTTGTTTTTCTACTCCTGAGTCGTAGACTCAAATCTTGGCACTGTCTCTGAGCTATGTTTTTGTTTGTTTGGTTGGTTGGCTCTGCTTGAGCTACAGACCCAAGTTAGGCTTTTATTTTTGCTACTTAATTGGAGCTGAGTCTCATGGACTTTCCTGCCCAACCTGACTTCAAACCATGATCCACAGATCTCAGCCTCCTGAGTAGCTAAGATTACAGCTGTGAGCCACCAGCACCAGATAAAGAAGGTATTTGTGAGAAGTAAACTTGCATGGTTAAAGAACCAGCATGGTCTCTGATGCTGTTTGTTTTACTAACTGTGGATCCTTTTTCCAACCCTACAGGATCTCATTTCCATCCTTGATATGGGTAAAATTTGTTCTTGTCAAACCGTTTTTTGTTTTTAAAATCCATGGCTTGACCATTGATTATCATTCGCAATTTTTGGCACTCACTAACTGGGAAACTGGGAAAAATAGTGGTGACACCATTTGTGCCTTTCCTCCAACTTTCTAAGTTATTCTTTCTATCAAGAATTAGACAAGATCCTAACTCCTTTTTATAATTTACAAGGCCTGGAGGAGTCTAGTTTCTTCCTATATTTCTATCCTCACATTAAAAAAGAAAAATCTCTCACAGCCTGTTTCCTCTAACAATAGCCCTTATTCCAAGAACAGATTTACAATATTCAATTGTTTGACCAAAATATGTTTGTTATCTTTCTCTTAAATACATTTAAGGTTTTGCCTCCATGTACAATTCTCAGTCAACCTGGTAGGAAATTCCAACATTTTTATTGAGAAAACATTGGCAACTACCTTATCTACATATTTCTTCTGCACCTCTACATTTTTCATCACATAACTTCTGGTTATTTTTTCTATAAGTGGGTCACTGTTTTTTCTATTAAATTTAATTTAGAATATTTAAAACCTTACAATGATTTTATCACTAATATTTGTAATACATGACCATATATATAAGTATATATAATATGAACAATATATAATAGATATTCATTATTACATGTTTGATTTATCACACATTCTACTAATGCAAAAGCAAGTTTCTCTTGGATAACACAGATTGTAATCTTTGTATTATGTGTTTTCTGTCACATCTCCCAAGGTAGGACTGCTTTACAGCAGCTATAGAACTAAGTTCTATTCATCTCATAAAATCAGACAGAAGAGAACAAGTTTTGAAGGTCCATGGGTGATACAATTTGTTGTGAGTGAAACAAGAGTTTATGCTAAAATGAAGAAAGCAAAAAAAGCAGGATTATCACAACTCTGTAGATGACAATTTGTTGAAAATCATTTTCCCCTGCAAGAAATGTCTTGAATATTATTTTTAAAAAATTTTGGCAACTTCTACAGATGTGATAGAAACGAAAAGACACAGTACATATATTACCACAATAGCCATGTATCAAATAGCCATACTTTATCCCTCATAAGTTGTTTCAGGATGATATCAAAAATCATATCATCAGGGTCAATTGCACAATGACTGTATAAATGTTAAGGTTTGAGGTGAAAGGTACTCACGCTCACTTTCCCATTACGATTGTCTTCCTCTCTTACTGCCAGGGCCTTCAGAAAATTGTCCCGCAAATCCTTTCCAGCACTTGTCAGTGCCCTATACAAAGAAAATCTTCAGTTATACTAAAATTTCTTACTAGCAAATGGGGTTAACAATCATGACTGTTTATCCCAAGTGACCATCTCCTTATAACATAGAAACTATATACACACAATCATTTTTCATGTGTGTGGGTCATGGGGCTTGAACTTGGCCTGGGTGTTGTCCCTGAGCTTTTCAGCTCAAGGTTACCACCCTACCCTTGTGCCAATATCCACTTCCCATTTTCTAGAGATTAATTGGAGATAAGAGTCTCAGGTCCTTTTGTGCCCGGGCTGGCGTTGAACCTTGATCCTCAGATCTCAGCCTCGTGAGTAGCTAGGATTATGGGCATGAGCCACTGCGCCCAGCTCACACAATCATTTTTGTCCACTAGATTTTTCAATTTAATTCCATAGCTGTATAGTTTTTGCAAATAATTAAAATTAGCTTATAAATAATATAAATATCTTTACCAATATTCTTCCCAGATACAATTAATTTCATTTAAATTGTCATTTTATTCTCTTTTTCTACACCGTGAAGAGTCAAAATATTTATGCCACTCACTTCCTACAAACATGTAAATTGTCTGTGATTTAAATATAATTACTTTATTTAAGAAATTGAAATTTTTGAAATAGCTAAGTCCATATTGATAGTAGACAGAACATCCTATTAGTAGAAGGAATGAAGGCAAGAATGCAGCTAGATTGTGATATCTTTATTAGATAAAAGGAAGCATTATGAGTTCAATGACTATGTGCACAATTCCAAAAGACTAGGACACACACACACACACACACACACACACACACACACACGCACACACCAATTTGTTTCTGTCTCTAGGAGACTGGGGAAGCCATTGATGTCCCTATCTGGAGGAAGTATATGTCAGTGGCTCTGCAACAAAAATGTCCATCAGAAATACAGAGATAGTCAGAGACCCAATCACATGTATAATTTTGGTTTTCTAGTTCCCATGTTTCAGAAGTAATTTTGATAGTATATGTTAACCTAGTGTTTAAATACATTAATGCAATTAAAATCACTGAGATATTTAAAAAGGGGGGAAATCAAGGTAAAAATGACTTTTTATAGAAATAACATTTAAATGAAAGAAATCCCTATAGCAACACTGGACCACATAATTAAAAGTGAGTTTTAAGAGAGATTTATAAAAGAATAATTATGTCTTCTATATGGAAATTTTCTATATACTTTATTATATAGCCACTGCATCACAGGAATTGTCTAAGGAAATAATGATAACTCCCCACCTTAGTTGCTTATAGTCTCAGAGAAAAGGCAGGCATATAAACATAAAGGCATACTATAACCTACTGTGTTCGGATACGGTCAACTCACACTTTTGTTGCTCAACTCCCACTTTCAAAATGTAAAAAATATTCCACTATTCAAAAAAGTCACAATATTACAAAGAGAAACAATTATTCTTAAACTGAAGATTAAAAAAATAAGACACATTTAGCCATTCATGGAGTGGGAGTATGAGAGGGTAGGGGGACGGGAAAGGTATCTATATCTGCAAAGGAATAAAAGATAAATAATTCAAGACAAGTTTTGGTAATGGCAAAATAGTCAAGGTAAATTCAGGAAGTAAGGGAGAAACCACATACTATTAGTGAAAGTTGCTATTTTTATAGACATCCTATTGCAGATATTTAGTAAGGCTACACAGCTAGCAGGCAGAAAACTTGAGAGCAAATCCAGGGAGTCCAGTCCTAAAACACTGGATGGTGTTTTCCTTCTGGGAATGCTGCTTAAGGAGCTTAGACCTTCTCTTCCAGAAGCTGTTAAACCCCAAGGACTTCATACAAGAAAACAAGATAGCTAAATTCACGCATTAAAATATATGTATATAAATGTATATATATATATATTTGACGCCTTTGAGGAACAGCCAATAGAGACCAATACTGAATGAATTGATTAGAGGATTATTTAAAGTTCAAAACTTAAACAAAAATTAGGAAGTTCTTATTGAATCTATAGTAGTGAGGGTAGAAATAAAAATGGGCATATTTGTTGACTGTGTTGGGTGAAGGTTTAAGCATTGATTAACACAGGTTTCATTAAGAATTGGCAGCTATGAATTTTCATGATCTAGAAATATATTTCTTTTTGTTGGTGAGTTTGCCTTAGCAGTAACAATAATCCAAACACCAAAATATACATGAAACACAACCACTAATTAACATCGACAAACAAAATCAGATATTTGAGAATGTTTCCTTACTTTTTCTTTTCCTCCAGCCTATACATTGCTATTATACTAAATCTCTAAACTGTAAAATTCATTTTGTCAATTGCTTACTCAGAAAACATGCTCTACTCCTTCAGTGTGCACAGGATAAATCTCTAATCCCTTCTATTTCCTGTTTGTGGTCTGTTCAGAAATTCTCTATGAGATGCCCCTCAGTAGATGAGTAGATCAATATATACTGTTTACATTTCACGACTGGAAAATCCTGAAGTATAAATCTAGTTTGTTTTTCTAGGTTCTTTATAGTTTCATTTATCAATACATATGAAGATAAAAATATATGTGCTAATACACATGAACATAATGAGGGACTTTTTCAAATAGAATTTTTTGATCCAGATGATATGCAAAGAAGAAATCAACTAGTTAAGTTTTTCAAGATTATTCTTTTGAATATTAATTTGACAGGTCAATCTACCTTTAATCTCAAAGGAGTTGTTTTTGCAAAATAGGTGGGGTAGGATGGAAAAACTGTGGTTTCAAGCCCCCTGTTGGGTCTTTCAAACTATTCTTGTGGTTTTTATTTTCTTTTAACTTGACTGAAACAATGTTCCTTAGGAGTTGAGTCAGTAGGGATTATGCTTTACAGAGATTTTGGTTTATGAACTTTTATAGTCTGTGTTGTAATTTCCATAGCTTTCCCAAGAGCTCATCAATTATATTCTAATAACTTTCAGAAATGAGGTAAAAAATATAAAGAAAAGGGGATCAAATGAGCATTGAGAGAAAAAATGGCACCTCTTCCCATATTCTTTTCTTTGTGAAAGTCTTTACAGGATCAAATGTTATAGTAAAGCTATCAACATCTCTGGGGAATATTTCCACTGTCAGAAATACACAAAAAGATGACAAGAAGTGCGCAAATATACACTAGACAGCTGCTGCTTTTTGTTTTCCATGTTAAAGAAAACCCAAGTGGGAGTCCCAAAATAACTGATGTCTTATATTAGTCAAATATTACTCACTTTACATGACAACTTTGCTTTCCTTTGAGGGAACAAAATGTGTTGATGTCTGTGTGAGAAACTGTCTCTGCATGTTTATTTTTCTGGCCAATTTTCTGTAGTTATTTCTTAAATATAATAGGTTAAATTTTCTGAAAAAATGTCACTGAGAAAGAAAATAAATTATATGTTATTTGTATTTTATTTTATTCCAAAGAAACATTAAAATATAGCTACTTTTATCCTCTTCTGGGAGGTAACTACATCTTTAATCCTGATTTAAAATGTACTTTCTGACCTTCTCATTCTGTTGATGCAGTGAAAGCCAATGAAAGCAAAGAAATCAGTGAGAATGACTTCTTGTTTGTTATTTGATACAATTGAATTCCAGAGGGGCAATTCTTCACCAAAGAAAAGCAATCACGGTGGAAGCCCATACTGCATTTCTTAATAACTACACAAAGGGAGATGTACTGTTTGCATCAGAATGAGTGATCTCTGAATGCTCAGAAAATAAGAGTATATTATGGAACTAGTCATAGCAGCACATGCCTGTAATCCGGAATTTGGAAGGATAAGACTTGAGAATGATAAATTTGAGGCCAGTTTAGTGACATACTAATAAATATGTGGTGAGGATTCACCACACAGGAAAACTGTGTCACACACGCACAAAAAGAAAAAAAAAGCATGTGTGGATGAGGAAGAAATTAGCTAAAAGAAGAGGGCTTTTACTAGGGACTTTGGAGAGAAAAATACTTGCAGAGAACTTAACAAAGCTTGTTGCATAATGTTATCTATATCACCTGTATGTTATTTTATTAATAAAAATTACAGTATTCCAATGTAAATCTGACTTCCAAGTAGCAAAGAGACAGGCACGGGGGGTTGGGGCAAGGAAGGAAGGAAGGTATTAGTATTAGGTGAAGATAGAACAGAGAAGAGAGACAACTTGG
This sequence comes from Megascapheus bottae, assembly GCF_031878675.1. NCBI lineage: Eukaryota > Metazoa > Chordata > Mammalia > Rodentia > Geomyidae > Megascapheus > Megascapheus bottae. Next base: position 13,437,590 of record NC_143521.1, read on the forward strand.
AAGCATCCAGGGCTACTAGATAGAGAAGTCATATGGGTTTCCTTTTAGCCAAGACTACAAGAGATCTGGTTCCTGGAATTATCTGCCTAAATACCCCCAGTACACTGGTCATGGAAGGGGAAGCAGGCTGTGGAAAGCATGTTCTGGCTTATGAACACATCATGGGTTTGGGGAATGAGCTAATGGGTTGCTGTGCCAAATATACTCTCCATGGTAGCAAGGTCCTGTCATCCATGTCAAATTCCAAAATACACATATGACATTCAGTGTTTAGGATATCTAAATATTGCCATCAGAAGCATGTGCTTACTGAAAAGTTTAAGATTTCATGTAGCTCTTTTTTAAAAATTTAATTTACAGCTGGGAACCATGTCTCATGCCTATAATCCTACCTACTCAGGAGGCTGAGATCTGAGGATAGCGGTTCAAAGCCAGCCCAGGCACTAAAGAACATGAGACTACTAGAAAACGGGAAGTGGTGCTGTGGCTCAAGGGGTATGGTGGTAACGTTGAGATGAAGAAATTAGGGTCAATGCCCTGGCCCAGAGTTCAAGCCTCACAACTAACAACAACAACAAAAAATAATTTTTTATTTGCATGGGTGATGTACAGATACAGTTATATAAATAAGGTAATGAGTACATTTCTTGCCTAGCATTGTCAGTCCCTCCCTCATTTTCTCCCACTTTCCCTCGTCCTCTCTGCTTAAGTTGTAAAGTTAATTTCCAACATAGTGTCTTATGAGTATTGCTGTTGCACTGGTTCGCACTTTAGCCTTTGTCTCACCATTTTGTTATTCCCCTTCCCTTCTCCAAATTGGATAAATGCATATGCAAGGCACAGGGTACCAAATATAAAAAAAAAAAAAACAACAACAAAAACAGTGACAACTGAGGATAAATCATAAACCAACAGGAAAAAAGAAAAGAAAAAATAACTTCATAGAACATTTAAAAAACAAAAACAACAAAAAAAAACCATCAAGCTTGTTTCCTTATCTTATTGCAACCTTTATGTAGGTCTTATAATAACCTATGGCATATCTTAGTTGGGATATATGGTCAAATGTCTGTGTTTTAAAGACCCTGAAGGTGGAAATTCTTTTTTTTTCTTTTATAACTAAAACACCTGGTAATCAACATACCAAGAACAAAGATTTATTTTGGATTTCAGCTTCAGAGCATTCAATCCATAACCAGCTGGCTGCATTTTTTTTTTGGCTTGTGGCAAGGTAGCCCAATGTGAATGAGAGAGCATAGTGGAGGAGACCTTTTGGTCTTCTTACCTTATGACATCCAGAAAGTAAAGGGTGACACAGGAACAGACTAGGTTTCCATTATTCTCTTCAAGGCCACAGCTCCATATCTTAATTTCTTTGTACTAAACATACCACCTCAAACTTTACCACCAACCAATAGTTCCACATGCTGGGTGCTGGATGGGGTGGAGCATTCAACACATAGGCCTTTCAGAGACATTTGTAATGCAAACCACAACAGATATAATATTAATAACATCTGCAGTTATGTTTATTTTTTTTGTTTTATTTTAATTTTTAAGATATTTCAAATTTTATCCAGTAATCACATAAAATATTTACTCAATTTTAAATTAAAACATGTAATTGAGGGGCTGGGAGTTTGGCCTAGTGGTAGCTTGCCTAGCATGCACCAAGACTCAGGTTCAATTCCTGGGTACCACATACACAGAAAAAAGCCAGAAATGGTGCTGAGGCTTAAGTGGTAGAGCTCTAGCCATGAGAAAGTTCAGGAACAGTGCTCAAGCCCTGAGCTCAAGCCCAGGATTGGCAAAAACAAAAACATGTAATTGAAAGAAGATAAAGAGAAGTCTGTTATGGTTTGTAACTTTCAGTGTTTCCATATGCTAATGGCTTCCTTGATAGCTTATAGAACTACTGGGGATTAAGGAACCTATAAGAAGTGGAGCCTAATGAAAGGAAGTTACATCACTGGAAACAGTCCCTTCAAATACACATTGGAACCCTGACCCTTCTTTTTCATTGTTTCCTAGCAAAGAGGGTGTGAGCAGCTTTGCTACTCCACACATTCCATGGGCTTTTTATTGCTATAAGCCCATCTTCATCCCCCAAACTGGGGCAACTGATCATGGACTGAAACCTCCAAAACAATGAGCCAAAGGCAACCTTTTTTCATTATAAGTTGTTTATCTCAAGCACTTTGTCATATCAACACAATACCAACCAATACAGCTAGCTTGCATGCTATTCCTTCTACATACATGCAATTATTTTAAAATAAGGATTCAGTTGATTTATTTATCTCCATTGTTCTTGTTGTGTTTAGTATCTCTGAACTAATCAGAAGCTACGCATTCAGATATCTAAGTGGTGTCATAGTATACATGTTTATCATAATCTTGCTTGTTCACATAGCACTTTATTCAGTGCATTGTGATCTAGTGATGAGACATTTCTCCACTTTCTCAGTTGCATAGTACTCCTGCATAGGACAAATATACTATCATTTAATTACTTAACTACTGATTGTTCTTATGGATTATTTTCCCATATTTCCTGTGACAAATATTGCTTCTGTGTTTAGTTTTATGTTTTTATAAGTAGTGATCAGGCGATGTCCCTCCTGCCATGAGGAGTAATCATTCTCCTCTGCAACCGTGAATCTGACTATAATGAACAAGAAACAACAGGGTAGAAAGTACCATACTATTGTAAAGACAATATAAGAAAAGCAACTATGAGAAGCCCATCATTAAAGAAATACCCTGGCAAATGAGCTCAGACAGTCAGATAGACAGACAGACTCACCCAAAAATTTTTTTTAAATAATGCAAAAGAGACAGGAAGGCAGAGAGAGGAATAGAAAGAGACTAGAAGAGAGAGAGAGAGAGAGAGAGAGAGAGAGAGAGAGAGAGAGAGAGAGAGAGAGAGAGAGAGAGAGAGAGAGAGAGAGAGAGAGAGAGAGGAGAGCAGACAAGTGAGAATAGTAAAATCCTAAACATGTGATTGACAAAGTCGATATGTAAGTGGACTTCCAGCTTAGTTGAATAAGACCAACTCACAGGCAGGCTCTTTCTGAAAACTTGACCCACGGGGAAGAACAAAATGAAACAGGCATTTAAAGACATAATGCCAAGCTGTAATCCTAGGTACTCTGGAGGCTGAGATCTGAGGATCAAGGTTGAAAGCCAGCCTGGCACAAAAGGACCTACGATTCTTATCTCCAATTAACCCCCAGAAAATGGGAAGTGGGGTTTGGCTCAAGGGAAGGGCAGTAGCCTTGAGCTGAAGAGCTAAGGGACAACGTTCAGGCCCAGGGGTAGGATGGTAGCCTTGAGCTGTAGAGATCATGAACAGTGCCCAGGCCGAGTTAAAGCCCCATGACCCACAAGAAAAAAAAAAGACATAATGCATATTACCTAATGTGTAATTTGTTCAAATATTTATTTGTAGGTGTGTAATAGAATGAATTTTCAATAAAAAATAAACCTTTTCCTTTCTGCTTTTCTTGTTTTTCCTTTTATGGCCATTTTTTTCTCTTTTTTTGCTTAGCTTATTTTCCTTTTCTAAACCATGTTGTTCATTGATGGTTCAAATAAATTGTTTTCATATGTAAGAAACAAAAATGGAAACTAAACCTAATTTTAATAAATGTGGCTATCATTTGTATCTAGTGATTCACATATACATTAAATCCTTGCAAAGCCAACTTTCATGTTAGCAAAATATTTCCCTTTTTCCATAATCCTTTTCCTTTCTGCAGCTTCCCTGGTAATATTCTGAGCCATGCAAATACTTAGGAGACATACTAGAACACTTTAAAGTTCAGATAATAAAATAAACCACTGGTTTCCAATAAAGAGCATTAAGGTCCATACCATTCTGGTTGACAATTTCACCTGGTTGGCTCAGGGTTAAGATACAGTTACATCTGTGCCAAGAAAACATTTATCAGGTCAATGCCTGGGAAAGGATATGTTTTGTTTTCATTCCCATTTGAAGGCATTTGTTACATCAGTAAAAGCAGCTCTATTTACATTTTCCCAATTATACAAGCAATCATACATGGTTTCTCATTCACACAGCCCCATATTTCCCATTTAGGCTAGTGATATTTAATAATCTTTATTAATTCAGACTTCAGGCAACACTTATTTGTTGTGCTATCTTAATAAAGAAAACAATCTAAATTCTAACAACTATATCTATCTTAAGTAACTCAATGCTTTCAGTTACTTCAAAAATATTAGCGGGAATACAACATAATAGTTAACACAAAAATTAAAATGCTAATCAGATGAAGAAATATTTTTAATATTTGAAGAATTGCACATGTAAATTACCAAATATAAAAATAAACATAAATCTGAAAAAAAAATCTTGCTATTTTTGTACCTGTTTATACTACCTGCACTATGGCTCTACTCCTTGTACTACTAGGACTTTTGGCACTACAACTTGGTACTATTTACTAGAGTAAATAACTATAAAGTACTGAATGAAGGAAATGTGTAAATTAGAAGTAAGAATAGACAAATAATCAAAATAAATATCTTACACATGTATGTTCTGTTTGCATTATGTATTTTAGATTTCATCTATGGAGTTTTGGGAAATATACTATCTTTTACAAAAATAATTGGATTTAGGAAGTCATTTTTTCTAAGCTAGGCTGTTCATCATTTTGACAGTATTGGCATGTTGTTAGTTGAAAAACCTATTATAAAAATTTGATTGCAACTTGCATAATCTAATGTATGAGAAATGCCTTCTTAATGCAAAATATTTATTGTTTAATAAAATAGACAAGTAATTGTAAAAAGTGTACTTTCTATATGATATTTGAAACTCCAGAGTACAAGATTTTTGCAAAATATTATTGTTGCTCGTGTACTTCAGTTGAACAGTTTCCATGCTTATCAGGTTTTTGGCTTACACTAACACTCACACCTGACTAAATATTGGCAGAAATGTTTAACAGTTCACAGATCTACCAGCAGCATGGCCCATGACACTTAGCCAGCATTAGCAATATAGTTTTTAAAATATTTTTATCAGCTTTCTCTAAGTTTGTAAAACCCGCTGCTTCCAGAAAAGGGGATTAACGGAAACTGGGAAGATTTCCTGTGTGTTTATACATGCTTTGGGATATGTGAGGAGGTAATTTCTTTCTTTTGTATTTTCATATTTTGTACATTGTGTGTCTGGAAATATGGTGTGTGTTTCGCTATACCTTTGCAGATTTATAGAGTACTTTTTACATAATTATTCCTGAGTCATGAGAAGTTAGAAAAATGTAAATATTAAGATTTAAAAATATAGAAGATGACAGGAAGAAAGGTAAAGGCACACAGAGTCAAACTCTAAAATCATTTTCCAAGTGGGTAATTAATACAAAGAAATAGAATCTTTTATTTTCTGATACCAGGGATTTAATGCAAGACCTTGCATTTGCATGGCTATTTGCTCAGTTAACACTAGCACTTACACCATAGCACTAATAGAAGGCTTTTTTTTTTTTTTGCAAATTAATTAGACTTTTCTGTCCTGACTGGCTTCAAACTTCATCTATGTCACTTCCTCATGAGGTGTTAGATTTACAGGCCTGAGCCACCACAGGAACCTCATCTATAGAATCATTTAAAAAAAAAATGTTGTAAAGCTGATGTACAGAGGTGTTGCAGTTACATAAATAAGGTAATGAATAAATTTCTTTTTGAGCAGTGTTATCCCCTCTCATATTAACTCCAACTTTCCCTCCCCTGCAACAACCCTCCCTCTCAAATTGTAAAGTTCATTTCCAACACAGTATGTACTATCACTGTTACATTAGTTCACTCTTTGTCCCACTATTTCTGTCATTCTCTTTCCCTTCACCATATCAAATAAACACATATAAAACAAAGGTTACCAAAATCAATAACAAATGGTGGCTGGGAATAAACCAGAGAAGAAAAAAAAAAGGCAAAAGAAATAACTGCAGGGAAAATGACAGCAGTTCACTGTGAGTCTTTCTGAGCTCTCACCAAGATACCAATTCTAGCACCGTAGGAAAAAGTTCATACCCAAAGATCCATCCAAAGTAAGCTTTAGCACCAGAGATCTGAGTCAAGAGGAGAAAGGCAGAACACCAGTGAAAGAAGACAGCGTGGAACAGCACCAGCCCCTCGGAGTCTCCGCAGAGAGAAGGCCTCCCTCCTGAACCTGAGAAGACAGCGCATCTCGCCATGCAGACCTGCAGGCTCCAGACAGAGCCACACAGTGCCTGCGAGAGCCCACAGCCATCACCCGGCCGTGCACAGGACTGGAGAATCCAGCAAACTGTGAGTATCTCCTTGGAGAATTTTCCACTTCTGCTCCGGGAACGGCATTGGGAAGGAATCCCCTCCCCCACCAGCCAAGAGCAGCTCCATCTTGACTGCTGGCAAAGACACTGCCAAACCAACTAGAGCCTGAGAAGTGGTTCTGGGAGCGCCAGCATTCAAAAGGGCAAAGGATTTCACAGAGGCAGCTTGACTGGACTCCCGCCCCCAGCATTACCAGAAGTTCCTCCCCCTGCTCAGGGCCTTAATCCAGGTAAACAAAGCCACTAGTGACTCCACCAGTTTCTTTTTTTTCTACCAAATCAAGTAAACTGATCAGAAAAACCACAAAGTCAAATTGCAAGAGAAAAAGACTTTTTGAAGGGTTTGGATTCCAAATTTAGTGGAGACACAAGTTTCCTATCCTTTCCCCCATTTCCCTCCCCCCAAAAAACCCCAAAACTGAAAAATTCCTTTTTTTTCCCTTTTTCTTTTCCATTTGTTCTACCTTTTTTATTTGCATTTTATGCATTCTTTTTTTTTGCCATTTTACCTCGACCTTTTTTTTTAATGTTATGATTCTCCCCCCCTCCCTTTCCTTCTGTCATTGTGGTCATTCCTAGAAACATAGTGACAGCACTGGGTACAGACTGGATACAAATGGTATTTATATCGATACAGTCACATGCTCTTTAATCTGCTGGTTCTTAACCCTAGTATTTCTTGTCTAAGAACTCACAATTGTGTGGGATCTCCCTCTACCTTTTTTTGTTGTTTTTCTTTCTTTTTGGCTTTATTTGCTTTTTTTGTTTATTTTTACTTTTTTAAAGCTTTATCATTGAACTCTCCTATATATACCTTCCTCTTTATATATTCTTCTAATTACGCTTCTTATTTTCATAAGATTTATCTTATTTTTTTTCTAAATTTAGTAATCAACTATTTTACCTTTCTATTCCCGTAGGTCAGTTATTCTTCTTCTATCCCTTCTCTTCATTACTATATTAATTTTAGACTCCTACATTGCTTTTTTCTTACCTCCCCTCTTGTCTTTCATACTATTTTTCTATCTCTGTCCTCTGCTCATCCTTCAACTTTTTATAATGCATGGATCTACAGTTGATGGTTGTTAAACAATACTGTATATCTAGGTGGTCAGTAATACTGTAGGTCCAGAGGGACTTAAATACAATAGAGATTGGATTGAGGGGTTGACTTTTTGTTCATAAAACATAGAGAGAGTGATAATATCAATCTAAAATTGTGAATATCTATTATCTGGCCAGCTAAAGAGCTCTAAGCTGGTTATATCTTAAAAATTATAATCTTGTGCAGTATCGATCTTGCTCCCATTTTCAAATGGGCAGAACAAGAAACTCAAGAAAAATGGCAAATCAAGGAATAGCATCTCCCACCCAATATAAGCAGGCAATGGAGCACTCAATGGCAAAACTAGAGGAGAGTCCTATAAATGCTATATAAATGCGATTGATAAACATGATTAATGAAAAGTTTGAAAACATACAGAAAGAGATACGTGAGGAAGCCATATCTAAATGAGATGAAACCATAAACAAGGTGATACATGAACAAGAGGAAGTCATACAGGAGGTCATAAGAAAAAACTTACAGAGAAAAGTGGATGAATTCATAGAATCCACAAACAAAAAGCTGACTGAATTCCAACAAATGTACAATGAGAATAAACCTGCTGAGCTAGCCAATCAAATTGAAATCAAGGAGTTAAAGTAGTCCATAGATGACCTAAAACAAGAGGTGCAAGGCATCAAAAAATGAGCAATTAGAAGGAAGGGAGATGAAGAATAAGGTAGAAAGCTTTGATAGCAGGTTAGACAATGCAAAAGAGAAAGAACAGAAAATGAATCAAACCAAATCTAGGAAATATGAGAAAATGCTTCAGGAGATCCAAGATACAATTAAGAAGCCTAATTAAAGGCTAATTGGTATTGAGGAGGGCCTGGAGAAAGAGGTCAATGGTATTAGAAATATACTTCAGGGAATCATCTCAGAGAACTTCTCAAATATCCAGAAGGGCAGGCCCATCCAAATACAAGAAGCTTTTAGAACCCCAAACGGACCTGACCAGAAAAGAACATCCCACCGCCACATTATAATCTGTACAAGATCAATAGAGACCAAAGAAAGGATACTAAAAGCAGCCAGGGAGAAGAAAAATATCACCCACAAAGGAAAACCAATCAGAATGACCACTGATTTCTCAGTGGAAACCATGCAATCAAGAACAGATTAGAAGGATATATAAGGATATATGTAATGCCCTTCATGCAAGTAACCACCAACCAAGAATACTGAACTGAGCTAAATTCTCATTCATGACTGATGGAAAAATAACAACCTTCCATTTCAAGGAAAAGTTGCAACCAAACCAGAATTACAAAAAATTATCAAAGATATTCTATACCCAACCAAACCAGCATTACAAAAAATTATCAAAGATGTTCTATACATTGAAAATCAACACAAACGTCATACTGACAAAGAAATAGCACCATCTAAAAATCATACCAGTTCAGTACAACAACTGTGAAGCCAGAGGCCCTAATGAAAGCTTTTAAAAAAGGCAGGAATTAGTAAATATTTTTCAATCTGAACTCTCAATATCAAAGGACTTAACTCTCAAATTAAACGGCATAGACTCTCTGCCTGGATCAAAAAGCAAGATCCATCGTTCTGCTGCCTTCAAGAGACATATCTTACCCAAACATTTTTTGACAGTGAGAGGTTAGAATACAGTTTATCAAACTAAGGCCTCCATAAACAGGCTGAAGTTGCCATCCTCATAAAAGATAAAATAGAATTCAAACTAAAATTAGTGAGAAAAGACAAAGAAGTTTATTAAATACTAATAAAGGGATCTCTCCTCTGGGAGGACATACCATCATAAATATTTACACACCTAATTCCAGAGCACCGAACTTCATCAAGCAAAGTTTACTTTCACTAAAACCACACATAGATCAAAACACAGTGATTGTTGGTGACTTTAACATACCACTCTCACCTATGAACAGAAAAACCAGGCAAAAACTCAACAGGGAAACCTCAGAATTAAACAAGTGTATAGACCAACTAGATCTAACAGACATCTGCAGATTATTTCACATAGCAACATCACAATATATATTTTTTCAGCAACACAAGGAACATTTTACAAAATAGAAAACATTTTAGGCACAAAACAAATCTGTCCAGATTTAGAAACACTGAAATTATTCCCCGCATTCCCTCTGACCACAAGGGCATCAAATTGGAACTGGATACCAATCTCCACCAACAAAAACCCTGTAACTCATGGAGACTGTTGAATCATCAATTGGTCATTGAGGAGATCAGAACAGAAATTCAACAATTTATGAAATTTAACAAAAAGGAGCACAAAAATATCAGCACCTTTGGGACACGGCAAAGGCAGTAAGTACATAGGGGAAAATTTATAACTCTGAGTGCTTACATTAACAAATTGGAAAAATCACAAACCAACAATTTAATGTCGCACCTTAACCTCTTGGAAAAAGGGCAACAAACCAACCCTAATCCAAGTCGAAGGAAGCAAATTATTAAAATCAAAGCAGAATTAAATGAATTGGTGTGCAAAAAAAAACTATAAAAAGAATCAACAAAACAAAGAGTTGGTTCTTTGAAAAAATTAATAAAATTGACAGACCCTTAGCAAATATTACCAAAAAAGAAGGGAGCATATCGAAATAAACAAAATCACTGACAAAAATGGTAATATCAAGATAGAAATTACCAAGATCCAGAGCATCATAAGGAATACTTTTCAAACCATTATGCCAACAAATTTGAGAATCTAGAAGAAATATATGAATTTCTAGCCAATATTAACATACCCACACTGAACCAAGAAGACCTAATCCAATTAAACCGACCTATTTCAAGCACTGAAATAGAAATGGCAATAAGAGACCTTCCATCCAAGAAAAGCCCCAGGCCATATGGATTCACACCTGACTTCTATAAGGTCTTCAAAGCAGAGCTCACACCAATACTCCTCAAGCTCTTCAACAAAATTGAAAAGGAAGGCTCTATGCCAAACTCATTCTATGAAGCCACTATAACTCTCACCCCAAACCCAGAAAGATTCATCAAAGAAAGAGAACTATAATTCCATTTCTTTGATGAATATTGATGCAAAATTTCTCAACAAAATACTGGCCAACTGTCTTCAGCATCACATCAAAAAACTTGTACACTATGATCATCACTATGATTCATCACAGGGAGGCAAAGCTGGTTAAACATACAAAAATCAATATAATTCAACACATCAACAGGAGCAAGAGCAAGAATCACATGATTGTCTCAATAGATGCAGAAAAGGCATTTGACAAGATCCAACACCCCTTTATGTTAAAAGCTCTGGAGAAACTAGGAATTTATGGAATATTCCTCAGCATAATAAAGGCTGTGTATGACAAACACAGCTAGCATTATACATAATGGTGAAAAGCTAAAGCCATTCCCTCTAGAATCAGCAATGACACAAGGATGCCCACTCTCTCCACTACTCTTTAAAATAGTATGAGAATTCCTAGCCACAGCAATAAAGCAAGAAGCAAGCATAAAGGGGATTCAAATAGGGAAAGAGGAAGTGAAACTTTCCCTCTTTGCAGATGACATGATTCTGTATTTAAAGAACCCTATAGACTCCACTCCCAAGCTCCTTAAGCGGATTCAAAACTTTGTCAAGGTAGCGGGGTATACAACTAACCCTCAAAAATCAAACGCCTTCCCCTATGCCAACAATGAGAGGAACAAGGCAACAATCAGGAAAGCAAGTCATTTTCCAATACAGCTTCAAAGAAAATTATGTACCTAGCAATTAACTAAAAATGTAAAGGACATTTTTTATGAAATCTTTAAAACCCTGAAAAAGGAAATTAAAGCAGAACTGAGGAAATGGAAAAACCTCCCATGCTCCTTGACTGGAAGAATTAACATCGTGAAAATTGCAATCTTGCCAAGGGCTATCTACAAATTCAACGCAATACCAATCAATATCCCAATGTCATTCTTTAAAGAAATAGAAGAGGCAATCCAAAATTTCATATGGAATAATAAAAGACCCTGAATAGCAAAAACAATTCTTAGCAGAAAGAACAGTGCAGGAGGAATTTCAATACCAAACTTTAGACTCCATTACAGAGCTCTAGTGACCAAAACAGCATGATACTGGCACAAGAACAGGCCTGAAGACCAATGGAATAGAACTGAGGACCCAGATATTAAACCACAGACCTATGGCCACATAATCTTTGACAAGGGAGCCAAAAAATAGAATGGAAGAAAGACTACCTCTTCAACAAGTGGTGCTGGCAAAATTGGTTAAGCACTTGCAGAAAACTAAAGTTGTATCCTTCTTTGTCACCCTGCACCAGATTAACTCCAAATGGATCAAAGACCTCGAGGTAAAAGCAGGTACACTGAAAACCTTACAAGGAGGAATAGGAGATACACTAGGTCTCCGTGGTAGAAGTTGACCCTTTCTTATTAATGTCCCAGAAACACAACAAATCAGAGAAAGTCTGGATAAGTGGGACTGCATTAAACTGCAGAGCTTCTGTATGGCAAAGGAAAAAGCTAGCAAATTAACTAGAAAGCCTACAGAATGGAAGATCTTCACTAACCATACAACAGACAAAATATATCAACAGCTCAAAAATTTGAATCACTCCAAAACTAATCTCCAAAGAAACAACCATTCCATTAAAAAATGGCCCAAAGACTTAAAGAGAGTCTTCTCTAAAGAAGAAATAAAAATGGCCTATACACACATGAAGAAATGCTCGACATCTCTGGCCATAAAAGAAACGCAAAACAAAACAACTCTTAAGATTCCACCTCCCTCCAGTTAGAATGGCCAGCATCAAGAAATCTAATAACAACAGATGCTGGAGAGGATGTGGCCAGGAGGGATCACTACTACACTGTTGGTGGGAGTGCAAACTCATTCAACCACTATGGAAAGCAGTATGGCAGTTCCTCAAAAGACTAAACATAGAGCTCCCCTATGACCCAGCAATTCCACCACTTGGGATTTACCCAATCGTCCAGAAACAAGGGCATACTAAATCCACTAGCACAACGATGTTCATTGCAGCACTATTTACCATAGCAAAGATATGGAACCAACCTAGATGTCCCTCAGTTGATGAGTGGATCAACAAGATGTGGTATTTGTACACAATGGAATTCTATGCTGCTGTCAGAAAGAATGACATCGTCCCATTTGTAAGGAAATGGAAAGACTTAGAAAAAAAAATTATATTAAGTGAAGTAAGCCAGACTCAAAGGAACTTAGGTTCAATGTTTCCCTCATTTGTCCTAAACAGTAGAAACGTTGAGCTCTCTTAGCAGAGATTTATAATAGAACAAAAAGTAGATTCATAAAGTCTTATAAAATGATGCTAAATGAAAGGACTTCCAGGATATAGAAATAAAAGCCATTTAAGAGTGATTGTTGTCATTAATGTTCTGTGTTATCTCTTATCTCTTTTGCTGTCCCTGGTTATCTCATATTGTTACAGTATCTCACTTTGTTACCTGATATATCAGATATACTTGTATTTGGTTATTTGAAATCGGATAGGGAAGGGAGGAAAACAAGAAGAGGGGTGGGGGTGGGAGGGAGGGAAATGGGGACCAAGACATGAGAAAGGGTATCAATGTATGTGAAGTAATGTCCCGTCTATCTGTGAAAATAATGTAACCCTTTATTAATTACAATAAAAATATATTAAAAATGAAATAACTGCAAATAGTACACTGAACAAAAATGAAAGAAAAAGAAACACACACACACACACACACACACACACACACACACACACCATACCTCTTGTTTCCATATTGTGGGGATCATTTTTATTTCAATTAGCATCATTTTATATGGCCATACCTACATAGCTATTAAGCTATTGTGTTCCTCTGTGAGGCTATCCTTGGAATATACTAGTGATTGCAAATGAGGGAAACCATGGAGCCTATGTTTCTTTGTGTCTGGCTTACTTCAGTTATTATGAGTTTTTCCAAGTTTTTCCCTTTCCTTATAAATGGGGCAATGCCATTCTTCCTGATGGAAACACAGAATTTTCTCGATCTATTCATCTACTGAAGGGCATCTAGTTTGATTCTAATTTTTAAGCCAGAGATAATCCTACCTAATCAAAGTTGACACAATTTCTCAAAATATATAATCTACCATTATCATATTCATATCTAGCATATTCAGAGCTGTATTTAACTGCAGTAGAGACAAGGGTTGGATGTGGTGAATCAATGGACTCGGTCCAATTGTGAATGAAAACCTGTACATGACAATCAACTAATGTAAATTTTGATATTGTTAGAGCCTCGTGCTTGTGCTTTATTGTGAGGTTTTCCCATTTCACTTATGAATACAATCTTGATCCATTCCCTTATTTGTCAATGGCAACAATTCACTAGTAGCCTAGAATTATGGAAACAAGAAAACAAGGAATTTATATCAAATTATGTTAAGCTTACCATGAATTACAATTAAGTCCTTGTATTTTGCTTTATGCCCTTACAATATTTATTTTTTTATGAAATTTTATATTAACCTAAGTCTAGTAAAAGCAAAAATCTTACCTATATCTCTATATCTGTTTAACAGGAGAATCTTGAAATACTTGAAAATAGCTATTAGGTTATGTCCACACTTCTTTTTATTTATTTATTTATTTATTTGGTCATGGGGTTTGAAGTTGGCCTGGGCACTGACCCTGAGCTCTTCAGCTCAAGGCCCTACCACTTGAGCCATAGCACCACTTCCCATTTTCTAGTGGCTAATTGGAAATAAGAGTCTCACGGGCTTTGGTGCCCAGGCTGGCTTTGAACCATGATCCTCAGATCTCAGCCTCCGGAGTAATTAGGCATGAGCCACCAGTGCCTGGACTGACTGCCCTTACTTCTTTAAGGCTACATGTATATCAGGAGTTCCTTGGCAAGAAGGTCATGCATTTGCAAGTGTCCTTTCCTTTCCTCTCTCCTTGACTTTCTGCTATGAAGCCTTGACTTAGAATACTAGAAACTGTAATATTTGATTACTTTTCTATTAGTCCTGCCTAGGTTTTGGTACTACCATAAAATATATGACCTGCTATTAGACTAAATTCTTAATTCAATATTTGTTTTAGGAAGATACAAGATCTAAATGTAGGTGATCAAGATCCATGGCCATGTACCATGGAGAAGAAGAAGAACAACAGAAGAGACAAGTCTCAGAGGAGGAAGAGCCCTAAGCATATAATAGTCCTGCCCATTGTACCACTAGACCACCCTTCCTTCTCACTGAAAGTGCTTTGGGCCCTAGAGCCTTCATTCTACATGGAGCTTGGAGATGGTTACTTCCTCCCTTGCCCTGAGATTGCTAATCCTTGAATAAAGCTGATTTTTCCTACCACTATAAGCAGCCCAGAGTTTACACTAACACTTTAATAGCTTCATAGCTCTAGAGCGCTCATTAGCTTGACAGTGCTCCTCTGAATGTATTCCAGCAAGTAAGTTTTTCTTGCAAACTATTTCTCATAATTTTAGGTACAAGCAACCAGATGATCAGTTGTGTTCTATACTTTTAAGCATTTACCACATGCCCTAAAATTTTAATTAATTGCTCAAGATATTTGTAAGGATCAGTCACACTCAATTAAAGCACATGGCTAGATCAATTACTCCCAAGGTATTAAATTTATCCAAGGCAGTTAGGTTGTTAAGGATTATTTTGCTGACATTCAAAGTTCTTGTGGTAAACCAAAAAATGTTAATATTAAAATAAAAGCTGTTCCTTTTCATGTACAGAATAGTTTTGCAAATTGGGAGGTATATGCTCCAAAAGAAAATAAACAGGCTTCCAAGAGAATTAACTAGATTGTTTAAGAGAATAAGTGGAAAATGGGGTGAAGTGAAATAAAATTTTAATTTTCTGTTTGTTTCACAAGCTGTCCCAATAGATATTGATTGTGCTCAGGTCTGTTCATAGAAGAAGCTATATACACATCTAGCTGCTAGCACCAATTTGGAATAGTCTGACAGATAACAGAAATCCAGCCATTGGAAACTAGTCTTGCAAGTAGCTTCTTTCTGAACAGCACTATTTCATGATTGAAGGTCTTGGGTCTACATGTTAACTATAGATGATCAAATGCAATCTCTTTATTTTCATCCTCCTGTAACTTTATTATTTTAATTGTTAATTATGTTTAAGTAGTTATAGAAAGGAGGTGCCATTTCACAAAGCAGTTTATCAATATAATTCGACTCTCTTTAATTAAGCTGCATCCATCTTAATTTTTAACAATCAAAAAATGGCTGAAGCCTGGCTTGAATTTCCAAAGCCTCGAACTTCTGAAATGGAATTATTTTCCCATTCTTAGAAAAGGCTCTAAAATTGCAATGAATATCTGTTCAGCTTCATTTGAAAAGCAAATAGATTCCATTGTTACTTTTTCATGTTTTTATGACAGGAACTTTGCTTGACCCAGACTGAACATGATTCTTCTTAACGAAGTCACACCAGAAAAATTAGCTAAACTGTGATTCTTCTCTCTTGAAACTGAATTCATCTCCTCTGATACAGGCACAGGAGTAGCTTGACAGCTTGCTCTAAATCCTTATTATTGTTATTTTTTATTATACAGAAATAAAGTGAATATATTGTATTAATTCATCTCTGATTACTCCTACTGACCAAAATTTCAATCATCCTTATACTTAAAAAAAAGAAGAGATAGTCAATGTTAAATTGAAAATGTTGGTAATAAGAAATTCACTTACTTTCAATAAAATGGTAGATATCAATTTTCACAAAATTTTCAGATTGATTCAAAATATTTCTCCTGTAACTATATCAATTCAGAGAAATATTGTTAGAGATATTTCTATTACTATGCTTTCTGAGATAAAAAAAAAATTCTATAGGCCGAGAGTTTGGCCTAGTGGTAGAGTGCTTACCTAGCATGCACAAAGACCCGAGTTCGATTCCTTGGTACCACATACATAGATTTAAAAAAAAAAGCTGGAAGTGGTGCTCAGGCTCAAGTGGTAGAGCTCTAGCCTTGAGAAAAGCCCAAGGACAGTGCTCATGCCCTGAGTTCAAGCTCCAGGACTGGCAAAAAAAAATTTTCTACAATCCAGACTTAAAAACATAAAATTAAAAATCTGATTTTATAGCCAAATGATTGTACACTACACTATTTTGTGTCATTTCTTGTAAATAAATGCAAATTTGATAAAAATCTAAGAAAATCAATCATCAAAACCTTTCTATTGTCAGTTATCATTAATATCATATACCTGATCACCAAGATTAGTTAAATATTTTCCTTAAATACATGAAACTGCTTAAGTCAAAACAGCATACATTGCCAAAGGAAGACAAAAGATGAAATAGAAAAATTTAGTCTAGAAATGTTATAAAAATTAGTTGAACTTTCCTAACCCTTAATCAGCATATAAAATAAAAATAATTTTCATTTGTATATTACACTTTATATTTAACTTGTATATCACATATTTTTAAGGCTTCTTAAAAGTGTATGCTTTTTACTTTTCAGTTATTATAGAAATCAAAACTCTTCCTCTAAGGTTTGTAACAAGAAATATAAATAAGAAAAGTTCACTTTTATCTCACCAGAAAAAACAATCGCTATTATACATTTTCGCAAAATTCTTAAATAGCAATGAAAATGTTACTTTCCTTTCCATTATTCATGGCAGATGACAAAAAGCCATTCCATGATTACTGTATTTGTCTTGCAGTTGTTCTAAGGAAATCACTAGATATAATCAATATTTATATATATTCCCAGTATTTGTTTTGTTTTGGCTTGGTTTTTTTTAATTAATTAATTAATTTATTTATTTTTTTTATTTTGCCAGTCTGGGCTTGAGTTCAGGGCCTTAGCATTGTCCTTGGACTTTCTCAAGGCTAGAGCTCTACCACTTGAACCTAAGCACCACTTCTAGCTTTTTTTTCTATGTATATGGTACCAAGGAATCGAACCCGGGTCTTCATGCATGCTAGGCAAGCACTCTACCACTAGGCCAAACTCCCGGCCCCTTGGCTTGGTTTTTATTGTTGGTCAGGGGGATTGAACTCGGACTCTGGGCATTGTTCCTGAGCTCTATTTGTTCAAAGTTAGTGCTCTATCATTTTGAACCACATTTCCATATTTCCAATATTTGTACATAAATTGTACCTACTTGTTGCACTTATTTCTTATTTAATAAATTTAGAATCTATTCCTAAGTCATAAGACAGTTTTGTACAATATAATTTTATAGGATACTTTAGTATCTAACTGCATTACATATTGAACCATCTACTGTAGAAAGTTTCCCAGAAATTCTGTTATAAATGATTTTGATAAACATCTTTGAAGTGTGTGTGTATGTGTGTGAGACAGAAAGCTAATTTACATTAGATAGCCCCTAATAAATACTAGTGAATTATTGTTACAGAGTTTCAATTTACTTTTTAATGCCAAAAATCTTTGAAAAATGACTAGACCTTAAATATTTGTTCCTAAAATCTTAGATTCAATTTATTTTTAAAATTTCCATAAGGGAGGAAGATAAATGGCTTTGTTTTGTCAACATTTAAGGCTCTTTCCATCCTGGAAAGAAAAGAAAAGAAAAGAAAAGGAGATTTAGTGGTAAGTCTTCCCTTTTAGTTAGAGTCAAAAATAAATCTCAAAGATGAAAACTGGGACATTCCAGTAAAAGAACTTAAAAATAGAATCTCACAATTGCACACCTGTGCATACTAATAAACATTAAATACATTCATTCAACTTCTTAAAAACCAAAAAGAAGATTCTGGGAACAATACCCAAACATGATTTTTTTAATCTTTAGTGTTTAGTTAGGTAGCTAGTGGCAGCTTCAATTACCCAACTGCTATTATGCAAATGAAATTGAAGCCAGAAGTCCTGCACCTGTGCTTGCCTCTAGATTTAATATTTCTAATGAGTTCTTAAATCCTCCTCTACAGACATGTATGTGACATTGCTCAACTCAGATTACAGCAGAGCAGGTGAACAGCTTTTCAGATGGAGACAATACGTTAAAGGAATTCCACAGGATATAGTAGACATAGGGTTTAAACACTGTCAGCTGCGAAGCAGACACAACAAAAGGACAACAAATCATTATGATGTTTGCACTATGTAGATGGTTGGCCCAGTGAAATTAAAATAATGAGAATCCCCAAGACAGGGCAGAATTCTTTGCAACCCTCCAAGCATTTTCCCCGTGGCAGGTTCTTCCTCCTTTCTTGGTAACCAACTTTCATGGAACTCTATCAGACCCTGTTGCCTTCAAATCTCTAAAGCTTTTATTAAATAAATGATATCTGTAACTCAAGTTTATTTGTAAACTATTTTACTCCATTCTTTTAATAACTAACACTTTGGATTTTTAAGTTATAAGATTAATAACGATTAGCATGGCCTTTACTATGCTATGAGGTTTGTGAGATTCAAGTAATTTATTATATGTGATTTGGTCATTGCAAATAAATGAGAACATAACAATCTTAGTTACCAATGAAAAGAATGAGTATTGGCTGGATTAGAAAATTATTTCAAGGCCAAATAAAAATTAAGGAAACGTTCCCTCATTTGTCATAATCAGCAGAAACTCTGGACTCTCCTAGCAGAGATTTACAATAGAACAAAACCAAGATACATAGGCCATATAGTATGACGCTAAATGAAAGGATCTCTAGGATATAGAAACAAAAGCCATATAATGAGCGATTGTTGTCCTTAACATACTATGTTATCTATCATCTCTTTTGCTGTTCCTTGGCTATCTCATATTGTTACAGTATTTCACCTTGTTATCTGATATATTGTTTATATGCGTATTTGGTTATTTGAAATCGGATAGGGAAGGGGGGAAAATAAGATGAGGGATGGGGGTAGGGGGAGGGAAATGGGGACCAAGAAATGAGTAAGGGTATCAATGTATGTGAAGTAATGCACCCTCTATCTGGTGAATATAATATAACCCTTCTATTAATTACAATAAAAATATACGAAAAAAGAAATGGAAATTTAAAAAATTAAGGAAACGCAAGAGACAGTCTTTACTTAATCAGACAATTTAAAAGCATGGACTTCCTAGATAAATGCGACTTTTCAATTCCACATATTGAAAACAAATTTTAAGTCAATAAGTTTACAGGGAATATTTCCCAAATTTAATACCATAGTCTGACAATTCCTCCCCAATATAGAATTCAAAGAATCCGAAGCAAGTACCGCCTTCTTTCCTATGATAATTTCCTCTTTTAAAAAATAGGAAAAATATTAAGATGTGACAAGGCATTCCAAAATAAGCAACTTTCCAAGACACTAAATATCCACCTGAGATTTGAGGACCTACAATAGTCTGCTTTTCCATGGCTCAAGCATAAGTAGAAACAAGGGGGAAAAAACAAAACAGAGAAACAACATCTCATCTGTATCTTTTTAAAAATATCTTTCCAGGCACTCTATCAGTAAATTCCTCCTACACGTAATTAATTTTTAAAAATGTTCACTATTTACAAAGGAGTCTGGGAAAGTATGTTTTTAAGCTGGATCACTGTCACCTTAAACCAAGGCACAGAATATTTTCAATGAGAAAGATATTTAATAGTATTAATAGGCCATTCCCAGGAACTTTTTATAGTCCAAGATAATCATGGTGGATTTTCTCTTTTTATTTCAGAGGATAACAAAGGGTATTGATTTAGCATAATTCTGAATTGGAATATTATATCTGATTCAACTGGTGTTGAGTGTTCTGAATGGTACTTAAAAGCAAATGTTTGAGCCCAAAACTAAGATACTGAAAATTAGTACATTTACGAGCAATTTGTCCCACACTTTTAATTACTTTAAGTTATATTACATATATTTAAAAGAAATTTATAAAGAAATGTGTTATGAATACATGATTAAATTGTTAAAACGTAAGGCATTTTAAATAATTTCAAATAATATATATTCCATTCATTTATATTTTGTAACAAATACATAAGAAAAATTTTGAGAGCAATCTTCATAATACAGCTGATCACATTTTTACCTTCTGATAATCAAGGTTTAATCCACTTTGTCCCCTTTTCCCTCTCCCTCTTCCCCTACTCTCTCTTCTTGCTGGTCCAGGAGCTTAAACTCAGGGGTTTAAGCTTGTACCACTACTTGGGTCCAGAAGCCAACGATTTACTTGAGCCATGCTTCCAGCATGGCTTTATGCTGATTATTTTGGAAATGGAATCTGTCAGATTTTTCTACCTGTGTAGTAAGGATTGTAGGTGGGAGACACGGGTTTAACTCGATCTCTTGCCTGGACAAAATTAGTATCTTAACTACCTTCCCAGTTTGCCATTTGCTTTTAATCCTAGCAGTCAGAATTACAAGGTGCAAATCATTTTGGGACAAGATATCTAGTGTAAGGAGAGAGGAAAATTTAAAAATGTATCAAAATCAATCCAGCTTTAGAAGCTGAGACATAAGCAGGAAATAAGGTTATAAAAATCAGTAAAACAGCAAGAAATTGACATACTGCTTAAAAACGTGGAAATCCACAGTCTTTCCATCCCCTTTCCCTTCCCCTTCAGATATGATGCTGCTAAATGAGTAGAAAGTATCTTTGTGGATGTGTAGGTGTGTGTATCTCCTACTAGAACAAAAATACCATTAAATAAAAGGACCAGAAAGAGCAGATATCCATGACACAAAACTTTAATTGTAAAAAAACTCCAGACCCTTTGTTTCTAGGCTTGAGTTATAAAGTAACAGGAAAACTGGGAAGTTGCTAGGTAACCATACATGTAGTTCAGTGCACTTATAAGACATAGACAACCTTGGTTTAACACCATTCACGGAATCCCTGCCTTCTTTTTTTCAGTTTTTTAAAAAGGTATTTGATTAGTAAATACTTGAAATAATTTTTCACGGCATTAAAAACCTCATTTTGTTATTTACATGGTATAGGTCAGTTTTAGAAAAATCCATTATAGCACTCAGAGAAATCTGTGTGTGTGTGTGTGTGTATCCATCCATGTATGCATGTATGCCAGTCCTGGATATTGAGCTCAAGGCCTAAGCACTGTTACTGAGCTATTTTGCTCAAGACTAGTGCTCTACCACTTGAGCCACAGCTCTACTTCTAGCATTTTGCTGGTTAGTTGGAAATAAAGTCTCATGGGAAAAAAAAAGTAAAGAAAAAAAAAGTGTCTCATGGACTTTCCTATTTGGGCTGACTTTGAAGTAAGATCCTCAGATCTCAGCCTTCTACTTAGCTAGAATTACAGTTGTGAGTCATAAGTGCTTGGCTCAGAGAAACCCTTTGAAACTTGAGAGCTTGCAGCAGATTTAGATTGACTCAGTTTGCTTGATTCAAAATCTTCCAATAATCAGCATTGTACATAGGAAAAAAATCTTTAGCATAATCTCCAAGTTTATTTTCTCCAGCTCCAACTCCCAACTCTGGGTAACTTTCTGCATCCTCCTCAGGCCTGTCGTTGACAAGTCCTTTCAGACCTCTGTTCATACCCTTCCTGCTGGAAACACACTTCTACCAGATACCTACACAGGTTTCTCATGCACTCAATGCCACTGATCACAGACATTCTCCATGAGCTTATCTAGAATGTCTCTTTTAGACACGTACTCACCTTCAGTTTTCTTCATAATTCTAATAATCGCCTGAAATTATATTATGCATTTGTTGGTGGACTGAACGCATTTATCCCACTGCCCTGTCTCATAAAATACAAACCTAACAACAAAATTGTATCTGTCTTCACATCTACTCCTATCACTTAGAAAAAAAAAATCTTGGCGTAATAATAGGTATCCATCCACTAAACATTTTTAACAAGTTCAAGTGGACATAGCCAATAATTTTTATACATGAAAAAGAACTACAATAGTAGGATAGGTATCCAGTAAACGTTTTTAACAAGTTCAAGTGGAGACATCCAATAATTTTTATACATGAAAAAAACTACAATAGAAATACAGAATTAAGTATATTGGTACTTAAGTATATTAATCAATGCAAAGCAAGTGTTTCCCAAGTAGAATATCTATAGAACTGATTTAAAAAGAAAAGCCCCAGCTGGGCGTGCTGGCTCATCCCTGTAATCCTAGCTACTCAGGAGGCTGAGATCTGAGGATCAAGGTTCAAAAGCCAGCTTGGAACAAACAAAAGGACCTGAGACTCTGATCTCCAGTTAACCCTTGGAAAATATTTATGTATTCTTTTGCCTGTCCTGGGGCTTTGAACTCAGGGCCTAGTCACTGTCCTTGAGTTTAGTTTGCTCACGGCTAGCCTTCTACCACTTGAGCTATGTCACCATTGCTGGCTTTTTCTGAATAGTTTATTGGTTATAAGAGTCTCACGGACCTTTTTTGCCTGGGTGGCTTTGAATTGTGATCCTCAGATCTCAGCCTTTTGAGTAGGTAGGATTACAGGTGTAAACTACCAGCACCCAGCTTTGGAAGACATTTTAAATCTAAACTATACTGCTTTAAAAAATTACAAAATAGAAGGGACATACCAGGCAAGAAGAGACATGAAACCAAAGTGTGGAAGTGAGATAGCTCTCATACAATTTCAGTGCAATGGAAACCATAGAAGTCTTTTAGTGTGAAGTAGTTAGAATCTTAATGGGTTGAAAGCTATGAGAAAAGACCTGGTGAGGGTGTGGCTTTCACTCACCAATTCTGACTTGGCAGACTCTGAACACTAAGAAGTCACATAAATGTTTTTTTTGTTTTTTGTTTTGGCTAGTCCTGGGGCTTGAACTCAGGGTCTGGGCAGTATCACTGGGCTTTCTCAAGGCTAGCACTCGACCACTGGGGCCACAGCACCAGTTCTGGCTTTTTCTATGTATGCAGTACCAAGGAATTGAATGCAGGACTTTGAATATGCTAGGCTATGCTCCCGGCCCAGTCACAGAAAGTTTTTGTAAAAGGAGGTTATATGATGAAGGTGGCATTTGATAACAATTAAGAAAGCCAACATTGTGTGGAAAGAGGTTCTAAATAACTCTTATTTTTTCCTATACTAATTTGTCATGAAAATTACTTCCAGTCTAGGTAATAGCTCTCAGTTTACAAGAACAAATGGTACTGCTGATACTAAAAATTCTTCCCAGCAAGTCTTCAGTGATTTTATGACAAGCAAGCATGTTGTGGCACTAGGAAGCATAAAGAGAAAGATGAGTTAACATGGCTTTGCTAATATTTTCTGAATATACTCAGCATGAAATATATATGCCATTAATTAATTATGTGACTGATCTCATTTTACCTCATAATTCTGGTTGAGATAGGTATTGGACAATGAAAATATAGTTCCCAAAAGCAAACGTACACACAGCTCCTGTCTTGATCTCATAATAACCATATGGAAAAAAATTAAAAACCTCAAAAATAAATTTTGTTGCTTAGTCATAACATTCTAAAATGTAAGTCATATATGTATATGCTGTTAGCCAAGCATTATTCATTGGGTAATTCAAATGCTAAAGGATGAACCACATTAAAATACATTACATCTGTGAGTGAAGGCAGAAAAACCAAACTCACTAAAAGCTGGTTCATTAAATAAGGGTTGTAGAGTCATCAGAGAAAGTGAGAGTTGATATGGGAGTCAAGTGGATGATTTTCACCCATGTAAAATACCTTGCTGGAAGCTGCTTTGAACAATTATGATACACTTTACCAAAATAAAAAAAGTTATAAAACATCCTGTTTTGGTACTTTCTGCTATTGATGCTAATACGTATTAAAGAGAACATTTAAATTAAACTAAACTCATTTTCAGTTTCACTTTTTCTTAAAGAGTGACTGAAACCTTAAAAAAGTCTGATTTCAATGAGTATTAAAAATACTCATTACTTAATAGGAAGGGAAAATGAGAACAGAGAGCTTGAGGAAATTTTAATATAGTCAAGACATATGAAAATGTAACACTAAAGCTTGTTGAGATTGGTTTGAGAACGGTGATGGGTACATAAGGAGAGCGATGGAGAGTAAGTTTGATAAAAATAACACTGTATATATATTCGGTTATTTGAAGTAGGATAGGGAAGGGGGGAAAACAAGATGAGAGGTGGGGATGGAGGGAGGGAAGTGGGGACCAAGACATGAGAAAGGGTATCAATGTTTGTAAAGAAATGAACCTTCTATCTGGTGAATATAATGTAACTCTTCTATTAATTACAATAAAAATATATGGAAGAAAAAGTACACTGTATGTATATATGGGCTCTCAAAATGAACTCCCCAATAACACTAACTGATGCCAATTAATTAATTAAAATACATGTAAAAGTGTATTAACTTAAACATAAAGGGCACTTATAATAGGAGAAAAGTAAATCCATTCTTGTATGCATGCATGTCAACTTTTAAATTTGTTTTTTTTTAATTAGAGTCATAGAATGTATAACTCTTAAACTAAAATAAAGCAATACTGTAAGTTAAAATGAATAAGATGAATATTTTTAACAAATTTTAATTTATTTTTATTAACTTAATTTTACTTTATTAATTTATTTACAAATTTGATAATATAGGATTGTATCAATATTAAAAATACTCATTAAAATCATTCACTCTTTAAAAAAGATACTTAAAATGAGTTAGTTTAAATTTGCTCTTTAATATGTATTAGCATAAATAGCAGAGACTATGTCCATACTCTAGAAATTTATGATTTTAACTTAGTATGTCTTAGTAAAATTTACATGAAACATTTTTTATCTGAGTAGTGAAAACAATAGTATCCCTAAAGGAATAAAGAATTGTTGAATTTCTGTTCTTTCTTATATGACCAATCTTCCACTTCGTAGGCCAAAATATACTATTCCAAGTGAATACATTTTCTTAACTTCTTGGTTAGAATGTACTGAGAGTTATATTGCTGTTGAAGTTAGCTGTTTCAATACAGTCTTCAAAAACCTATGACCATACGCCTGAATGCAGGAGCTGTGAGATATGCAATTGCTAAATAAGGCATGCATATACTGCTTTCATCTTAGAAATAGTTGATGAAAGTCTTACTGAAATGATCTATATCTTCTATATGACTAATTTCTTGAATTAACTCTCAGATCAGTCATTAATTCATTAAGATCAAAGAAAATTAAATTCCTGTTATGTGGCAAGCTATATGTTACATGTTGAGACCAAAGCACTCATCCAGTCCTTGCTTTCATACAGCATGTCTAGGAAATGGGAAAGATCTGAAGTCCTATAATTCTAAAAGGAAGAACATGTCATAATGAGAGTTTATATCCAAAAAGATCAGAAAAGTTCCCTGAGGTAAGCTGAATGAACTAGAAGGGTAAGATCTCACCGAGAACGATCTTAGTGGCAGGAGAAGGCAAATGTGTAAGGGAAGCCAAGAGGGGGAAATCAGCAAAGAGAATGAATCCAAGTCATACCTCTCTCAGAGTCTCACACTGATGCTTGGACTGGTCTATTGTTTAGCTAGTAAAGGTTGGGGTTGGGATGTGAGGAGATTTAATAATAATAGAGTCTTCTATTCTCCTCAGCTGAGAAGTTTGGCTGTAATATATCTTCAGCACCCCAGGCTTCCTAAGACTGTCTTTCTCTCTTTTGCCTCCAGCCCTATTGCAGAACACTCATGTGTTCTCTAACATTTTGCTTAACACTTTATGTATGCCAGAGTCCTTTAAAAAAAATCAAATCTGGCCGGGAGTTTGGCCTAGTGGTAGAGTGCTTGCCTAGCATGCACAAAGACCCTGGTTCAATTCCTCGGTACGGCATACATAGAAAAAAAAAGCCGGAAGTGGTGATGAGGCTCAAGTGGTAGAGCTCTAGCCTTGAGAAAGTCCAAGGACAGTGCTCAGGCCCTGAGCTCAAGCCCAGAACTGGCAAAAAAAAAATTAAATCTGAAGTTTAAAATTTTCAAATTTCACCTAGTCTCTGTCAACTGCTTGCTGTTTCCCCTTACCTTGCTTTCCCTACCCATATCTTCTGACATAAACCTGTTTTGTTTTAGATTTATGGAGATTCAAGTATGGGATATGTCTGGTTCACCATCATCTGCTGTTTCCAAATAGCTGTTTCAGATTTGACACAGTTAAATGTATTTTCCTAGACCAAGAAGGCAGGAAGATGTCAAAAGCCCTTTCTTCTCCTTTCCCTCTTCTTCTCTTTCCCCATCTTGCTCTCCTGCTCCTGCTCCCATTCTTGCTTCCTTCATTCCTTCTTCTCCCTTCCCTTCTTTTTCCTTCTCTCCCTCCCACCCCTTTCTCTAGTTAATGTCAAATTCATAGCATTATTGATAAGTAGATACTCAATCAATTGAGTCATGATCTTAGCCCACCAAGGTCTGTTTTTAACTATATTTGTATTTTCTTTCAGTAACTGTACAAAGGGATTACCAATTAACAAATTAATTTATAATACAACTTATTTGACCTATCCATATCACTCCATCATTTCCTCCCTTTCCTCCTAACCCATCCTCTCCCTTCAGTGTTCTTTGTATTATAGGACACACATTAAGTACATTCTATCTCCACTCCTACAAAATTCTTCCCTATCCTGTGGGTCCATTACAATATTCACTAACTGCTGTTTTAACATAATGTGAATAATATAATTCAGTACTCACAACTCATAATTACACTAAGCAAGTAACCCAGACTCAAAAACACATAGGCTGCACTGTCTCCCTCATTTGTAATAATTACAATGTGCCTATAAATCAACTAAATCCAATGGACAGTAAAAGACTATTATACTTGGACATGATTAATTAAACAGCAGTTTAAACATTCATGTGGTGAGAACGAAGGAGCATATTCTTGGGAGATGATCGAAATGGCTCAATAGCTATGTGCATATGATCATATAAAATGATGCTTATTGAAATGAACTCAAAGATATAGAGCAAGCAATTTTTAACTGTACAGTTCGTGGTTCTGTTTTTTCTTTCCTTTATCCTTCTGTTTACTACCTTCTGTAGCTTTTTAAAAAAAAAATTCTGTGCCCTCTGTCTTATAAAAGTTTATCTGAAATAGGGAGGGAAAGGAGAAATATAGAAATGGTGGCACAAAGAATGAACCAATTCAGGAGTGATACTCACTAGACACTATTGTGCAAATGATGTATACAACTTGAGGGGCAGAGGATCAGGAGGGAAAAAACATGGAGACTTAAGGGGGGGTGACACTGTTCAAAATAAATGTAGTCATTACCTGACATATGTAAATGCAGCCCCTCTGTACATCACGTTTACAATATAATTTTTTAAAATCTAAAAAATAAAGGAACTCATAATGAGGCTCATGATGTAGCCTGACTTGCTTTTGCAATATGTTTTTGTAGTACTCAGAATTAAAACCAGAGCTGCTTCTTCTTTCCTTCTTTGTCTCTGTCTCTCTCTCTGTCTCTCTGTCTCTCTGTCTCTCTCTCTCTCTCTCTCTCTCTCTCTCTCTCTCCCTCTCTCTCTCTCTCTCTCTTTCCCTCTCTCCCTTCCTTCCTTCCTTCCTTCCTTTCTTTCTTTTTTGTCAGTCATGGGGCTTGAACTCTGGGCTTGGGCATTATCCCTGGAGCTACCGCCCTACCCACTGAGCAACAGCCCCACTTCCCATTTTCTCATGATTGATTGGAAATAAGAGTCTCTTGGACTTTAGTGCCCAGGCTGGCTTTAAATAGCAATCCTTAGGTCTTAGTTTCCTGAGTAGCTAGGATTACAGGTGTGAACCACCGAGCCCGGCTAATCCAAAGCTTTCTGGATTGTATATACTAGACAGCCATGCTACCACTGAGCTACTTCCCCACTGGCTTTTTGCACTTACAATATGAAACATTGATTTATGAACCCAAGAGTGGAGGGCAGTTGTGTGATAGTGTTGACATATGTTTGGATATGGTCAATTAAACTCCCTATATTTTGTAGCACTAGTCTGTTCTTAAGCCTGGCTTACAACCAAACCACTACCTCCATCTGCACTGAGGTTGGAGACCTCTTGAACATAAATTTACCCCCATTTCCCTTACATTACATTATTTCTCATCATTTTGGGCCAATTCCAGGCTGTCATCATATGTTTTTAAAATTCTAATTCACACATGTTCATTATCCTTCCAAGCTGTAAGTCACTGTACTTTTATTTGCTCAATGAGCATTGATAGAGTGCTTTCTATGTTCTAGTAACTATGCTAAGCCATGAAATCACAGAAATGAATGAAAAAAATCAGTTTATATTTAGTCACCAGCATCCATGAAAGTTTTGACTTTGTACAGTCAGCACTTACTTCTGTGATCCTAAAGTCTACATGTTCTATGGCTCTGTCTCCATTCCCAAGTGCACATCTTAGTATGTGCTCTTCCTTCTCCTGCCATATCCTCCTGTGCAAAATACTACTCATTTCAAGTCCTAGTTTTTTGTTCATTTGGTTGAGTGGTTTTGTTCTCTTTCAGCCAGGCCTTGGTTTGGGCATTGTCCCCTCAGCTCTTTTGCTCAAGGCTAGTGCTCTATCACTTTGAGCCACAAAGCCACTTCCAGTTTTCTGGTGGTTAATTGGAGACAAGAGTCTCATGGGCTTTTCTGCCCCAGGTGACTTTCAACTATGATCTTCTGATCTCTGCCTCCAGAGTTGCTAGGATTACAGGTGTGAGCCACCAACTCCCAGCTCCAGTCCTAGATTTAATGGCAATCCAGGTTATGAGTGATCAATCTGGGGCACTCTGAGGGCCCCATGTTCCCATTCAGTTAGACAGCCATCCAAAGCTAGCAATGCCTCAGTCATTCTGTTTCTGACATGCTCTCCACGTCACCTAACATATAGGTGTTTTTGTTTCCTCATCATTGGATTCCTACCTCTACACTATTCCATAATTTTCATCTGACCAAGATTTTCAGTGCTCTTTCCACAGAGAGCTGTGTGCTCCAAACCAGAAATCAAAGTTCATAAAGAAATTAAGTGGCCCACATTCCGAACAGCTATTTCTTCTACAATTCCAACTCAATTAACCTTAGTTTTCTCAAAGAGAACTAACGAGAGAAATGTTTTTTTCTCATTCCCTTTCTGCAAAAAACAGAATAGAGATTAGCACTGTTCTTAATTTTCAATAGTATCTTTGGATTTGATGCATGTAGATTTCCACAAGCACTACTGATCTTCAGTGATTTATGTAACATCCATCCTCCCACCTTTTCCTCCTTGCTGTTTATCTACCAATCACTGTCATTCTCCTAATCTCTTCTTCTGAGGTTTTTGTTTTCAGCGTTGGTTTGTATACAATGCTACCATAAACCTGGTGCCTTCACTTCATATAATCATACTTGAATTAACCTGCTCCTTTGCTTCCTCACTTTGTGAAAACAATTTTTCTGCTATTTTACCAACGGTCTCTAACATCTGTGCCAGTGGCTCTTGCCTGTAATTTTAGCTGCTCAGGAAGCTGTGATTAGAAGATGAAAGTTCAAAGCCTGACCAGGAAAGTCCATGACATTCTTTTTTTTGGCCAGTCCTGGGGACTGAACTCAGGGCCTGAGCACTGTCCTTGGGCTTTCCTCAAGTTTAGTGCTCTACCACTTGAGCCATAGCATCAGTTCTGGCTTTTCTATATATGTGGTACCGAAACATGGAACCCAGGTCTTCGTGCATGCTAGGCAAGTACTCTACTACTAGGACAAACTCCCAGCTACAAGTTCATGACATTCTTATCTCCCATAAACCTCTAAAAAAAAACTGGAAGTGGAGCACTGGCTCATGTGGTAGAGAGCCAGCATTGAATGAAAAAGCTAAGGAATAGGCTCCCAGGACCTATGTTCAAGGCCTGCGACCATCACACACACACACACACACACACACACACACACACACACACACACACACACACGTGCAGTTTGTAATACAAAACATTTCAAAGATTTAAGCTCCCTGTATATCCTTGATATTAGGCCACTGTTTGATATATAATTTACAAAAAATACTCTCCCATTCTGTAGGCTGATTTATTTTTAGCTTATTAGCTATGTTCTTTACCATGCAGAAACTTTTTAATTGGATACAGTTCCATTTATCAAGCCTTTCTTCGATTCACTGTGCTTTTGAATCTTTACTCAAAAAGTTCCTCTCCATGCCAAGAAGTCCTAATAGTTCTCTTACTCCTTCTTACCCCTCTGCTGGAAGTCACACTAGATACTAAGAATATGTGATGAAAACAATTACATTGTAGATAGTAAGTAATTTTATGTTTGTCTTTAGTATTATAAAATTATCAATATTAATAAAAGAAATTTAGTTCAAGAAATGTGCTACTATTAATCTATCTTTTTCTATTTCATAGGTATATCCTGGGGTGAGTTTAGTCCATTATTGTTTTTTATACTGTACATCAAGAAAACTGGTATCATCAAATTAAACTTAAAAATCAAACAGCTCATTCTTTGAAATCATATTAAAATGTTTGCTTTTTACCTACTTGAGCAATTTTGTGACAGTTACTGAACTCTGATATGGTCATGCTTTTATCTTCATGAGAAATATTTGTTTCAAAGGGAGAGGAAGGTCATTCTCTTTCTAAATGACTAGAATCTATTCAAGAGGTAAATGAAACCAATAGAGAGGATTAACAAAGGTGAAGAAAATGTGGTTAGTAATGACAAGAAGATATATAAAGCTTAAGTCTTTGATGTGATGACAGCTATATCTTCAAGAGACTATTGGGCTTTAAACAACCACTTTAATTTGGTGATGGCTTGCCTACTTTTATGCCAGCAACTCTTCCTATTGACTAAAAGAACTAAAGATTTAACACTGTGACCTAGTCTATTGTTGAGCTTTTCTTGTTCTCATCATGTTATTATAGGCACTTAAAGCTTATTGTAATTATCGGCTACCTCTTAGTTAAATAAATTTAGGTGTTATTAAATTCCTGAAAGATTAATAACATGATCAAAGGGCAGAGCCCAGCTCTTAAAATGTATTTCTCAAACTATGGTTTCCAATAATAGCTTGGAAAGTTCATGGCCTGCAGTCAACTCAATCACTTCTCTTCTCTATTTTTTGTTAGGCTGAAATTACAAGCCATTTTTCTGATCAGGAAAGGAATTTGTAATACATCAGGGGAAAACAAAAAAACAGTACTTAGGAACTTTATAATGTGGTTGGAAAGCTATTAATAATAATTCTATAGGACAAATTCTTTGCAACATGGTTCATCACAAGAAGTTCAATTATCTAATATTGTCCTGTTGTCTCTTTTCCTCTCTGTCCTTCATTTTGTTGATACAGAGTCTCACTACATAGCCCAGGAAGGAGGGAATGTAACTCATGGTCCTTTCTACTCCAGAGTGTTGGGATTAAAGGAGTCTTCCACAAAGCCTGTTGTTTCCTCCTTCATTTTGAAAATACCTATGTGTTGAAGACTCTTACTTAACATCTTATGTGGGGGTGATTTAAAACTTTTTGTATGCATCTATATTTTATTTAATCTAATAAATTTGGATAGTAATGATTAGAGAAGACATGAGTAAGAATTTTATAAGTTTCTGTTGTTTGAGTGGGAAAAAGGCCACTAACTATCATCATTCACAGTATTTCTTTAAAGAGTTAATAAAACCATTTATTATTGTTACAAATAAAAGGTGCCTTCAGAATAGCTGACCTTGTGCTACTTCTAAAGACGCAGAGTTTACTTGGGGATAAAATTGCCTAACACAAGTCTAGCCTCCAAACTTTTTTTCTTTGCTGAAAGAACCCAATTCATTATGCATTGCACAAATTAAAATAAAAAGAGGGAAAAAGCCAGACTACATTATACAATCTACATAAGATGTGCTAGAATGAAATACTTGTTTTCTTTACTACATATGGTCTGAAAAAATATTTATAGGAACACATCATAAAGCAAACCAGTAGGGATGATAAGCCACAAGAACTGATGCTGGTTTTGATTGGATGCAAATTTTTACAACTACTTGTGGTACACAGCTGCAGCTTCAACCATTCTAGATGTTTTTCTTTCTATTATTAGATTGTAACAGCACTTCACATGCATATTCCTTAGGTAGGATACGTGTATGCTTAATAAAAACAGTTTTGAGAGTAAAAGTGAGTGCTATGAATCATTTTTCATTGGGAAATGGAATACCAATTTTTTGGGGGGAGGAAACTGATAAATTGAGATTATCTAAACCGAATTAAATTCATGTAGTCCTCTCTAAGAACATACATCTCTTTCACACATTTTTGTTTAAATTGGAATTCAACCAAAATAAGACTTGAAGTGAATTTAGACTACAATTGGTAAAATTCTTGATCTACTATTTGTTTTATAGTTTCAATAAAATTACATATAAAATATTATTCCATTTATTTAGTCATTATGAATATAGATAGAAATTCAGAAGCAGAAAATATTGAAAATGTTAAATACAAGATTACATTTAATTGTAGTTAATCTTATAGAGGGAAGTATAAATCCTTGTTTCCCTTGAAACTGTTATTGACAGTCTTTAATAGTTAAATAATATTTTTAGTGATCAAATACATTTCAGTATATCTTTTTGGTCTTGGCAGCCAGAGATACTTTTTACACTACAGCTCTAGTATAGATTCTCTGAGGCTGGACCACAGAAGTAACCAAAGGCACTTATACCAAGTTTATATTACAACTACAGCAGCTGTTTAAAATTATTTATTTAAATACAGTGTCCTATCTGCTTCCCCCTAATATAGTTCTACTTATGAGGTCAGGTTCCACAAGCTTTTCAAAGGAACTGTGGGAATTTCTTTGGCCTGCCTGTCCCAGAGAGAGACAGTGACACACCTCTTCAAGAGAAGGTTCAGATGTCCTGGTCCAGCTCTGATTTTATTAACAGGTATAGAGGTACTGGCATCTTGTGTGCATTCTCTGGTCAGGCTCACTCTTGGCCAAGGATTACTGTGGCTACACCCAGTGCATATGTCTATGTCAGCAGAACTGAGAATGCAGAATTTGTATCGGAGAAGTTTTGAAAATCTCTATATTTGTTACCAAGCCACATTTGAAATTTCCTCAAATTAAGCTAGTATTTAAAAATACTCACTGCTGAGGGAAATGACCCAAAATGGTCAAAATGAAGTAGATGGATCTTTGTCTCATGAATTTACATGGATGCATTTAGGACCGCCATAGATTTGGGTATGTATCCCACAACACACCGTGATGGTGGTAGCACTTTGAGGAAGTGGTGGAACTCTCAAAAGATGGGCCTTGGAGGACTCTTAGGTCACCAGAGGTGTGCCACCAATGAGCTATGGGACACTTGTTCTCTCTCCTTTCCTCCTCCTTTTATCCCTCCCCCCTCCCTCTCTTTCTCTCTCTTCTTTTTCTCCCTTCCTCCTTCCTTCTCTCTCTCTCTCTCTCTCTCTCTCTCTCTCTCTCTCTCTCTCTCTCTCTCTCTCTCTCTCTCTCTCTCTCTCTCACACACACACACACACACCTGCCATTTCTGTCTGTCATCCTCTCCATAAGCCACAATAACACCCATCTCTCCTTCCGATTTTGTATGTTGAAGTCACAGCTAGGTAAATATTTTCTCTTCATAGTGTTAGCTGCTTCAGATATTTTCATATGGTGACTGCCTAACATAGGCACCTATCATTTTATTTTATTTTTTTAACTTCATTTTATTGTCAGGGTGATATACAGAGGAGTTACAGTTATATTCACAGGCAGTGAGCACATTTCTTGTTGGACATTTTTACCCCCTCCTATGCTTTTCTCCTACATTCCTTCGCCCACCCCTCATCAAGTTGTAGAGTTCATTTCCAACATATTGTCTTCCAACATATTATCACTATTACATTGGCTCACTCTTTGCCCTTTGTCTCACTATTTTGTAGTTTCCCTTCCCTGTCCTAATTCAAATCAACACATATACAATATACCAATATCAAAATCAGATACAGTGAACTTTTTCTAATGTACTATGTGAAGTTTATTTTTCTTTTGTTTTCCCCCTATGATTTATTCCCTGTTGTCACCCATCATTTCCTAAACCTAAAAAGTACAATGTATAAAGAACACCCAATTTGTTGTCACAAAATTATCCAATACAAGTAATGGTTTTGGTATTGTTGAGAAAATAAACAGTAATGCTATGTGAAATGAATAAAAATTCTTACATAAAAACTTTGCTCTTTACCTTCCATAGTCTCTTTTCATTTTCACATCATAGATTTTCCACTAAATGTTAGTACTGAGATTATCCATTCCATGC
The DNA here is from genome assembly GCF_031878675.1 of Megascapheus bottae. Lineage (NCBI taxonomy): Eukaryota > Metazoa > Chordata > Mammalia > Rodentia > Geomyidae > Megascapheus > Megascapheus bottae. The sequence goes on from NC_143521.1 coordinate 13,472,235, forward strand.
TTTAAAGTCTGTGTGATTCCAAAAAGTGTCCTTAACTCTCCAACTATTCCTATCCACTAATAACAAAAATGTGCAATTCCAGTATCCACTACTCAAAGGAACGGTAAGTGTTTTTCATCAGGGGAGGGAATGCTACTAATCAGTTACACTCTAGTGAGTGTGTGTTTTGGAGGTAGAGGATATTACTAGTTATCTGAAAAAGAGTGGTGTGAAATTGATGGGAAAAGTAGGATGGGCAAAGGAGTAAGAAATAGTTATCTGACAGCTGTAGGAGAAGATAGACACAAAGAAAAATGGGGACCAAGACATGAGAAAGGGTATCAATGTATGTGAAGTAATGCACCTTCCATCTGGCGAATGTAATGTAACCCTTCTATTAATTACAATAAAAATATTTGGAAAAAAAGAAATTACTGCCATGAACACACATACCCTTGTAATACAAACTGAAAGCACTTAGTTCTAACAAAGAAAAGCATACAGAAACACATAGGATAGTATAAAAAAAAAACAAATGTCAATGGCTCTATCATTTTTTTGTCTATGTCAATGAAGATATTATAGAAAATCTCAGTTCTGCTTCTTGGATGAATACAGACAAGAAACAAGATCAGAAACAGATTATGAGGAAAGCAAATACTGCATAGATGTGATTGTTTAGCTATGTTCTTTATAAATGTCTCTGTGTATATCTGACTTTAATCCTCACATGAACTTTATGAAGTTGTGACTAGGATAATTTGCTCCAGAAATGAGGAAAATAACATAAGAAGGTTAAAAAAATCATACAAATCATTCACATAGCCAACAGGTCAAAGTTCTAGTCAGCGTGTCTGGATACTAACCACTATGATCCTGTATGTGTGAGTATGCGGGCAGGAAGGGGCCTGTGAGGAAGACAGAGTTACAGCCTACTGGCATTTATGTCTACAATTTATTTTCCAAGTTCATACTTCATAAACTGTAACTTCAAGTGCTCCATGACTGAATGTAAGAAACATGTTAATTACTTTGAGGATTTACTTGATTTAAGTATTTAACTTCTTTAAAGTACATGAAGTACAAACCAACCAATATTGCATTTTATTTGCACTAGCTGGCTTTTGGCATCAGTTTAAATGCTAGATTGTGTTAGAATATGAATTTGGCCTTTCTTCTGGGCTTACTCTGCCATGTAGCTTGCTGTTACAGTAGTTGTCGAGAGCTAAATATTTGTGACTGTATTTAGTTTAGAAAATCTGTTCTTGTACAAGAACTTTGAAGCTATATGCTAAAGATTCCTAGCATCTGGTTCCTGTTTACAATTGCAGTCTTCCAAGTCATATTTATGAGAAACAAAACGAAGTCAATTGAATGTTTACAGAGTTGTTTTAACTAATAGACAATCTGCGTGGTGCAAAAATGACCATGTCAAAAACATATATGCATTATAAAATATTTCAAACTTCCTATTTTAAAATATGTTAATAAATGTGGAAATAGGTGTTTCAAAACAACAAATCCTGAACCTGTTTTACAACTCTAATCACTCCAAAATAAAAATCAAAACAGAAAAGGTTCTTCTTGAATTTAACATGATCAGTTAGAGAATAGTGAGTTTGTGATAGCTCAGCATTTATATTGCTTTAAGTATACAAATTCCTCAATCTTTGTAAGACTCTCATCAATGTAGTTCTTATTATCATTATGCTTCAGATGACTACAGGTGGCAAGAAAATAAGCAATTTCCATGACGCCTACACTGCTGGCAAGTTAAAGAGCTGATAATTTGACCCCCAGGAAAATAGTTTCCTGAACTTCACATGTAAAACTTTTCCTCCATCTTTTATTATTAATGACTTGTCAGTTTCTCAGATATCTCACATCCATTATTTCATGTTTTGCTAAAAATATCTGGTAATTATGTCCTCAGATCTAAAATATGAGCATTACCATTTACAGCTGTTTAAAACACGAGTTCTCTCTATGCACCGGTTCATTAATTTTTTTTTCAGAAGATAAGTCCACAGACAGCTCTGTGGCTCATGCCTATAATCCTAGCTACTCAGGAGGCTGAGATCTGAAGATCAAGGTTCAAAGCCAGACTGGGCACAAAAGGACTTGAGACTCTTGTCACCAATTAAACTCTAGAAAATGGCAAGTGGGGCTTGGCTCAAGGGTAAGGCCTTAGCCTTGAGCTGAAGAGCTCAAGGACAGCGCCCAGGCCAAGTTCAAGCCCCATGACCACCCCCCAAAAAAAAGATAGGTACACAATTTTTTCTCATTTAAAACACTTTTTTAGTACAGTATATTTTGTCATCCTTTCCAACTTTATCCAACCTCGCACACACTTGGATATCCATTAGGGAGGTGGATTCTGCTTCCTGATAAGGAAGTGATATATATAATATTCCATTAGATAAATAAAATTTAGGATTATTTCTATAAATTCATATGTTTCTTAAATGTAAAATTAAGTTGAATTTACTTATCAATTTCCTTATTATGTAAGTACAAATAAAGTAAAGAAAGTATTCCTCCTCTAAGGTTGTACTTAATATTTATTTCAGTCCAATTTCACACAAAAGTATTAGAAGTAGGTACAAACAATTTAATTTGTCCAATTGGTGGAAACATTTAAGAGAGGGTAGCACTGATTTTAAAATCTATTTTAAAAACGTTAGTAATTTCTGAAATACCAATGACAAACATGAATTTAGACAATTTTCATTTCAAAATTTAACCTTGCTGCAAGGATTTCTATAATGACCTGAACAGACTGTAGCATTCACATAATCACATGTTAATGTAATCATAAAGAAAAATGGACCTACTATTTTATGCTTGATTTAACTATAGTTATTGCACATATCATTAAAAGATATAAAGAGTCTCTTTTGTCAGCGTTTACATTATGTGCTGTGTCCAGAGTCATTAGCTTTAGAAAATGCCATGGGATAGTTTCTTTGAAGAGTTTGGTTTTTAATAAATTTCAAGGAAAAGCAATAGCCTCTAAGTGCCTACAGTGGCCAAATTCACAATCAAACTGTGGCCATTGTCTTCATCTTTAATAACTACTGACTTCTAAAGTGAGTTGCTTTGCACCAGTCATATTCACTTCAGTACAAACCAAAAAAAAACGTGAAAAAGTGGTTTAGAATACTTCAATAAAATATAATTATATTAAATCTTTGATTTTATGTCCTACTAGAAAAGATTAGCTGAATTAAAATATAGTTATTTTCTGTAATATGGTAAATTTCATCTACAAACAAGCATTCAATATAGATATATTTGCTTCAAAAAATACCTTCTGTATTTCAGTTCAATGAAAAAACTCTTACCATCTACATATGCCATCTGTTTTCTATGATTCCCTCTCCTCATGCTTCCATATATACTCACATGCTGTATCTTCATAATTACTTTATGAGGTAGGTAAGTAATCTTAATAAATATTTTTTTGGTCAGCCATGGGGCTTGAACTCTGGGCTTGGGCACTGTTCCTGAGCTCTTCAGCTCAAGGTTATTGCCCCCTTGGAGCCACAGCGACATTTCATATTTTAATTGGAGATAAGAGTCTCACAGACTTTTGTGCCCAGGCTGGCTTTGAATCATGATCCTCAGATATCAGCCTCCTCAGCTAGGATTACCGGTGTGAGCCACTGTGCCCAGCAATAAATAATCTTAATATAGACAAAGAAATCCACAAACAGGTAGTAGATTATGAAAATCACATAGAGGTAGAACTTAAACTCTGATGTATAATTAAAATTAATGAATAAACAAGAACTTGAAAATATTTAACAAGGTGGTGTGAGAAGGAGATTTGTAGAATAGAGCTCTCCTTTCCTTAGTTAAATTTACAGAAAAGGATGAAAATGTGAAAATCCACCATATCACAAAATTATTTCAGTTCTGTGAATATTATGTCAGTTCTACAGGCTATAAAATGACCTGTAACAGTAAAAACCTAGATCATTCATTTTTCCTTACTGTCCAGTTTTAAAGTATGTTCCGTGATGTGACCTCAGTAATTAAAGGCATGTAGATAGAAGAAGTTATATTTAGTTTTGTAAGAAAATTAAACAAGGATAGAGATTGATGTAGATGGCTTTTTCTATGCCAAGATGAAATATTGGTTCTTATGCTTAATTAAATATTCATAATAAATTATTTAAATATTCCTGGTAACAGCATTTAGTCAGAGTTGAACACCTCTGACACATATATGAATAAGAAATTGTTTAAATATTCCTGGTAACAACATTTAGTCAGAGTTGAACATCTACCTCTGACACACATATGAATAAGACTCCCTCTGCTACCTACTCACAATTACAAAATACTATGAACAGCTCCATTCCATCAAGAAATTTTACATTATTTTAAAAATCTGTGGGCCGGAAGTTTGGCCTAGTGATAGAGTGCTTGCCTAGCATTCACGAAAACCTGGGTTCAATTCCTTGGTATCACATACATAGAAAAAAGATGAAAGTGTTGCTGAGGCTTATGCAGTAGAGCTGTAGCTCATGGTAGAGCACCTGATTAGCATATACGAAGCCCTGGGCTTGATTTCAGGAGTGAAAAAAAATCAACCACATTCTATACCTTAGAACCAGATATGCATGAGAAATATGAAGTTAAGAGTCATGACTCGAGAGGTAAAGCACTTCCATGAGCAAGGGAGAGGGTACAAGGCCCTGAGATCAAGTCCTGGTATGAGAAAAATAACACGCATATATAATTTAATATAGACATTTAATTCCTAATTTTCAAAAAAGTCTATGTAAAGAACTAATAAATTATATGTTAAAACTTCTTGATAGAAGACAAAATGAAAATATGTAACTTCAGGAAGATTGTGGTGGGGCATGCCTGTCAACCAAGTGTGTCTCTATATAAAATAAGCTACAAAAGCTACATATTTAAATTTAGGTAGGATGTAGTGGGGCCTGACTAAAAGTGAGGAAGCATAGGTTAAGAGGTTTCTAGTCAAAGGCTGTCCCTGGATGAAACAACAGACTTCATCTAAAAAGATAAATACAAGGGGAAAAAATGGGCTAAGGGTTTGATTCAACAGATACAGCACATACCTAGTAAACATGACACACTGAATTCAAAGTTCAATTCCACCAAATTGTTATAATTTATAATTAAGAGTCCTTATTTTAGAATTTCTTCTGAAAGTTACTGGGAGATCTCACAGTCACTTTACCCAGTTTCCTTCATTTTGTATAAGTAATTATCCTGTCATTTCACAACTTGATTTACTTTTTGTAGTTTCAATGTTTTCTTTTAAATTATTTCATAGTACTAAGGATTGAACCTATGGTCTCACTCATGGTAGATAGGCACACTATCAATAAATCACATCCCAAGTCATTTTGCTGTTTGTTGTTGCTGTTGTAGTGGAGTCTCACTAAGTTGCCTGGCCTGGCCTTGAACTTCTTGATCTCCTATCTCATCTCAAGTGCTAGGCTTCTAAGCATGTACTACAAGCTTATACTTAATGACTTTAACAGATCAATCAGCAAAAGTCTATATAAAGGATACACAATGTTTTTGTTAAAGGTGATATACGCAGGGGTTACAATTACGTAAGTCAAGGATTGAGTAAATTTCTCTTTGAAGATTATCACTCCTTCCATAGCTTTCTTCCAGTTTTTCCCTCTCAACTCACCCACCCAAGTTGTGTAATTAATTTCAACAATGTCTAGTGAGTATCACTGCTGAATTTGTTCACCCTTTTTTCACATCTTTTTTGTGCTGCCCCCGTAGCCTCCCCAAAACTGCTAAACTTACATACAAAACAAAAGATACAGAAAACAAAAACAGTAACAAAGGAAAAGTAACACACAAAATAACAAAACTCTTGTTTCCACTTCTTGGAGTTCATTTTAATAAACATCATTTTATACGATCAATGTATATAGCTATTGTGCCTTTGTGGTCCTCTTTTAAGAATATCCTTCTTTAGTCTCACTGTATGAATGTCTAGACACCTGTATAATTTTTCATGTTCAGTGCACTTTTTTATGTTTTAACATCCAGTGTGTGCACTTGTAGATTTATAGGAACATTCTGGTTACCATAAGTGAGGGAAAATACACAAATTATGTTTCTTCAGGTCTGGCTTATTTCACTTAATATATTTTTCTATGTCTTTCCATTTCTTAACAAACAAGAAATATTCTATCTGATGGAAGCATAGAATCCCATTGTGTATATACACTACATTTTCTTGATCCATTCATCCATTGAAGGGCATGTAGGGTGATTTCATATCTTGGAGATGGTAAACAGTGCAGTAATGAACATGTTTGTACTTGTAGCTTTAGTTTGGTATTGGATAAATGCCCAGGAGTCAAATTCCTTGGTCATAAGGAAGCTCTATGTTTAGTCTTTTGAGAAAACTTCATAGTGCCTTCCAGAGTTGCTAAACAAGTTTAAATTCCTACCAAGAGTGTAGTAGAGTTCTCCTTTGGCCACATCCCCACCATCATCTGTTATTGTTAGCATTCTTGATAATGGCCATTCTAACTGGGGTGAGGTGGAATCTCAATGTTGTTTTGACTTGCATTTTTTTATGGCCACAATCATGTTTTCTGCAGGATTAGTTTCATATCTTCTTTCCTGATTTAGAACCCCTTCATGTTTTTCTCTTGCCTTACTGATCTTGCTACATATTACAGTTCTATATTGAAGAGGAATAGAGAGAGTTGATATCCTTATCTTGTTTTTGATTTTAGAGGAAATGCTTTAACTTTTTACCATTAAGTATAATGTCGACTTGTTGTGTAACGCCTTTATATATTGAGGAATATTCCATGGATTCCTAATTTCTCCAGAGCTTTTATCATGAAAGTATGTTCACAGTTTTTTTTATATTGATATAATGATAGAATCCAGTAATATTATTTTGATTTCTGGTTATACTTGTGTTCCTCTGTGCATGTGTGTGTGTGAGTGTGTCTGTTGCTGGGCTTTAGACAGTCTCATATATGTTTAGCAGTTGTTTTACCACTGAGCTAAAAAAACACCTCCAACATGTATATATTTCTACCCTTGCAAATCCAGTTCTTCCCTTATCTCACTTTCTGGCAACCACTAATCTATTTCATTTCTAAAATATTGCCGTTTTAAAAATGCTTTACAAATAATATGTAACCTTTGGGATTGGCATTTTTCCAGTGTGCAAAATCTCTTGATTCACCCAATTTGTTGTGTGAATCACTTAAGCCATTTCTTTTCATTGCTGAAAAAATATGCCATACTACATATGGAATATGTAGTACAGTTTATTATCTATCCATCTGTTTACTGCATGGTGGCAAATTTCAGATATTTTTGCTATTAATAAAGTCACTGTGAATATTAATGTACAGGTGTTTATAAGAACAAAAATTTGTATTTCTCTGGGAGAAATGCCCAAAAGCATAATTACTGAGTTGTATGATAATTGAATATTTACATTTCAAAAAATCTTACAAGCTGTTTTGCAACATGGTTCAACACTAGAAGTGAGCGATAAAGCTTCTCCTTGTCAGCATTTGGTGTTTTCACTACATGACTTTTTTTGTTGCCTTTCTTATAGGTGTATATGATAATTTTATTGTGATTTTATATTCATTTATCTGAGTACTGAAAGGATTATTTGGCCATCAGTGTAGCTTGCTCAACAAACCAGAATTCCCAGTTCTACATCCATACTTACACACACACACACACACACACACACACACACACACACACATACACACACACGTTGAGTAGCTCTTCATGTGCTTTTTGTTATTTTTATATATTGTTTGCTTTTCTTATGTCACCTCAATATTTTCTTATTTTATTTTTAGTTTTGTTGAATTTCTTAAGTATTTGATACCGATCTGGACATGTGGTATGCAAGTCTTTTCTCCCAGTTTGTAGATTTTATATATCTTTTTCAAACTGGATTTGAGTTTTGATGAAGTTCAAGTTATCTAGTTTCCTTATCATGAATAATGTCATTCATGTCATATCAAACTTTTTGACCAGATCTAAATCCTATGTATTTTCAACAGTTTTTTATTCTAATGTTACAAGTTTTATGATTAATATTTAATTCTGTGTTCAGTTTAAGCTCATTTTGTCTGAGGTGTAAGATGTTAAGAACTTTTTGTAAAAAATGATGCTTTGTTATTACTTTTTGAATATGGATATCCACTTGATTCGAGCATTTGTTGAAAGACAATTGCTTTACTGCTAAACTTTTTTGGAAGATTTTACTAACACTGATTTTTACATTTTATTTCAAATTTTATGTTTAACAAACAAACAAGTATTCAAGAAGGGAATCTCTATATGCAATCACTAGCACAAAAATTTTAGATCTTAATTAAAATTAAGCTGAGGGTTTATATGTCATAGATACATATCAATTTATATAATTATATCTATAGATTATATATCCCATCATAGATTCTTATATCTATGTAGTTATGTTTATATCTGCAAGACCATGTCCATAATCTTGGGTACTAGAATATTGAGTGATTGCTCTGTTTTACTGCTAATTTTTTTTGCCTTCATAAAATATAAGGTAAGCATACTAGTATAGGTTTATTTCTGAATTCATTTTTTGTTCCAATGTTCAATGTATCTCTCCATCAGCAGAGCCCTTATATTTGGTAGCATGATTCCTCATATATTTTTCTTTGCAACAATTATTTTGGGTAAGTTCAAGTCCAGCAACTTATATGCAAATTTTTTAATAAGCTTGTCTATTTCTACCAAAAAAACTGACAGGATTTTGGTAGACATTTCATTCTACTTTGAGAAAAACTGACATCTTTATTATGTTGAGCCACCTAACCCATGAACATATACCTCTCCAATTCTTACTTTTATTTTATTTGCTTTAAGGTATTAGTAAATTTCTATCGCAAAGATACTTAAGATTCTTCGTTAATTGCATAATAAAGTATTTCTGTTTTCAGAATAATTCCATTGTTTTACATTCCCATTTGCACCTATTTAATATTAAAATATAAAAATAAAATTATTTTGTGTGTTGGGTATCCCGCTACTTTGATGAACTCATTTGTTATTAGTTAAAGTAGTTGGGTTTTTTATCGTAATTAATAGAAGGGTTACATTATATTCACCAGATAGAAGTTGCATTACTTCACAAACATTGACACCCTTTCTCATGCTTTTGTCCCCATTTCCCTCCCCAACCCCTCCCCTCATCTTGTTTCCCCCCTTCTCTAGAATATTTCAAATAAACAAATAAGCATATATACAATATTTCAGATAACAAGGTAAGATACTATAACAATATGAGATAACCAAGGGACAACAAAAGCGATGAGAAATAACAAAGTACATTAAGAACAACAATCACACTTTATATGGCTCTTGTTTATCTTGGAGGTCCTTTCATTTAACATCATCCTATATGGTCTTATGTATCTAGGCTTTGCCCTATTGTAAAACTAGTTTGGGTGGTTTTTGTGGTAGGTTCCTTGGGATTTTCTAGATCTCATTGTCCTGTTTTTTTATTAGTGTAAATTTTACTGTACTGATAAAATTAATTTTGCACACTCAGTGCATTTGCTTGTGGCAGGCATTCTACTACTTGAACCATGCCTCCAGCAAGCCTTTTGGCTTGTTTGGAGACAGAGTCTTGTGTACTCTTCTGTCTAGAATAGCCTCATATCAACCTGCTAAAGAGCTTAAATTAGATAACAGGCATTAGCCAAAAGTGTCCAACTTCTCTTTCAAATATCAGTGTTTTATGTTTCAAGTGATGTTATAATTTTGTTCATAATTATCAAAATATACCTCTAAAACATATAAGAAAAAGAATAGCACATGGTATATTCTCAATATTCTCAGAATCTATGACTTTCAACTATTCATTTTTACTTCTGCAGTCTCCAGAATTTTTTTTAAGTATGAGAGATAGAAAGAGATGATGCAGAGTTGAGACTCTGCATACAAAGACCACACTCTAAAGCTAAACAGAAGAGTAAATCTTTGAAATTACAATAATGGAGAAAATTTTACTCCCTCTGCAATTAGGTCTTGGACAATACTTAAATAAGAAGAAAAATTAGGCTGGCATTCAAATCAACCGGGCTAAAAGGTCATTTCTTCAAACATTGTATGATACGTAAACTCTGCCATGAATTGAACAGGTGTCTGCTATATGAAATATATCACAGGCTATATGAAATATATCACAAACTGAAGTCATACAAGGGAGACCATAAGGAAAAACACTCTCTTCATAATACAAGGTATGAACTGGTTGTATGTGCTAGTTCACACAGAGCTAAAGGATGAATGGGCACCATAAGCACTTGCTACAACTCTGGATGTAACAAAGATAATAATTATCTTGTAGTATCACGTGTTGTCATACTTCAGACAGGAAGTAAAAAGCCTAAAAACAGAGGTTGAATGAATCAGTCTGTCTGGGCCAGATGGTAAACACATCCCATATAATTTGAGTACCTACATGAAAATGATCATGTGGGTCATCTTTTTCAAAATAGTTAAAAATGTTAAGATGGTGACAGCATTAAATCAAACATGAGAATATTCTATATATGAGATGCTGTGCAACTATATGATTGGTTCGTCCATGAGGCTGGAACTGAGTGATGAATACGTACGCAATTAGAAACCAACTAAATTTGAAATCAATAATTGACAAACTCTTGTCTAGTGTAAAATAATAATTTAAAAAATCATTCTGGGGGGGCAGGAGCATGACCTAGTGGTAGTGTGCTAGCCTAGCATGCATGAAGCCTTGGGTTCGATTCCCCCATGCCAAATACAGCAAAAGCCAAAAGTAGCACTGTAGCTCAAGTAGCAGAGCACTAGCCTTGAGCAAAATGTGTCAAAGGACAGTGCCCAGGCCCTGAGTTCAAGGTCCAGGACTGACTGGTTATATGTCTTAGTATGCTACAAGCTAATGAAATATTGAGTACTGTAATGCTATTTTAATAATGTGTTTAAAACTAAAATTAAATAATTTCACATATTTAGAATGAATGTTTAAATTCTGTCTTTAATTAAACATGAGCCAGCTCTAGAAGTCTGATTCTGAATCTAGAAAGCATCTCAACCATATATAACACTGCTCTGTTGGCAACTTGTCATTTGGCCTGATCTGGTGTCTGGAGAGCTGTGTTCCAGAATAAGCCTATAAATATTGAGAGGAAGAAGAAATTCACCATTAACTTGGGAATTATTTTGTTTGGGCTAAAAGCCTGAAGACTTCTAACTTGGAATTCATCTACTAAATATTAAACATAATAGACAGCAACTTTCACTCATTGTGGCTGTTACTACAATCTAGAAAAATCTGGAAAATATCTAGAAAAAAATCTACAAAATATGAATTGCAATTGCCTATAAGGTCAAAGAAATCTCATTTCTAGAGTGTCTATAGAAATTAATATTTGTCAATCAGAGCTTCACAAAGAGCTGCCATGGGTCACTTACTGACCCTGAAATGTACTTTTAGAAGAAATTGTCTGTGCCCATGTTTGCACCCTCTGAGTCATCTAATCTAGTCCTTGGAAGTCAATCTATTGAGATGACAGGTCTTTCAAATCTTATTCTTATTCAGCAGGTCTTCTATAAGAATTCTCTGCTATTTTCATGGCTAGATACCTATGGTGTCTGAGGATTTATTTAATCACTGCAAAGGTCATGGGAAAATCTATGAATAGCTTCAAGCCATTCTGCTTAGGATTCCTTTATAGATATGATGGCTGCTGGGCTCTCTTATAGAAGTAAACTTTAGACTTTATCTATGCTGACATCTCCAAACTTTATCTGGTATTTCTAAAATTTCTCACTATGAAGCAATTGGGTATATATCTCCTTTCTGAGGAATTCTCCCTACTAGATCAATACCTTTCTCACTTTAACTTCCTCTTTTGCTACTCCTATCCCATCATTCAATCAAACAATTTTCCTGCTTTTCCCTTTTTCTTAATATTTTCCTAAGTCTTGTCTTCTCTATAGCAATGAACAAAGATGGCTGAAGTGTATCAAATAGTGATTGATCATAGACTATGAAGTAATCTAGGAAAGGAAAGCAAAATTTAAGGGGTTGGGAGTTTGGTCTAGTGGTAGAATGCTTGCCTAGCATACATTCGGGTTCGATTCCTTGGTACCACATACATAAAAAAGCTGGAAGTACTGTTGTGGCCCAAGTGCCAGAGCTCTAGCCTTGAGGAAAAAGCCCAAGGACAGTGCTCAGGTCCTGAGTTCAAGCCCCAGGACTAGTCAAAAAAAAAAAAAAGCAAAATTTAATTTAATAATCCATCCACCAGAAATGACTTGTGTAATGTCTATGGGTTGGCCAGTCAACCAATATGTTCAACCCAATATGAATATAGTTATTTATGTTCATTTTTAAATGATTTTTACATCTGAAACTACTTCTGAAATTGAAAAAACTTCCTGACTTACATTTATTTTTATAACTTATTAATCTGTTTATTTTCATGTGTATTTTGCAATTAGCTAAAGGTAAAATATTTATATGATCTGGATTAACCAGAATATATATGTTAAATAATTGCAATAAAAGTACAAGTTGAAATTCCCTATACTCAAAGTATATCTCATATTTTTACAATATTTCACTTTGTTATCTGATATATTGGATATATGCGCATTTGGTTATTTGAAATTGGATAAGAAAGGGGGGAAAACAAGATGAAGGTGGGGGTCGAGGGGAGAGAAATGGGGACCAAGACATGAGAAAGGGTATCAATGTATGTGAAGTAATGCATCTTCCATCTGGCAAATGTAATATAACCCTTTTATTAATTACAATAAAAAATACATGGAAAAAAATACAACATCTTTCAGATAGCCAAAGTTATGCTAAACACTGGAACACCAACTTTTTTTCCAGTGATTGTGTGTGTATATTTGTGCTTATAAGTAAGACCTTGTCCTTGTCCCTGAGTTTTTTTTTTCTCAAGACTAGTGTTCTACCATTTGAGCTATGATTTCATTTCCAGACTTTTTAGTGGTTAATTAGATAAGATTCTCATGAATGTCCCTGATCAAGTTTGCTTTGATCCATGATCCTTAGAAGGATTGCAATCAGGTACTACCAGTACTTGACTTGGCTAATCTAAAAATTTTAGGTAATCTTTCTAATGTACATTGCTTACTAATGTGCATTATTCTAAGGTACATTAGTTTCTAAAGTACTTATTCCTTAAATAAGAAAATGACTGTAGACATAAAGTAGAGCAGCTAAAACACATTTCATGTGCCCAAACATTTTTATTTGTTTTAAAATATTGTTAATTCCCTCAAAGGAACTTAGGCTCAATGGTTTCCTTCATTTGTCATAATCAGTAGAAACCTTGGGCTCTCCTAGCAGAGATTTGCAATAGAGCAAAACCTTGATACATAAGGCCATATAGTATGAAGCTAATTGAAAGGACCTCCAGGATATTGAAACAAAAGCCATACAATGAATGATTGTTGTCCTTAATGTATTATGTTATCTCTCATCTCTATTGCTGTCCCTTGGTTATCTCATATTGTTACAGTATCTCACTTTGTTATCTGATATATTGGATATATTTTGTATTTGGTTATTTGAAATTGGATAGGGAAGGGGGGAAAACCAAGATGGGGTAGTGGGGGGGGGAGGGAAATGGGGACCAAGACATGTGAAAGGGTATCAATGTATGTGAATTAATGCACCTTCTATCTGGCAAATATCATGTAACCCTTTTATTAATTACAATAAAAATATTAAAAAATATAATAAAATATTGTTAATTCCTTAGCAAGTTTGAATTCTGAATAATGGATATGGTGTTGCCAATGACTGCTATTCTAGTGCATCAGTGTCGTGCAGTTTTATATATAAGTGTAGATGTACTTGAAGATATTGAAATTTTTTTCTTTTTTTAGTATAGTTGAATTTTTTTATCGTAATTAATAGAAGGGTTACATTATATTTGCCAGAAAGAAGGTACATTACTTCAAAAACACTGATTACCCCTCTAATGTTTTTGTCCCCATTTCACTTACCCCACCCCCTCCTCTCATCTTGTTTTCCCCCTTCCCTATCCTATTTCAAATAAAGAAATAAATATATCAATATACCAGATAACAAGGGAAGATACTTTAACAATATGAGAATAACCAAGAGACAACAAAAGAAATGAGAAATAACATAGTATATTAAGAACAACAATCACACATTATATGGCTCTTGTTTCCATATCCTGGAGGTCCTTTCATTTAGCCTTATCCGATATGGCCTTATGTATCTAGGTTTTGCCCTATTGTAAACCTATGCTAGGAGAGTCCAAGGTTTATATTAAGTTTGACAAATGAGGGAAACCATTGAGCCTATGTTCCTTTGAGTCTGGCTTACTTCACTTAGTTTGATTTTTTTTCAAGTTTTAAATGAAATTATAAAAATGGATTTGGTTAGGGGCCAGGAGTTTGGTCTAGTGGTAGAGTGCTTGCTTAGCATGCATGAAGACCTAGGTTCGATTCCTCGGTACTACACACATAGAAAAAAATCCAGAAGTGGTGCTGAGGCTCACGTGGTAGACCTCTACTCTTGAGAAAGTCCAAGGTCAGTGCTCAGCGCTGAGTTCAAGCCCAGTACTGGCAAAAAAAAGATGGATTTGGTTAGAAGTGAATTTGATTAGGTTCCAATAAAATAATAATTAATTGTTTGGAGGTTTTGAATTCTTTCACTATATGAGCAGTTAACTTTTTTAAATTTTATTTTATTGTCGAGATGATGCATAGAGGGGTTACAGTTACATTCATAAGCTAGTGAACACATTACTTCTTGAACATTGTTATCCCTTCCCATATTTTTCTTCTGTTTTTCCCTCCCCAATCCCTTCCCAAGTTGTAAAGCTTAATGCAAACAAATTAATTTTCCATGTTGTTTTTAAATTAACCTTAAGGGTAATCACTACTTGGATTTGATCATTAAATTTGAATTCAACCTTAAGACATTCGGTACTTGAGGAAGTACCAAAAAAAACTGAAATACATCCAAAGAAATTTACTTGGCTTCTTTCCCCCAATGTGAGGAAGATTTGAAAATAAAGACCCTAACACTAATGAAGATGATCTAACACACTGAGCCTGGGTTTTGCCTAGAATTTTAATCTGAACATGGGAAACCAACTATAATTATCACTGACAGGAAGGGAAGGGAAAGGAAGAGAATGGAAGGTAAGGGAAAGAAAAGGAAAAATTGGGAAGAAGGAAGTGCAGCAACTTGAGAAAATTAGCAAATCGATAAGAAAATTCTAATTCATATGTCTTCCCTGTAAAGAAATAACACCTTCTCGGTAAAATCTAAACATAGTTTTTATTTTATTCTTAGAGTACAGTAGACATGACATAACTTTTAAGGTCTCAATTATGATTATTCTTGTATACCAGCTGAGACCAATTTTAAAAATGTATCTGGCTAGTATAATTAAAGTTATTTTGGATCCGAATAATTACAGTGTATGGTATAAGGATGCGACTATTATTTTAAGTATCATCTGTCTTCAAGGATATCAGTTATAATTTATTATTTTTCAGTGAAGGAAACCCAACTTAAATTCCTATAAGCAAATTTTTGAACCTAAGATCCCATCACCAACATCCAATATGCTTGACATTTACAGCGATAATATGTTCATATCACAAAAGCACCAGTTTGGAGCCTGTAGGGAATGGAGCAGAAGAAAGCACTCCTACCAGGTGGCAAACTAAGCAATGAGATTACACAAAGACAGTGACAGTGAAAACAGAAGGATAGTAAATTTAATATCTTTTTTACGTAGAATCAACATGATTTGATAATAGACAAGATTTCAATTAAGAATGAGTCCAAAAGAAGATTTATGTAAGTACCAAAAAAGCAATGCTTCCAAAACTGGTATTGTAAACCAATTCTTCTCATAGGTTACAATTCTTAAAACTCTCAGATAAACTAACAATATTTTAAAATTAGCATAATTAGGATCTACTTTAGGGTTATATAAAGTAGCAAGACCATGTCAATGTGTAAAGATTATTACCTTCCAGGGGGTGAAAATCAATCAACTTTTGCTACACTTATAAATGAAGTTATTGGTTGGTAAATCCTTTCAAAAACTACTTAAGAAAAGTAGAATTTTAAAGAATATCACTCTCTACATAACTGCCTAAAAGCTGTCATTATGAAATTTCATCAGTACCAGTATCCAGGCATCTAAAGACATAGCAAAGCAAGCTGATAGAGGGACAATTAAAGCACATGAATGCCTGTAATAAAGGCAAAGGACTCAACCTCCCTCAGCTCCTTCATACACTACTCAGAGCATGAATAGATGTAAGAGTTGAGAGAAACAGCATCTTTAGAGTTATGAAAAATAAAAATGTAGCATTAGCTTAAAATGATTAAGAAATCAATTCTATTTAATCTGAAGTAAATTCCATTCTCAATTAAAATGTAAACAATCTTGGGAAATATGCTATTCTTTTGTGCAAAAATCAAAATATTATTAGACTTTAGTTCATAAAATTGTTCCTTATAAAACAGTTCCCCTTCATATGGAATAAAAAAAGACCCCCGTATAGCAAAAACACTTCTTACCAGAAAGAACAGCACAGGAGGAATTTAAATACCAAATTTTAGTCTCTATTACAGAGCTATAATAATCAAAACAGCTTGGTAAAGGCACAAAAACAGGCCTGAAGACCAATGGAATAGAACTGAGGACCCAGATATTAAACCACAGACCTATGGCCACCTAATCTTTGACAAAGGAGCCAAAAAAATAGAATGGAAGAAAGACAGCCTCTTCAACAAGTGGTGCTGGCAGAACTGGTTAAGCACATGCAGAAAACTAAAGTTGGATCCTTCTTTGTCACCCTGCAGTAGAATTAACTACAAATGGATTAAAGACCTGGAGGTAAAAGCTGACACACTGAAAACTTTACAAGAAGGAATAGAAGACACACTAGGCCTCCTTGGAACAGGTTGAAACTTTCTTAATAAGGACCAAGAAACACAACAAATCAGAAAAAGGCTGGATAAGTGGGACTGCATTAAACTGCAGAGCTTCTGTATGCCAAAGGACATAGCTAGTAAATTAATTAGGAAGCCTACAGAATGGGAGAAGATCTTCACTAACCATACAACAGACAAAGGCCTCATATCTAAAATATATCAACAGATGAAAAAATTGAATCACTTCAAAACTAATCTCCAAAGTAACAACCATCCCATTAAAAAATGGGCCAAAGTCTTAAAGAGAGTCTTCTCTGAAGAAGAAACAAAAAATGGCCTATAGACACATGAAGAAATGCCCAACATCTCTGGTCATAAAAGAAATGCAAATCAAAACAACTCTAAGATTCCACCTCACTCCAGTTAGAATGGTCAGGATCAAGAAAACTAATAACAGATGCTGGAGGGGATGTGGGCCAGGAGGGATCACTACTACACTGCTGGTGGGAGTGCAACCTGGTTTAACCACTATGGAAAGCAGTATGGCAGTTCCTCCAAAGACTAAACATAGAGCTCCCCTATGACCCAGCAATTCCACTACTTGGCATTTACCCAATCATCAAGAAACAAGGGCATACTAAATCCACCAGCACAACAATGTTCATTGCAGCACTATTTACCATAAGCCAGACTCAAAGGAACATAGGTGCAATGGTTTCCCTCTTTTGCCATAATCAGTAGAAACCTTGGGCTCTCCTAGCAGAGATTTGCAATAGAGCAAAACCTAGATACATAAGGCCATACAATATGAAGCTAAATGAAAGGATTTCTAGGATATAGAATCAAAAGCCATATAATGAGTGATTGCTGTCCTTAATGTACTATGTTATCTCTCATCTCTTTTGCTGTCCCTTGGTTATCTCATATTGTTACAGTATCTCACTTTGTTACCTGATATATCAGATATATTTGTATTTGGTTATTTGAAATTGGATAGGGAACGGGGAAAACAAGATGAGGGGTGGGGGTGGGGGGGAGGGAAATGGGGACCAAGACATGAGAAAGGGTATCAATGTATGTGAAGTAATGCACCTTCCATCTGGCGAATGTAATGTAACCTTTCTATTAATTACAATAAAAATATATGGAAAAAAGAAAAAAGAACAGTTCCCCATGCTTCCATGGATTATGCATGAATAGCTTTTCTCCTTTTCTTTTATTCTGTGTGAGTGTGTTGCTACTAGGGATTGAACCCAGGACTCAGCTGGTTCTCTACTACTTCAGCCACATCTCTAGTTGCTTCTTTTATTCGTGTTTTACTAACATTTATTAACTTAACAACCATGGTTGTGACTAGAATATTAACATATCTACACTTACTCTTTTTCTATCACCTTCATTTGTTTCTCAAAAAATTGAGATTTAATGTATATGAGACAGAGGAGAAGAAAAATTATATGAAAGTGGAAGTGAATGAAAGAGCAAGGAGAAGGAGGAGAGGCGAAAAGGGAGAGGGGAAAGAAAAAAAAGAGTGGAAGACTGAAACTTAATTTTGTCTACCTAACAATTGAGTAAAACATCCTAGATTCCTTGTCTCAATCTAAGACTCAGTATGTTGATAATCCAAATCATGGAGAATTTAAAGTTCATTCCTTAATTTTTCTTTTCCTAAAAAAATTAATGATTTAAATTAAAATAAGAATAGTAGTTCAAGTTTCATTCAAAACATTTCTTAGAAACAGTAAACCAGAAGAATTTTATTTAGCTAGTCTAACCTCATTGAGATTTCTCCTTTGACAACACACTATCTCAGCTATAGTTCTATTATTTTCATATGTATTCAACTCCCACTGATTCCAATAGTAACCAACTGAATATAAAACTATGGTTTCCCACATCCAGGAATTTATTTGTAAGTATGTTTCAAATTATCTCATCTGGATTTAGTAAAGCTGAAACTCCTTAAAATATGAACTAATGTTAAGTAATACCTATCTACCAAAATCCAGTCTGGAAACATATGAATGGTAGTTTTCTACATGTAAAATTGGGAGAGATTAAAATGACATTTTTCACTTATATCTAAATGCCATTTCCCACACAGAAAAAAAAATAGAACAAAATAAGGACATTAAATTACACCAATGAGTAAAAATTGCCAAGCACATATATATTATTAAGAACATAAAGGCTGAGTAAATAGGAATTCATTTGGAGGCCATAAAAATGCCATTTTTCTTCTTGTTGTATGTGTATTTGGCCTTTTCTTTCAAGATTTCTATTAAAATGGAACTATTTTCAGTTTACCTATGGAATTATATATATATATATATTCTTATGCTTTATTAGGCACCCTTCTACAGTGCTCATTATCTGCCTTGTTTGATAGAGACATTGATCATTATTTATACTGTCGTTCATAGGCCATTTATTTATTTATTTATTGGACATGGGGCTTGAGCTCAAGGCCTGGGCCCTTTAACCTGAGCATTTTTGTGCAAGGCTAGCACTGTACCACATTAGAACACAGCACCACTTCTAGTTTTCTGGTGGTTCACTTGAAATAAGAATGCTAAATAGACATATAACTGAAAATGGAAATCAAAACAACATGAAAGTACATCACAGTTAGAATGGCTATTATCAAGAATTTAAATGCTGGTAGGAAGATGGTCAAAAGGGAATGATACTACACAATTGTGGGAATATAAACTTAAATTTGTTCAACCACTCTGGAAAGCAGTATGGAAGGTCTTCAAAAGACTAAACATAAAGCTTCCCCATGACCCAGAAAACTGGCTAGCATCTATCCAATTGATCACAAACCAGTGTACAGTAAAGCATAACACTAGCATAACAATGTTCATTGCGGCACTGTTTACCATAGTCAAGATATGGAATCAACTCAGATGTCCCTAGTGGATGAATGAATCAAGAAAATTACACACACACACACACATACACACACACAGTGGAATTCTATGCTTCCATCAGAAAGAATGACATTGCCCCATTCATAGGGAAATGAAAAGACTTGAAGAAGTTATACTAAGTGAAGTAAGCCAAATGCAAAGATACCTAGACTCCATGGTTTCTCTCATTTATAATAATTAGAATATGCCTATAAATCTACAAGTAAACCCAATGAATAGTAAAAGATGAATAATTACACTTGGACATGATTAAACAGTAGTCTAAGCAATCACACAGCAAGAACAAATAATATTCCTTGGAAAATATCAAAGGCCTCAGTAGCTAAGTACATATTATTCTATAAAATGATGCTTATCAAAATAAACTCCAAGAAATGGAAGCGAGAAGTTTTATATTGTAGTGTTTTCAGTTCTTTGTTTTTCTTTCCTTTTTTTTGGTTTATTCCCTTCTGTCACTGTTTTTAATTTCTGTAGCCTTTGTTTTATATATAAGTTTATCTGATTTGAGGAGGGGAAGTGGAAGAACAGAAATGGAGGGACAATGGCTGAACCAATTCAGCAGTAAAACCCACAAGATACTATGTTGGAAATGAACCTATACAACAGATGGGGGAGGCGGGATCAAGAGGAGAAAAACTGGGAAAGAATGAGGGAGGGAGATCCACTGTTCAAAAGGAAAAGTATTCATTATCTGATTTACATAACTGTAACCCCATTGCATATATCACCTTTACAATAAAATTTTAAAAATCTTAACAAAAAAAAAACAGTCTCATGGACTTTTCTGCCCAGGCTAGGTTCAATCTGCAATTCTCAGATCTCAGCCTCCTGAATAGCTAGTATTACAGATGTGAGCAGGTACTTGCCTTTTTACAGGATACTTCTAGTAGCAAACATTCTGTCAAGTTTTACCTTAAAAGGCTTCATTAAGCCAGACAGTGTGGCTCACTCCTGTAATCCTAGCTACTCAGGAGGCTGAGATCTGAGGATCAAGGTTCAAGGATCAAGGCAAGGTTGAAACGGATCTGAGACTCTTATCTCCAATTAACGTCTAGAAAACTAGAACTGGGACTTGGCTCAAGGGTAGGGTGGTAGCCTTGGGCTGAAGAGCTCAGGGACAGCACCCAGGCCGAATTCAAGTCCCATGACCCCCACTCCCTCCCACCCCAAAAGGCTTCATTATATCATTCCTAGTCTGGGTCAAAACAAATTCAACCTTACATGAGAGGTGATGGCATTTTATGATATTGCCTGGTAATAATAAGAAATCAATGTCACATGTCAGTTATCACCAACACAATTACATTTATGAGGAAAACATTACTTCAATTGTACCAAGTTAGTCTCACTGCTTAGGAAATAACTGGATTAAATTTTGGTCACTACATACGTAACTTGGTAATACAGTTCCGTAATTATTGGGAATACTGAAAGAAATTAAATTTGTACAACTGAAGTACCTAATCTGTTCTAGGAAAAAATGTGAGAAAGGTAATGAGCACGTTCTTGGTTAAATTTTCATTTTCTGTCACTTTCTGTGTGTGTGTGTCTCTCTCACTCTTTCACTTTTGTTTCTCTTGGGCCTTGGCAAACCATGTGCTAGTCTCTTCTCAAACCAATTACGCTTAAAATATGCCACATTAATCTTCTAAAAGCACTGTTTGATCCTTCATTTCTCACAAAACAAGCCATCTTCTCTATGTAATATCTAAGTAATCCCTATATGTTCCAGTTTTTCATGGAGCAAGAATGCATCCTATGTAAAACTTTCTATTGCTTCTGTTTTCCAAATTCATCAAAGTAATTCAGGCTTTCTAATCCAACGTAAATATGACTGGCCTACCTAGGAAGATTAGCTCTTCTTCCTAAAGTATCAATATCATTTTATTTGCATATTGCATGCTGAGATTTTTTTTTCAAATCTTAGATTGAATCCCGCATCTTGTATACAGTATGTAAGGACCATACTGCAGAACCACTTCCCCAAGCCTCAGATTGTTTTCCCTAACTGCTGAAGTAGTAATACACAATTCTCAAAATATTAAATATTCCCCTACTCTTTTCTCTGGGGTAAAGGGCTAAAGCTGGGGCTTGAACTCAGGTTTTCGTTCTTACTCAACTAGCTTGCTCACTGACACTTTACCCCTTGAGCCATACCTTTAGCCTTACTGTCCCTATAGCATCATACATTATTCTACTCTACAAAAACATACTTAACCACACCATACTTAACCTCTCCTACTATGGTCTCCTTTGCATTTTCTGACTCAGACACATTGCCATCTTCTCTTCTTGCTGTCCAAATCCCTGCAACACCAAGGTAAGGCCTACCTCTCCATCCTACCACAGATCCATCAAGTCCTCCAAAAAGTGATTTATAACTTCCCAAATCTAGCCAGTCTCCATAATAGCACAGAAAGTGTTACATAGCACCCCTGCAAAAGCATGACACAGCTTGACTTAGGTATGCATCTATTTTCACAATGCTTCATACCTTTTTTTAGTATGATGCTATAAAATTCACAAATGAAATATGTAATTGCACAATTCACCCCATGTTCCAATCAGTACATGTAGTGCACAACTGTGATGGAGGAAAAGAAATGCCATTCATCACTCAACTAAAGCTTAACGTGTAATCCTTGGGTATCCTTTCAGCGCAATCTACAAGTGTATGTGTGTGTTTGTGTGTGTATTTGTGTGTGTGTGTATGCACACATGTGATTGTGCACACATGCACATAAATAAGCCTGCCTCTAAGGAGCTTGGAACTTGAAAGTGGTGGATGCACTAAAAAGTGAAAGCACCAACTAAGACATGACTACTGAGTACCTTTCAGTCATTGTTCTAAGAAATGTACACAGTAAACCTTTACAACAACTCTGTGATGTAAGTACTATCATTGCTGTGTATGGTATTACAGGTAATAAATGGAGGAATCATCCTGATGTTAAATGGCCTGCAATTACTTCTAAAGAATGATAAGGACATATCAAAGTCATGCAAAACATTTTATTCAAACCCACTGGGTGAGTCAATTACAAAAGCACAATAATATTTTATTGAGCTTTGAATGTTGAGTAAGAGACTCTCATAAAGGAGGAAACATATAGAAGAAAGAAATCAGTCAATAAAAAAGAAAATGAAACAAATCAAAGTGCGTAGATGGCACATTTATGTTTAGAAATCATCTACTAGATCAGGAAGAATGCTATGAATCAGATAAAAATAAATTCTGATGTCAGAATATGAAGGACTTTGAGTCCTCAACTATTGAATTTCAGCTTTTGATGAAGTAGCACTGAAAGATTTTACTTAAGTATTGCTATTGTTAGAATGACCAGTGCAGTTACAGAATACAGATCTTTCTTGTTCATCTGACTTTTCATACCTCAGGTGCTACCACTAATTTCAAATTTCTTGATAAGCTCCTTTAGAAAGGCTATCTTATTAAGTAAAGTAAGCCAGACTCAAAGGAACATAGGCTCAATGGTTTCCCTCATTTGTCATAATCAGTAGAAACCTTGGGCTCTCCTAGCAGAGATTTGCAATAGAGCAAAACCTTGATACAAAAGGCCATATAGTAGGAAGCTAAATGAAAGGATCTCTAGGATATAGAAACATAAGCCATATAATGAATGATTGCTGTCCTTAAGGTACTATGTTATCTTTCATCTCTTTTGCTGTCCCTTGGTCATCTCATATTGTTACAGTATCTCACTTTGTTACCTGATATATCGGATATATTTGTATTTAGTTACTTGAAATTGGATAGGGAACGGGGGGAAACAAGATGAGGGGTGGGGGTGGGGGGGAGGGAAATGGGGACCAAGACATGTGAAAGGGTATCAATGTATGTGAATTAATGCACCTTCTATAAGGCAAATATCATGTAACTCTTCTATTAATTACAATAAAAATATATGAGAAAAAAGAAAGGCTATCCTATTTCTGAACAACTAGATCAGAGTTTCCTTTCGTTGAAAAGAACTATTATTTTCATAGCTTCTCTAGAATAGTTTTCCAATACCTACTACAGCTTATAATTATTCTTCCTGGGTAAACCAAGGTGAACAGAAAACAGAAAATTCTCAGTAATTGAAGTCATAAGACTGAATGAGGTAGATCAAGACAAACATGGCAAATGCATTCAGTTGGACTGGATTGATATGGAGCTAACAGCACACTATCACCACAGCAACTTTAATCAGAAGTAGATTACAGGATATAGGCCAAAAAAATAAAACGATACATAAAGGAGGAGAGACAAAGTAGACAGTAGTTGGGAAGACATCAAGGATGTGTTGGGGGGGGGAGTTGTTTTGAGGTGTGTGTGTGTGCGCATGTACCAATCCTGGAATGGGTCATGAATTAAGGGAGCTGTCACTGAATTTTGGGGACACAGTTTCAAAGACTTTCCTACCCAGATTAGCTACCTATTGCAATCCTCAGATCTCAGCTTCCTGAATAGCTAGGATGCCAGGCCTGAGCCACTGGTGCCGAGAAGGTGTTAATTTTGAATGAAAAAAAAAAAACAATGCCACAAGGCGCTCAGATAAAAATCAAAACTGTAAACTAAAATCTTTTTATTTGGTCTCCATTTCTATCTAGAAATAAGACATCTTAGTGAAGGAAATATATGATTTACTATTTTAGTTGTTATGGGATACAAATCACAGGGACTCAGCTTCTATAGTGATCTGCTCTTTATGGCATCAATGTAAACTATTGATAGGCAAGATAACCCAGTATACAGCTTAGGTTTTTATAGAAACATATAGAGTATAGTACTTCATTACCTCTTTATCTAGCAAATCACTTATAAAACAGACAACTATGAAATCTCCAAGTTTTAAATGCTGATAAAGATATATTCTGACATCACATCTTAAATAAAACTGGCTTGTCACAATTATATACATTATACTATTCACTCATCCAAGGCTAAGAATTTCACACTATAAAAGCAGCTGGAAAGTATTACATCACAATAATCCTTTTTTTTATGGGGGGGGTGGTAAGGGGGAAATGGTGTTTTAACTTGGCCTGGGCATGGTCCCTGAGCTCTTCAGCTCAAGGATACCACCCTACCCTTGAGCCAAGCCCCATTTCCATTTTCTAGAGGTTAATTGGAGATGAGTCTCAGGTCCTTTTGTGCCTGGGCTGGCTTTGAACCTTGATCCTCAAATCTTAGCCCAGATCTGAGTAACTAGGATTACAGGCGTGAGCCACCACGCCAGGCTTCAGAATAATCTTAATGAGGTACCCATACTTGATCAAAAATAATTAATAATGGACCACCCAAAACATGAAAGAATTTCAACTTGTTTGCTATATGGTGAGTTATTAGACAGGTAAAATTGAGAAGAACAAGCCATCAAAATAGCAAGATGCTGCTTAAATGACTGAATTTGACATAGAAAGATGATCACAATAATTTGAATTAATCTTTAAGATGAAAAGAGCAGTACATCAACTGAAATACTACATTTAATATGCCTTAGTTTCTTTATTATATTCAAAAACATGATAAATATTCACCAAAATAATCATGCATTTAAACTCTATATGCACTTTTGTGTTTAAAAATATTGGGACAAATTTACTTTTTTTTTTTTTTGCTAGTCCTGGGCTTGAGCTCAGGGCCTGAGCACTGTCCATGGACTTTCTCAAGGCCAGAGCTCTACCACTTGAGCTTCAGCGCCATTTCCGGCCTTTTTCTATGTATGTGGTACCAAGGAATCGAACCCAGGTCTTCGTGCATGCTAGGCAAGCACACTACTAGGCCAAACTCCCAGCCTACAGAGAGTTTAGTTACATACATAAGGTAGTGAGTATATTTCTTGTTGGAAACTGTTACCCACACCCATGTTTTTCTCCCGCTTTCCCTTCCCCACCACACACCCCCAAGTTGAAGAGTTCATTTCTAACATATTGTCTTGTGTACATTGCTGCTACACTGATTCAGTCTTTGTCCTTTGTCTCATCATTTTGTCATTCCCCTTCCCTTCCCTACTGTTGTCATCTGATTTTGGTAGCTGGTGTATTGCACATATGTTTATTTGACAAATTCATTTTTTAAAATGTTTTTAGAACCCTATTCAAAGTTACAGAATTAGCAGTTTCTTAATTTTAATAAATTCATGGTAATTATAGCCATTTACATATAATCATATATTTATAGGTATATATTTTTGTTAGAAAATAAGCATATATAATTTTATATATAAATGTATACATCATATTTACATGTGAATTATGATTTGTGGAAAATATATCATAGAAGCAAGCATTTGCTGGGAAAAACCTGAGTTCTATTATTTTAAGCACATTCAATTAATATATAATAAACACACATAATTTTAACACAATCACTTAACAATTTAAAACTCCATATGCCCTTGTTCATAGTATAAATACAAATGACTGAACACAGTGATGGGGTGAAGTACACTTAGCAGAGCTTATGTTTTCTCACAAATTATCACAGCTGCTCATCAAGTTATACTCACCAGCTTCAATTAACTTTATTAAAACCTGCAGTTCTTAAAAAACAACTCACATAATCATAGACTTAAGATAGCTTTCATTCTAGTGATTCCTTCTGTGTATTCTAGTTGAATAACTAAGATCACCTTCCACGTGGTTATTTCAGCAATTTTGAGGACGTTGAGGATGAGGAAACTACATTACCACACTGAGCATGTAGGAGGCTGTTGTGGAGGAAAAAAAAGATTTTAAAAAAAGAACTAAAATCACTTCCTGTGGTTAACGTTTTAGAACCTGGAGTAGAACAGTCTGTACCAATATTGTGGGTTTGTTAGTATCTTATTTATGAACATCGGAAACAGATTTGCATTGGTGCCTACTCAGAGGAGGACACACGTGTGAGACAGATGGGACTTGTATTTCTATCAGATGCAATTAAAGACTTACTGCATACACTGCTAAATGCCACAAGTATTAAGCCATTTTAGAATAAATTTACTATTGTTTTGACAGCCATTTCAACAAAATAACAGATAATGCCCGCACATGAGAAGACTGAGTAGAATTAATGCAATTTAAAATATTAGAGATGAATCTTATTAATACATTGCAACCTGCACAAATTAAAACTACAGGGATTTATGTTAATAAAAGACAGCAGGCACTTGTATGTGAAAAATTAGGAAACAGTTTTTAAATGAGCTCTCCCAATAGAAATTAGTCAGAAAATAACAGAGTGAAGCTGTTTTCCATGTACTACGAGACCAATAAGCGAAGTCCACTCACTAGAAGGCTATTTGTTCTTGTATTCCCACTACCTTCTGAGAAATCTGGTCTCAAGAAAAATGAAGTGACCAAGGAATTTATTTCTTGAAGTCAGTGGATATATTGGCCAAGGAAATTTTAAATGAAATAGGAGTTGAATACAAACTGCAGTGGGATATGAAGTAAAGAGAAGTTTATCTAAGAATTCTATAAAAAAAATAAAATTTGAATTTATTTCCAAAAGAAACTGCCAAAGTCTCTCATTTTAAGTTAAACAAATCAATAAAAAATAAGGTTCTAAATTCCTTAGAATTATAGTAACTTTCCTTATTTTATAAAATAAAGTATAAAAGTTATAAAAATGAAATAATACAAAACAGCAAGAGGATACTAGGGATGTTTTTCTGGAATACTCAATAACAGGAGTTTTGTTCAGAGAAATATTGTTCCTGATGCTGGAAATGGGTAATGGAGTGGATGACTGACTTTCAGAGATGATAAAACTAAAAAGACAGTAACAACTCAAGTATCCAAGTCACAAGTAAAACAGATATTGGCAAAAATAAATCTTAAATACACCCTTTTAACTATCAGAGGTCTACCACTTTGATAAATAATAATAACAACAACAACAACCCAGACTACCTGCTATAGTAGACAGTCTAAATTAAAAAATGCAAAATTAAAACATAAAGGACAAGAAAGATAAGTAAGCAAATGCAAGCAACATGCACAGTCACATAGAAACATTAGAAACACTAGAGCCAAGGGTAAATCATTAAAGTATCCATGTTACAGAAATAAAATTCCATTTGTATATGATCATTATTATACTATATTTGAAGAATAAAATATACATAATGAAATATAAGATCCAATAAAAATCTAAACACCATGGGTCAACATTACAATGATGTCACTAAAAATTCTGGTGTATTCAGTGAAGCATTATTAATGAAATTCAACAAACAGAAACATATGAAGCATTCATCATCTCATGAATACATAAATAGCCACATACACACAAGAGAATACTATTCAGCCATAAGAAGGAATGAAAGCCTATAATTTGAAACAACATAGATGGAAGTGAAGATCATTACATTAAGTGAAATAAAACAGGAGAATCTAAAAACATGCAGAATCTAAAAACTGTTGGCCTCATGGGAATTTAAAATATAAAGTGAGAGTAGAAGAGACAAGAAAAAATATAATCAATTCATAGCTATATTTGGAAGTTCTAGTGTCACATTCTACTATGCAATAGTATTGATGTAATACTATTACTATTACATTAGTAATAGAAATATGGCAATAGTAATAATAATAGTAATTAGTAATATTACAATAGTATTACATTAATACTATTATTATGTAATACTAATAGTATTATATAGGAGGATGACTACAGATAACAATCTACACAATACAGAACTAGACATTTCAAAAAGCTAGAAGAAGTCAGGTTCAGGTAGCACATACCTATACTCCTGGCTGCTCAAAAGAATGAGGTCTGAGGATTGTGGTTTAAAACCAGCCTGCACAGAAAAATCCCGTGAAACTTTTATCTCTACTTAACCACTCAAAAACAAAAAACCAGGTGTCACTATGGTTTAACTGGTAGAGCGTTAGCCTTGATCACAAAGCAGCTTAGGGACCACACACACACACACACACACACACACACACACACACACACACGCATACAAGGCATAATAAATTATTATTTAGAGGTTCACTATAAAAATATTGTAAATGATCTAACATTATACAATGCATATGTTTAGCCAAATGTTACAGGATACCCCACTAATACATGTTGCTTTTTTCCATATATTTTTATTGTAATTAATAGAAGGGTTAGATTATATTTGCCAGATAGAAGGTACATTAATTCACGTACATTCATACCCTTTCTCATGTCTTGGTCCCCATTTCCCTCCCCCCCACCCCCAGCCCTCATCTTGTTTTCCCCCTTTCCCTATCCAATTTCAAATAACCAAATACAAATATACCCAATATATCAGATAACAAAGTAAGATACTCTAATAATATGAGATAATCAAGGGATAGCAAAAGAGATGAGAGATAGCATAGTATGTTAAGGACAACAATCACTCATTATATGGCTTTTGTTTCTATATCCTAGAGGTCCTTTCATTAGTGTCATACTATATGGCCTTATGTATCTTGGTTTTGCTCTATTGCAAATCTCTGCTAGGAGAGCCCAAGGTTTCTACTGATTATGAAAAGTGAGGGAAATCATTGAGCCTATGTTCCTTTGAGTCTGGCTTACTTCACTTAATATGATTTTTTCTAAGTCTTTCCATTTCCTAACAAATGGGGCGATGTCATTCTTTCTGACAGCAGCATAGAATTCCATTGTGTACAAATACCACATCTTGTTGATCCACTCATCAACTGAGGGACATCTGGGTTGGTTCCATATCTTTGCTATGGTAAATAGTGCTGCAATGAACATCGTTGTGCTAGTGGATTTAGTATGCCCTTGTTTCTGGACAATTGGGTAAATGCCTAGTAATGGAATTGCTGGGTCATAGGGGAGCTCTATGTTTAGTCTTTTGAGGAACTGCCATACTGCTTTACATGTTGTTTTTATGTGTCACTTAAAAAGGAGAAAATAGGCCAGGAGTTTGGCCCAGGGGTAGCACACATGAAGACTTGGGTTCAATCCCTCAGTACCACAAACAAAAAGAAATGATGCTGTGGCTCAAGTCCTAGAGCGCTAGCCTTGAAAAAGCCAGAGGACAATGCTTAGGCCCTGAGTTCAAGTCCCAGGAGTGGCAAAAAAAAAAAAGAGAGAAAGTAAAACTTGTTACAAAAAAAAAATATGGTTCCTCAGAATAATGTCCATAATACACTATTTTATAGTATAAAAACAAGATTCATATGGAATGTATAGCATAAAATAAAACTTCTATACAATTTTACATAATAAAAGTATATAAAATGTGGATTCAAAATATAGAAATATTGTATAAAATATAGGAGATAAATCATATAATAGCCAAAATTACCAAAAGCATTACCATTTTTCTTACATTTCATATTCTATAATAAAAATGTTAATATAATCCTATTAAAGAGTATCATATTCTATAATAAATATTAAATATAAAAATGTTACCTTTAGAATATTATTGATATATTGTTGAATCCCATTTCATTTTAAAATGGCATACTTTATTTCAAATGTCATTTATATCAAAATCAAATAAAGAAAATCTATGTCAAAATAAATAATAAAATGTCACTTAGTAATGAACCCAAATAGTTAGAGAAACTCTTAACAAAAAATGATGTGAATTGTAAAACTACTTAAGAAAAATTGGAGATTCATTTTCTGAACAAGAAGAAAATAGGCAACCATAACTTATTGTTAAACCCACATAAAAATTTCCACAATCACCGAGAATTGGCTTCAAATATATCTGTAATGTTTCTTTATGTAACATCCTTAAACTTTATATACAATATATGGTAAAAATTGTCCTTGCTGTCGATCTTTTTTGCTAGTAGAGTAAGCCAGGTGAATTCATATATTTCAGGGAGGAAATGATTGTTTTAGCCAAATTCATCATTTTCCTCTTCCCACCTCTTGCTTCCTGCATTATAAAACTAACTTAATGCTTTATTTTAACATTGTGGAAGAACACCAAATCTATAAAATTTAGTCTGTTTAAATCTTCTTTAATCAAACAAAAAAAATTGAACGTATAACTGTTTTCTTTTAAAACATATTCAGTGAAATGAATACATATCTCTTTGGACTAATGGGAAAACTGCATTTGGAGTCAGACAAACTATAATCAAGATCCTTCAGTATCATAATCACTTTTGATTATAATTCTGAGTACTTACCATATATGTTTCTTGGTTCCACACATGTCACTTACTATGCTGTAGTTAGTAAAACACAGAGAAAAATGGGATTGAAACATAAGGAAGGGGCAGAGAGAGACTAGGTCTAAACCCTCTTAAAATTTTATTCAAGGGGGGTGCGGGTGACTCCTGCCTATAGTCCTAGCTACTTAGGAGACTGAGATCTGAGGCTCACGGTTCAAAGACGGCCTGGTCACGCAAGTTCATAAGACTCTTATCTCCCATTAACTATCAGAAAACTGGAAATGGGGGTTGTGTCTCCAAGAGGTATAGCTCTAGCCTTGAGCAAAAACAGCTCAGAGATAGCTCTCAGACCTTGAATTCAAGAACCATGACAGACCAAAAAATTTAAAATAAACAATTATTCAGATAGATAGTAACAAATACTTGAATAAACAATGTAATATTGATTTTTTAAAAGGAAATAAGCAAAAGCAAAGTTGGTAAATGCAAATAGTGTAAGTAGAGAGTTCCCAGAATCCACACATTATTCTATTCCTAGAAGAATATGACATGTACCCAACTGGCTTAATATTTATTCAATCTCCAACAATTATTATTACCCAGGAACCACTCTCAGTATGAGAACTTCACAGAGACAGAGGAAGTTTCTGTTCTCAAAGATTTCCTACTCTACAAGATCAAGCAAAAGTGACTGTGACTTGTAAATCAGCAAAGAGCTCAAACAGAATAAAAGGATAGGAAGATACTTTATTATGTACCAAAGTATAGCTTAAAATTACTAACTTGGGCAGTTTATACATTATTTTAACATGGAGGTTCAGTAATTTTTCCAGAGTGTTTGATACAGCAGAAAGCAGCAACCTGACATGTGGAGAGAGAAGCCATGATGCAGAAACTCCGCAAACATACTTGGGACATTGCATGCAAGAATCAAGCCCTACTCAGTAGGCTGCTAGGGTGTGGATAATGTGGATCTACAAAAATTCAAAGTCAAGTTACAGACAGAAGGGTGAAAAAAGTCTGAAGCTGGCTGGTCACTTCATCAGATTTCCGCAGGCTATCAGGCTCAGTGGAAATGTATTCTACTAACTTAACCTTCATAAGACCAATGGAAATTCATTGTTTCATTGTTTAACACTGCAAGTAAACTATCCAAATTGCATTAGCAATAATTACCTTGAGTCTTCAAAGAAGGAAATTCTACCAAAGAAATAAATTTAAAATCTGGAGGTTGCTTCAGTGGCCATAGAGTATTAAAAAACGTAACTGTGTAATTTTAATGGTCCATAAACTTACTTGTGGTCATATTTTAAAAATTAGCATACACTAGTTCACAGGCTTGATGTTCATAATTTCCCATCAGAATTGTGAAAAACAAAATACAGAATCCTTGTGATTAAATATTGATATTGATGAATTGATAGGTGCTAATAATCAAGATGTATAGCTGAGAGTAAGTAAAATTAGTATTACTCTCTTCCTTATAGACTCAGGAAAAAATTCTTGGCAACACCATATGTGAGAACCCATCACTCTCTGTCTCTGTCTCTCTTTTTTCTTCTCAATGTCTGTAAAAATAATGCGCAATATGTGTCCAATAAAATATGTACAAGAGATGTAAAAAAGAAAAAAGGAGTTGTGCTCTTCAGTCTCTTCTAAGTCAAAATTGGTAGTCTCTATAAATACCACAAATATCATAAATTTAAATGACAATGACTTAGTTTAATTTAACTACCATAAAAATTAGAAATAAAGGAGTAAGAGAAACCCAAATGTTGGTAGAGTAAGACCTATTCAGCATTTTCATATGTTTCATCAAATCGGGAAAAGAAATTTCAAAGGCTTAAGGGAGTCTTCATCAGAAATGGAGTATATTAAATTCTGTCATGGAATTCTTATAGGGAGCTAAGTGATTTTATTACAAGTTCTAAAAAGGTTAAAGAAGGGGTTGCACACATTTTAGTCATTTTTATTTAATGGTTAAGGTATCTTAAGTATAACATACAGGCCTTGGTTGCATCTGAATTTATAGTGGTCTCCAGGAGCATGTGAGGTTGTGAACCCAGGAATTCACTACTCAAGAGTAACTGGCTAGCTCCCAGCATGCAGCCTCCTCCTGCTTTGAGCCCTGACTCTGTGCATGCCTGACATCTTATCTCATGCCACCTGGGACATTGTATAAAATGTCCAATCCAACTAATGAGGGCTCCAGCCAATGCTGGATTGTAAACTAAATGCAGGTGTGTTCTTTTAATGGACCAGTGGATCAATACCGCCCCCTACAGAGCCTGTAGAAATGTAGATACAGAAAACAATGAGAAGTACTTAGGCAAAACATTGGTCTGTTCACATATGGCTTTGTAAACACATATCTCTTTCTAGCCTTCAGGCAGAATATGGTCACAGAGACTATAACCTGGACATTTGTCTGTAGAGGAGCATCAGAACCTCGGAAGAGAAAGAGGAGAAAATGGTTTCTTTATATTCTATTTTGACAAGTCAAACTTTTTCCCAATGGAGAAAAAAATGTGGGAGCTATCCATTTAAATTTTGACTATCAAAGATAGTGTATCTACAGGATAAAACCAACATTCAACAAGTCCCAAGTTCTCCCTGCAAACCTGGACAGGACTTGAGTCTAATTTGGTGAGCACTCAAGAAAAAAAAATGGCCTTTTTGGAATTTGAAGATCAGAGCATTGTCCAGACAATGTAGTTAGAACTTATCTCAAAGGCATGTGGTCTGTGAGTATGGAAACCACTAACATTGGCCCTTTAAACAAACAAACCAGGGGTAGCTTTTCTGGAGGAGGAATCTCAGGCAATGCTTGCATTCCTCAAAATAGCTATGGACACCAGGATCTAAATACTATTTAAGACCAAACAGTTTAGTAGTCACTGATCTGCTTATGTTAAAATTTATTATGATCCTAACACAAAGGCAATAAATAATAATGCCTCATTTCAGAAATGAAATGTAGAGATTTATCACATAAGGCACTGTAGCAAAGAAAAACAGCCATAATAGTCAGGTAAGGTGGTACATGCCTGTAATCCCAGAACTAAAAAAAAGGGGGATTGTTGTATGATTAGTGAAGATCTTCTCCCACTCTGTAGGCTTTCTAGTTAATTTGCTAGCTATGTCCTTGGCCATACAGAAGCTCTGCAGTTTCATGCAGTCCCACATATCCAGCCTTTCTCTGATTTGTTGTGTTTCTTGGTCCTTATTAAGAAAGTTTTGACCTGTGCCAAAGAGACCTAGAGTATCTCCAACTCCTTCTTGTAAAGTTTTCAGTGTATCTGCTTAATGAGTGATCATTGTCATTAATGTACTATGTTATCTCTCATCTCTTTTATTGTCCCTTGGTTATCTCATATTTTTACAATATTTCACCTTGTTATCTGATATATTTTATATATGCTTAATTGGTTATTTGAAAAAGGAGAGAAAAAGGGGGAAATCAAGTTGTGCAGGGGGAGGCGGGGAGGGAAATGGGGACCATGACATGAGAAAGGGTATCAAGTAATGTACCTTCTATCTGGTGAATATAACGTAACCCTTCTATTAATTACAATAAAAATATATGAAAAAAAAGATTGTTTAAGTCTAACCTGGAAAGGTGGCCCTGGAGAAGCCACTGACATTAAACCAATATCTAAAAAAAAGAAAAAGAAAAAAAGTTAGGTGCCAATAGCTAGTGTTTGTAATCTCAGGAGGCTGAGATCTGAGAATCGAAGTTCAAAGCCAGCCTAGGCATGAAAGAGCCTTATTAAGAACCAAACACTAGAAGTGATACTTTGAACTGAAGAGCTCAGGGAAAGTGCCCAGGCCCAGAGTTCAAGATGCATAACTGACCAAAAACAACAACAACAACAAAAAAAAAAACCTGTACCACATTGTTTTAAATTATGTACTTGTGATATTAAAATAAATTGGGATAAAGAGTAAAACTTTTGATCAACATTTTGTCATCTTTGTTTCATTTACTAGTTCTTTCCATTTTTCTGTTCTTCCTTTTTTCTTCTCCACTTAAACCTCTCACATGATATCACTTTCCTCAATTATTTCTATAGCTATCACAAAAACATTTTTACATAATTACAGTAATCAAGCCTAACATTAGCAAAACTCCATTAGTATTGTCTAATGTTGTCTATATCAAATTACCTTCAAAATGGCATTGATAGAATTGGCTTATCGAAGTTGTCATCATAAATTGTACATATTTAATTAGCTTCCATCCTCCCATATATCATGTAAACTATAACTAGTTTTATCAGTGCCATGTTCAATTTCTTGTCAAGAATACTTCAAAGGTGGCAAATATTTACAGCATCTTGTGAGGGGACAGCCCCTGTCTATTTACCTCTGTTTAGCTTTACTAGCCCTAGATGATACTGTTCCTAGATTTTCCATTGTAAAATGACTTATCAGTCTTCTTTCTAATGTTTCATCATTCATTGATCTTAGTGACTCAATAAATTACTTCTTTTTAAAAATTTTATTATTATCACAAACATGATGTACAGATGAATTGTAGTTACCTAAGAGGGGTAAAGAGTACATTTCTTTTTAGACAACATCACCCCTTCCCTCACTATTTCTCCCTCCCACTCTCACTCACAAGGTGTATAGTTCATTTTCAACACAGTGTATCAGGAATAGCACTGCTGCATTTGTTCACCCTTTGTCCCTCCATTTCTGTGCCTCCCTTATCCTCCCAAAGACAGGCCAACAAACAGAACAAAGAGAAAATTAAACAAAACAACAGGTAAAAAAACTTATTTCCATTTCATGGAATTCATTTCAATTAATATTATTGCACACGACCAAAGTGACATAGGCATTGTCCCTTTGTGTTCCTCCCTTAACAGTATCCTTCCTTTGGTTTTTCTATGAGTAAGTATCTAGAATCCTGTATAACTTACCATGTGTCTATAAAACATGATTTGTAAAAGCTGGTTTCATCTATATTAATAAACTAGGATTTTCTACAAAGAACCTTCTTTCATCATCTTGAGGCATTTCTTTCCTTTTTCTTTATTGTTAAGGTGATATACAGGAGATTACAGTTACATACCTAAGGTAGTGAGTACATTTCTTGTCGAACATTGTTACCCCTCCCTCATTTTTCTCCCACTTTCCTGCCTTGGGTCATCGCCATACTGAAATACAATCTTCATGACAGGATAATGCTTCTTTCCTTCAGTAGACATATAAAAATGTAACATGCTTTAAAATGTTTGCACTATTTTATTTTAGTTGAAGCTGAAGTTTATAACAATTTTACTTATTTTTCCACCCAAAAGTTATATTAATAAAGGAAAATCAAAGCTAAAATTTGTTACAGAAGTTTTTAGAGAAAGGAAAATAAGGTGTACAAAGAAAATTTTCAACTCTGGATCTCTACTTTAAGCAATTTTTGTCATCAGTATTTACTCATATGGTTAGATTTATAAAACATATCAGTTAATACAATCAACCTTACTGGATATTTTTTAATGAATATGATTTAAGTATTTTTACTAAAGATCAACTTTTATATATGACCTGTTCCATTATTCATTGTGTTAGAACATCAAATTTACCAGAGGCATTTAATAACTAAGTCATTAAGTGACATTTAATAACTAAGACATTAAGTGACATTTTTCTAAATTCTGGAATAATGCTTTGCTATGCTACAAAGAAAGAAAACTAACAGTTAATAGGATTGTCATGATAATAAAGAAAAATTGCATAGAAGAATAAGCACCAAAATGTAGGCCAATACTATATTATAAACAGACTGCTGCCTCTTATAACTTCAGCCCAGTCCAGTGAAAACTTTTCCTTCATACTAGTACATTGTTCTTTATTATTGTAACTTGAACTATCTGTAAAATGTATGTGTCACTATAGCCTAAATGTCAAGACACTTTATTAAATTTATGTACTAAAACTGTCTTGTTACTTAAATGACTTAGAGATTTCTTGGGAGTCTTATAATTCTGAGTGGTATTTTAAACACTCTAAGAGCACTATGTGGACAATATACTTAAAGAAATCATAGAAATATCATCTAGAGAAAGATGACTGATCAATTTTCCTCTCCATCTCCACTATTTGCTCATGGTCAGATAAAAGAGAAAAGCCACTAGAGACACTTCAGATATTACTGAAGAGTAGAATGTTGGATGTTCTTATTGATCCAGTACACATTTCTTCTAAAGGAATTTCAAGCATAATAAAATATTTCCTTAAATACTATATTCCTAATAGAATTGCCACCTGTGCAGTTAGAATGGAACCATTTTACAAGATCTAACTCTTCCACTTCTTTTATTACTATCTAGGTTCAAACAGTAAGTGTTTTTCATATAATCATTCAAAGCAAGGATATTACCACATTTTCAAATTCTAGGAGAAACATATTGTGTCTGCTTACATCATTAGATGGATGTTCTAAATTAAATGATTGATAATGATTATTAGCCATCTTCCAAGTCATATTCTAGATAATTCTCTGATGGACAAAATGGAGGGGGAATGCATGGTAAAAATTGATATCTCCATATATTGTTAATAATAAATATACAATACTTCAAATATATTTTCTATTGTCAAGTGTAAAATTAGTTACCTATATTTTTGCTCTGACACTAATTAGCATGTACTTTTAAAAATAAGTCGCTTTTAAATCCCCAGGGTAATACATATTTTCCTCAATCTGAAAAATAAGGAAATACAGAGTAGGTCTCCAAGCTCCTTTTCAGTATTAAACTTTTATCAGCATTTAGTGGCAATAGTCAGTAATTTATATTCTCTATAGAAAAAAACTCATATTAGCAAACTTACTGAATATAAGCTTTGGAAACCCAGTAAAATAGATTAATCTATTATGAACCTAACCACAGAATTTTTTTTAATTTATTTATTTTTTTTTTTTTTTGCCAGTCCCGGGCTTGAGCTCAGGGCCTGAGCACTGTCCTTGGAATTTTCTCAAGGCTAGAGCTCTACCACTTGAGCCTCAGCACCATTTCCAGCTTTTTTCTATGTATGTGGTACCAAGGAATCGAACCCGGGTCTTCATGCATGCTGGGCAAGCACTTTAACCACTAGGCCAAACTCCCGGCCCCTAACCACAGAATTTAAAAAAAAAAAAGTAACTACCCTTATTTGAGTTGAGCATATCTGACAGTGAGTCTGAAGTCCGTTAAACTCTATTACATAGATCTTAAAAATGTATCATTTGCTATGTGGTTAAAGAGATTTTATTAGTTTTGGCTGGTCATTTAAAATATTACACTTAGGTTTTTGTGACACATGGAAACAACCCCAAAACAATCAGTTGCCAACTTTTCAACCCCTCTTTCATTTCGAAGAAGCTTAATGCCTGGACTATTTACCCATTTTGTCTTTGTGCTAGTCCTAAGACTTAAACATTAGGCCAGAGCATTTTTGTTTAAAGCTAACACTCTTATGAACCACACCTCCAATTCTGGCTTTTTATTTTTGGTAGTTTGGGAAGCAAGAATCACAGACTTTACAGCTCTGGTAGGCTTTGAGCTGTGATCTTTAAATCTCAGCCTTTAAAGGAGTGAGACTTACAGGTAGCAGCCACTGGAGTCCAGATTGGACTATTTAGCTTTGGTAAAACATGAAACCCTTTGCCTTGTGCTGATACGAATCCATTCAACAGTGTTGCCCCTTCTGAGAAATACTAGGATTGAACATTGCCAGTGATCATATATGACATCTTTTTCTTAGAACATGCCATCTGATTATGTTGCTTAGGGAAACTAATGATGTAAAAATACAGCCTTGGGTTTTTGATAGATTTCCAGTTTTGGACATCAGTTGATCTTTAAAAATATCATTTGCTTGACATCCTAAAAACTTTACAAGAAGGAACAAGAGATACACTAGACCTCCTTGGCACAGGTCAAAACTTTCTAAACCCAGAAACACAACAAATTTGAACAAATTTGGGACTGCATTAAATTGTAGAGCTTCTGTATGGAAAAGGATAATGCTAGCAAGTTAAATAGAAAGCCCACAGAGTGGGAGAAGATCTTCATTAACCATACAACAGACAAGGGCCTCATATCTAAAAGATATCAACAGCTCAAAAAAATTGAATCTCCAAAACAAATCTTCAAAGAAACAACCATTCTATTAAAAGAGATGGGCCATAATGGGCCAAAGACTTAAAGAGAGTCTTCTCTGAAGAAGAAACAAAAATGGCCTATAGACACATGAAGAAATGCTCAACATCTCCGGTCATAAAACAAATGCAAATCAAAACAACTCTAAGATTCCACCTCACTCCAGTTAGAATGGCCAGGATCAGGAAAACGAATGACAACAGATGCTGGAGGGGATGTGGCCAGGAGGGATCACTACTACACTGTTGATGGGAGTGCAAACCCATTCAAACACTATGGAAAGCAGTGTGGCAGTGCCTCAAAAGGCTAAACAAAGAACTCCCCTATGACCCAGCAATTCCACTACTTGGCATTTACCCAACCATCCAGAAACAAGGACATACTAAATCCACTAGCACAACAATGTTCATTGCAGCACTATTCACCATAGCAAAGACATGGAACCAACCTAGATGTCCCTCAGTTAATGAGTGGCTCAACAAGTTATGGTATTTGTACACAATGCTGCTGTCAGAAAGAATGACATCGCCCCATTTGTTAGGAAATGGAAAGACTTAGAAAAAATCATATTAAGTGAAGTAAGCCAGACTCAAAGGAACTTAGGCTCAATGGTTTCCCTCATTCGTCATAATCAGTAGAAACCTTGGGCTCTACTAGCAGAGATCTGCAATAGAGCAAAATCTGGATACATAAGGCTATATAATGTGAAGCTAATTGAAAGGACTTCCAGGATATTGAAACAAAAGCCATATAATGAATGATTGTTGTCCTTAATGTACTATGTTGTCTCTCATCTCCTTTGCTGTCCCTTGGTTATCTCATATTGGTATAGTATCTCACTTTGTTATCTGATATATTGAATTTATTTATATTTGGATATTTAAAATTTGATAGGGAAGGGGGGAAAACCAAGACGGGTGGGGGGTGGGGGGGGAGGGAAATGGGTACCAAGACATGTGAAAGGGTATCAATGTATGTGAATTAATGCACCTTCTATCTGGCAAATATCATGTAACCCTTTTACTAATTACAATAAAAAAATAGAAAAAAAATAAAAGAGATGGGCCAAAGACTTAAAGCAAGTCTTCTCTGAAGAATAAATACAAATGACCTATAGACACATGAAGAAATGCTCAACATCTCTGGCCATAAAGGAAATGCAAATCAAAACAAATTTGGAATTCCATCTAACTCCAGTTAGAATGGCCATGATCAAGAAATCCAATAACAACAGATGCTGGCAGAGATGGGGCCAGGAGAGATCACTACTACACTGTTGTTGGGAGGGCAAACTCGTTCAGCCACTATGGAAAGCAGTATGGCAGTTCCTCAAAAGACTAAACATAGATCTCCCCTGTGACCCAGCAATTCCACTACTTGGCATTTACCCAGTCATCCAGAAACAAGGGCATACTAAATCCACTAGCACAACAATGTTCATTGCAGCACTACTTATCATAGCATACATATGAAACCAACCCAGATGGCCCCTCAGTAGATGATTGGATCAGAAAGATGTGATCCAATTCCATTTATGCAAAATGGAATTCTATGCTGCCATCAGAAAGAATGACATTGCCCCATTTGTAAGGAAATGGAAAGACTTAGAAAAAAATCATACTAAGTAAGCCAGACCCAAAGGAACATAGGCTCAATGGTTTCCCTCATTTGTAATAATTAGTACAAACCTAGGACTCTCCTAGCAGAGGATTACAATAGCTTCCCTTTGGTTAATCTCATATGATTACAGTATTTGACTTTGTTACCTGTATATAAATGTATATATATATATATATGTTTATTTGAAATAGGAGGGAAAAAATTAGGGGAGAGGGTGGGGGAAGGGAAATGGGGTCAGAAACATGAGAAGGGGTATCAATGTGTGAGAAATAATGCACTTTCTATCTGGTGAATATAACTTTAAGCCTCAACAAGGGCAAAAAATTTTAACTTTTAAAATAATTAATCTAATTATTGACGCAGATTAACTTGGAGATCAGGCCTGAAAATCAGAGGAAATAAATCTAGACAGGTAGAGAAAATACCCTTCACCTTACATTGTTGAGCAAAATTTGAGCCAATTTTCAGAGATATTTACATTAGAATAAAACGGAAGTTAAGTTCAAGCAGTCAGAAACAGCCAATTGACATAAAGCATAAGAATATGACTGGGAGGTCCAGGAGTTTGGCCTAGTGATAGAGTGCTTGCCTAGCATGCACGAAAAGCCGAGTTTGATTCCTCGGCATCACATATACATAGAAAAAGCCAGAAATGGTGCTGTGGCTCAAGTGGTAGAGATCTAGCCTTGAGAAAGCCCAAGGACAGTGCTTAGGCCCTGTGTTCAAGACCCAGGACTGGCAAAAATAAAATAAAAAGACTATGACTAAGGACACTTCTGAGGGCACAACATAATAAGGCAACTATGAAACTGAACCAATCAATTATTTTTCTAGGTCTGTTTAACTTATTAAAGCCCTAGTTTTATATATCTATGGTAGAATCCCTAAACCACTTCTGATTTGGCAATGCCAATTCTTGAACCACATGCAGAGTTCATTAAAGAAACTCTTCAAAAAAAATTAGTGTGCCTCAGTTTACCTTTTTCACAACAATTAACAAAACGTGTTCCATTACAATGTCCATTTAGACACCTTTACATAGAAATCCCTGGAAGAGGGCCGGGAATTTTGCCTAGTGGTTAAAGTGCTTGCCTAGTATGCACGAAGACCCTGGTTCAATTCCTTGGTACCATATATATAGAAAAAGCCGGAAGTGGTGCTGAGGCTCAAGTGGTAGAGCTCTAGCCTTGAGAAAGTCCAAGGACAGTGCTCAGGCTCTGAGCTCAAGCCCAGGACTGGCAAAAAAAAAAAGAAAGGAGAAAGAAAGAAATTTTGGGGCTAGGAATTTGGCCTAGTGGTAAGAGTGCTTGCCTAGAATGCATGAAGACCTGGGTTCGATTCCTCAGTACCACATACATAGAAGAAAAAAAAAAGCTAGAAGTGGTGCTGTGACTCAAGTGGTAAGGCTCTAGCCTTGAGAAAGCCCAAGGACAGTGCTCAGGCCCTGAGTTCAGGCCCCATGACTGGCAAAAAAAAAAAAAAAGAAATCTCTGGAAGATTCAAGCCCCATGACCCATAAAAAAAAAGAAAAGAAAAAAGGTAAAGAAAAAACAACAACAAAAAAAGAGATCCCTGGAAGACTAAGGGTGAGAAAAGAACACAATAAAAATTCACATTAATTTATGTTTAAGGAAAATACCCAGTACATGAGAAAAAAGAGTACATTAACTAGATTTTCCCAGCTGGGTATGTAGATTTTCTACAGCTGGGTATAAGCATTAAGAATAAAAACCAGGATATAGCCATTGGCAGATACTTGGCCCCGTGCAACTTAGAACATATGTTTTAAATTTC
Source organism: Megascapheus bottae (assembly GCF_031878675.1). Classification (NCBI taxonomy): domain Eukaryota; kingdom Metazoa; phylum Chordata; class Mammalia; order Rodentia; family Geomyidae; genus Megascapheus; species Megascapheus bottae. The sequence goes on from NC_143521.1 coordinate 13,514,825, forward strand.
TGGCAATGGCCTGTGAGCTTTTTGTCACTTGGTCTCTTAAGACCTCCCCAAAATGTGTTAATGTTCCAGGTGTCCACTTAATTCACATAGTACCAATATAAAGATTACTTCCCTATCTAAAACTCCAAGATGTATGTTAATTGTGTCAACCAAGCAAGCTTATTATATCTATAAGCTTTGTTACACTAAGGGTTCCATATGTTTACTTAAATTTAAAATATAATTTGCATTTATTTAATGGGTATGGTTTTATAACATTATATTTCAAAATAAACCAGTTTTCATAATAAATAATTAAATGTGTTATCAGCATGTAGACAATTATTCAAATTGAGCTTTAGACAAGAAATGTATCATCGTCTTATATGAGTTGGATATCAAATAGTGAAAGAAATATGTACTTCAAGTTTAATTTGATGTTTCCTCCAATATGTTCCTCAGACTATCTATAAAAATATTTTCGCCATTTTGATAGGCATATTAAGTTTTCCAAATAGTCTAAAAAATTTTGCACTAGTAAAACTAACTTGGCCTTCCTTAACCTAGCATATCCTGAAGTTATGTCTCATAAAACTTATTAATGCCACGTATAAAATACGTTAAAAGGTGTAGTATGTTATCTCTCATCTCTTTTTCTGTCCCTTGGTTATCTCATATTGTTACAGTATCTCACTTTGTTATCTGATATATTGGATATATTTGTATTTGGTTATTTGAAATTGGATAGGGAAGGGAGGAAAACAAGATGAGGCGTGGGGGTCGGGGGGAGGGAAATGAGGACCAAGACATGAGAAAGGGTATCAATGTATGTGAAGTAATGCACCTTCTATCTGGCAAATATAATGTAACCCTTCTATTAATTACAATAAAAATATATGAAAAAAAGAAAATACTTTAAAAGGCTTGGAATAGGAAAAATAACCAGTTTTCTTTATATATTTCATTTCTAATTCTTACATAATTTGCAAAATTTTCAAATAGATAACATTACAGCGTACAATTGTGAGGGATCCCTGGGCATATATGTCTAGTTAATATAGTATGTACCACACAACTCAGGAGACTTGTGAGCCTGGCTCTGTTGGTAGAGCACTAGCCAATAAGAAGCATCAGGTGCCAAGTTCACATCCCAATCTTGCAACAACAACAAAAAGGAAAGAAACATCCAGACTAGCCTCATATTATTTGTTCATCTTTACTTGTGTAGCTAGAATTCTTAACAACTTATGTGGAACCACCATATAAATATGCCCTGATTTGTTTTGTCAATGTCTTTCAATACAAAGTACATTAAACTTCCTTTTCTTAAAAATTAAGACAAATGAATTAAGTTTTCTTCTAAAGAACACATAAAGAAGAAAAACTAACTAATACCAGTTATACTGGTCAGATTATTTTTTACCTTGAGCCTGCAATTTACAAATTCAACTTCATACTTGATCCAGACCCATCCTCATTTGTAAATCTCAGCCTTGTCACGTCTTCCTTTGTACAAACTTGCCTGGCTCAAATCATCTTGGCATAAATCTTTCTTCTGGGTCTACAGGTTATATTCCATATCTCTTTTTGTATTTATACCATATTATAATGGCATATTTGCTTGCCTCTGACCCCTATAAATGCAAGCTCTTTCACAGTAGCAGCTAAATATCTTTTGCACCAGTACTGAGTAGTTAATGGTAGAATAACTTTATTCACACTCACCATACTTGACTGTAACTAAAATACCCACTATATACTAAGAAATCAAGAGGTGGATTCATTCTACTATTCATCTATCAGTTTCTTGTAGATATTTTAGTTAAAAAATTAATATGCATCAAATTTTTTAAAACCTAACATTTAAAATCTTGTCACAAACAAGTATTCTATTTTGCTTTAATATAGCAAACCTGCAACCTCTTTTAAAAACCACTTTTCCTATCAACATAGCTGAACTAACTAACTCACTGTAAATCCAAGAGATGCAAGTAGGGGGAATATATTAAGTCCATAAAAAAGCAAAAGGTTACATGAAAACTGCTCCCCTTTTTAAAGTTCAACGGTGTTTACAAGACATAATCGGTTCCTGTTCAGGAGTTCAGAAAATATCTGTGCAACATTCTAAACTGAGTGAGATTCAACAGAGTAATTTCTATTAAATTCCAACCTTCGGGCTGCTAAGTCAACACTGGAACAGAACAGGGCTCGCTAGTGAAAGTGCAGAGGCAGGGTGGCTTGCCATGGCTGAAAGCACAGCAAAGGCTGTGAGTGAAGGATGATGGCTGTGGATCAGGTGCTGCAGAGGGCCTCAATGTCAACACAGGTGTGTGGGAAGGAGTGCAACTGGTCTGCTGTCTCTCCACTGCAGAAACACTGGCAGTTAAACTGCTGAATTCCAATGCCAAATTTCCAGTGGCCTCATTTTTGTAGCATTGATACATCTTATTCCATTTGTTAGTACATCCTCAACTTCATTAGCCCCTAAGGCAAACCTGAATCTCCTGTCACACTGTTTTAGACTGAAAATCTAAGAGATTTGAAAGCAGTTTTACCCAAACCCAGAACCTCTGTCCTGCTGAGAAAAGTAGTCTGAAGTTATTACCACCTCATTTGCTGGCATTTATCAAGGATTCATTTTATGGGTGCAGGGATGGAATTAATGCCACTACAGGATTTTCACTGCCTGTCTGTTCAATAGTGTAACAGTGCTCTTTTAAGAAAGAATATTATTAAATGTATCACATATCAATAGGCTCATTAATAACAGTAACATTAGCTAAAATGTTTGAATGAGGATGCATTTGTTTTCAATTGTACAGGGTGTTTTTGTTTTTTTGGAATCTGTATAGGAGTGGGGGGGGAAGGGTGTCGATATGAGGGTTTCAACTTTGGGCCTTGAGCTCTCATTTGTTTTTTGTCACTCAAAGTTGGTGGTTTATCACCGGAGCTACACCTCAACTTCTGGCTTTTTGCTTGGTAACAGAAGATAAGTGTCTTGCCTGGGCTAGATCTGAACTGTAGCCTTCAGATCTCAGCCTCTGCGGTAGGTAGGAGTCACCAGAGCTACAATAAATTTTTTTTCTAAAACAAAAACACCCCACATTTTACAGATGGTTAATTTAGTTTGGGGATTTGTATAGTGATTATCAAAAGTAAAGGGAGCCAGGAGTTTGGCCTACTGGTAATGTGCTTGCCCAGCATGCAGGAAGACCTGGGTTCGATTCCTCAGTACCACGTACATAGAAAAAAGCCAGAAGTAGTGCTGAGGCTCAAGTGGGAGAGCTCTAGCCTTAAGAAAGTCCAAGGACAGTGCTCAGGCCCTGAGCTCAAGCCCAGGACTAGCCAAAAAAGCGTATAAATGTAATAATGTTAAGGTAGTCAATATTTATGAATACAGGCTAGCAATTTGTGGTTATGTTTTAGCTGGACAACTTGCAGCATAAGGCCTGAACAGATTATGCAAGCTCTCCAAAGTTCTTCCCATAACATGGGATCATCACAATAGCTCCCAGCAGGAAGCTTGTCCAGTGCCAGGTAATAACAAAAATAATTTATTACTGTCATTATTGCCCCTTCATTTTTAATATCCATTTATTTCATTTAGAATTTCACTTCATTTGATATGGTTTCTCAACATGCTTAATGATGTAATTGGCAACAAAATGAAAATAAACATTTGTAACTAATTCTCTTCTAAATATATGTATGTATGCATGTATGTATGTATGTATTCTAATGCATGGGAGTGCAAGATGGCGGCTTCATTAGCAATGTAGTATGCTATTAGTCTTTTATTATTATTGTAAAGACTATGTTCAGAGGAATTACATAAATCCAATAATGTGTGTCTATTTTTTTTGTGGGTCATGGGGCTTGAACTCAGCCTGGGCACTGTCCCTGAGCTCTTCAGCTCAAGGCTACCACCCTACCCCTGGGCCTGGGCGCTGTCCCTGAGCTCTTCAGCTCAAGGCTACCACCATACCTCTTGAGCAACAGCCCCACTTCCCATTTTTCTAGTGATTAATTGGAGATAAGAGTCTCAGCTTTGTAGGGTCTGGGCTGGCTTTGAACCTTGACCCTCAGATCTCAGTCTACTGAGTAGCTAGGATTAAAGGCGTGAGCCAGAGGTGTAAGCCACCAGGTCGAGCAGTATGTTCTTTTTGGGAACAATGTCATTAGTGTCTAGTGAGTATCATTGCAGCATTTGTTCACTTTTTGTCCCTCCATTTCTGTGCTCTCACTCACCTTACCAAAGACACATAAAGGAACCAATAAGAGAAAAGGAAAGAAAGCAAAACCAGCAACAAAGAATAAACTGTCTTCTTTCCATTTCCTAAAGTTCATTTCATTAAATATTATTTTACATGATCAGATGCATATAGCATTGTGCCTTTGTGTTTCTCAAGAATATCCTTTGGCCGGGCATGGTGGCTCACGCCTGTAATCCTAGATACTAAGGAGGCTGAGATTTGAGAATCAAGGTTCAAAGTCAGCTAGGGCACAAAAGGACCTGAGACTCTTATCTCTAATTAACCTCTAGAAAATGGGAGGTGGGGCTTGGCTCAAGGGTAGGGCTGTAGCCTTGAGCTGAAGAGCTCAGGGACAGTGCCCAGGCTGAATTCAAGCCCCATGACCTACCAAAAAAAAAAAAAAAAAAAAAAAAAAAAAGGATATCCTCCTTTTGTCTCAACATGTGTGAATGTCTAGAGATGTGCATAATTGTTTATGTCCCATTGAATTTCTGTTCATAAACACATTCTAGCTACCACAAATGAAACCAAGCAACCTATGTTTATTTGGTTCTGGCTTATTTCACTTAATATATATTTTCCAAGACTTTCCATTTCCTTACAAATGGTACAAAATTATTCCTCTGATGGAGGAATAGAATTCCATTGTATCATATATACCATATTTTCTTGATCCATTCACCCACTGGGGGACATCTGGGTTGATTCTACTTTTAGTCTATAGGAAACAATGCTGCAGTGAGGATGGGTGTGCTGGTAGCTTTAGTGTGGTTGCACTATCAATCTTGTTTAAAAAGGTAAATAAAATAATTAAATCAACCTAATAATTTCATTAACTTGAGATAATTATCCTAGCCCCAATTTAAGATGAAAAATTTAAATCAAATGTCATTAAGTTATATATCATAATCCATTAATGATACATAGAATTATATTTTCATGAAATGCTTACAAATGAAACATTTTCATTTAAGGTGTTATGTAGATATAAGTTATATTCATAATAGTAAAATTAATTTATCTATTAAATTATTATCCTAAGTTATATTTCAAAAACTGTTCTCTTATACTACACTAGAAAGGGAATTTATAAAATCAGAATTTATAAATTTATGCAATAAATTCGGAATTTATTATTTTTGTTTTTACAAATTGTATGTTTATGACCAAAATTTTGAATACAGTTACTATATGCCTAGAATGTTGTTGCTTATCAATCATTTCTTTCTTTCTTTCTTTAAATTGTATTTTATTGGTGGGGTAATGTATAGAAGGGCTACAGTTACATTTGTCAGGTGGTGGGTACAATACTTCTCAGGTGGTTCTTTCCTCCTTTCCCTCTTTCATTCCCTTCCAATCATCTTGTTTTTCCCCTTCCCTTAATGCATTTTCTTATTTGTTATTCACCATCTATTTCAAAGAGAAGGTAATTGAATGTAACAGACCTAGTAACGTTTCTAAACAGCAGAGATTTTTTGTTCTTTATATTCTGGCATAGTATCTTGAAACTTTTGTACTATTCTGTGTCTCTTCGAAGGAACAGTAGAGGCTAAGAGAGAAAATTACTGCAGTGATGACACAAAGACATTATTTACTGTGGACACTCTACTAAGTACCTAAACAAGGACAGACAGCCTGCTTGATCACATTTGCCAATACCACTTGTGTAAATTTCATCTGTGCCAATTTCAAGCTGTCAGTAAACAACTGACTTGGGAAAAGACTGCCCAGCAGACTTGCAAGCATGTGAATGTCAGCCTCTTTCCATTGAAAGCTCCAAGCCCATCTTTCAAGAAAGCAACAGAAAGGAAAGCAGCGGGCTATGATTTCAAACACAACTTTAAAATGCTAAATAGCTGTTTGGAAAATGGAAGACAATGGAAAAGGAATAGACAAGACTCAATCTTCAACAGACTAGGATGGCAAAAGGCACAGACCTTCTCGAAGGTTTGGAGGTTGTGGGAGGGACTAGATTTGAGTTATATGGGTCTTAACGAGGAAGCAGAAAATTTAAAAAAAAAATAGGTTATGGTCTCTTGGAGGCCCAGGGCAGCGTCCTTGGCTAAGACCAAAATGGAATGCTCTGCCTGGGTGAGGAGAACTTTCCGCTGAGCCTAAGTCAAAGCAGCCTGTCTGTAGACAAGCAGATAAGCCCATACCTGGTACTTTTCTTGACTTGGGAAAAAAGATGGGAGTCAATCATTCAATGGCTCTATAACTTTCTCCACAGCCTTCAGCTAAATATTTATTCCACCATCTCGCTTTAAAAGGTCAAGAACAATCTCTTCTCTGTGATTATAGATAACCATGGGATTGCCCGCCTTCATGTTACTAAACAAACTTAGGCATTCATCTTTTGTTACAGATGTATTTCACCGACTGTTCTACCTATTGTAGTACAAAAGCCAAAATCATTGCTAGACTTCATTCCAGGAGCTGAGGGACCAGAATACAGGTTTGACTGACTCCTGTGGCTGGGGTGTACTTAAGAGGAAAGAAACTATGCCACAATTGGATCAAGGAAGTTAGAAGGAAAGCTATTCATATGTAGGAGAGGAAGACTCAGTATATTTCACCATAGTTCTAATGCTGGTAAACACACGAAGAAATGAGAAAAGGAGAACTCTGGTTTTTTAGATATATATATATATATATATATGTATGTATATATGTATATATATATATATTATTATTTTTTGCCAGACATGGAGCCTGGGCTTTCTCAAGGCTAGAGCTCTATCACTTGAGCCACAGCACCACTGTCAGCTTTTTCTGTGTATGTGGTACCAAAGAATTGAACCCAGGGCTTTGTGTATGCTAGGCAAGCACTCTACCAGTAGGCCATGCCCCAGGCCTCTGGTTAAATATTTTTAAATACATCTCTACAAATTTTTAAACTGTTTTAGAGAAACATTCATGCACCTTCTTTCTTCCAACATTTTTAGCCATTATAAGCCATTCTTAGAGCCTAGACATATTTAGTCCCAAGGAATAAAACACTAAATATTTATAACATTAATTCCATTACTTAGATGTTCATTATTCTTGGTTACAGAAAGATTCTAGAATGATCTTGGTTCTCAAAGAGTTTCTAATTTGTACTTTATGCCATTTTTATTTTTAACACTTAGGAAGAAGATACCTTCCCAATGTAAAGCAGCACTGCATGAAAACTATTTTTCCCTTGTTAACTGATATGCATTTCAAATAACCAAAAAATAACTTTGATTTTCAAGGAACTCTGAAATATTTTAAAATTTTCATATATAGAATTTCAACCAGGAGCCTTAAATCCTGGGAACTGCTGCCCTCCTTGAACTTTTAAGATCTGTTTCTTTTGAGCAATTATTGCTGCTAAATGAAAGAAGAGGCACACACTGCTTCAATTCTCAGGGCTGTGAATGTTAATCCTGTATTGATTCCTCAGTCTATTCTTTTTTTGTTGTCTTTGGGACAGCCTATTTCAGCAGTATAGTGCATGTATGTTGCAAGGAAAGAAAAAAAAAGGACTAAGAAATTGAGGAAGAGTTCAAAATGTATTGAAAGCTTTGGTTCCTCATGTGTGCCCATCTGTTTTGTCTTTGCTTTTATCAAATCACTTTATTTCTTCTTGGTTTTTTTTCTTCTTATCGTCTTTTAAGGCAGAGAGATATGATACTGAAGGTCAAAGATCTGTTTGAAGTCTTTCATACTGTAACAAGAAGTATTTGAGTGCGGGAAAGGTGGAAGGCCAGTGAAGAATGGAGAGTTGGCGTCATTGTATCTTTATCTCTCCACACAAATAACTGTGCCTAAGGTTTGTGGTGCCTCTCCAACCTTCTGCTACCTCTTGTCTGAGACCCCAAAATTCATCCCTTCCTTTCTCTCCCAACTCAAAGAACTTTTTTTAAGTGAAGGCAGTATCTTCCCTCCTCTTCCTCACCTGTCAGCTTTGTATCTCTGGTTAGAAACTATGGGGTTTGTCAGGAGCTGTGGCTCACACCTGTAATCCTCCCTACTCAGGAAGCTGAGATCTAAGAATTGTGGCTCAAAGCCAGTCTGGGCACTAAAGATCAGGAGATTCTTATCTACAAATTAACCACCAGAAAAGTGGAAGGGCTGCTGAGGCTCAAAAGGATAGGTGGTAGTCTTGAGCTGAAGAGCTCAGGGATAGTGCCCAGGCCCAGAGTCCAAGCCCCACAACCGACCGACCAAAAAAAAAAAAAGAAAAGAAAAAAGAAACTTGTTTTTGTTTGTTTGTTTTTTGTTTTGTTTGTTATTGTTGTTTTAGCTTATGGTTTTTTTTTTCTGGAATTTTCATTTTCTTTTTTCCTTTTTTTTTTTTTTTGTCGGTCATGGGGCTTGAACTTTGGGACTGGGCGCTGTCCCTGAGCTCTTCAGCTCAAGGCTGGTGGCTCTACCACTTTGAGCCACGGGGCGGCTTCCCTTGTTCTGGTGGTTAATTGGAGATAAGAGTCTCAGAGACGTTCTTGCCTTCTGAGTAGCTAGGATTACATATGTGAGCTACCAGCACCCAGTTTTACTTGTACTTTCTAAGTCTATTTTTCTATTCTCTCAATATTTTCTTTTTTCTTTTTTTTGCCAGTCCTGGGCTTGAACTCAGGGCCTGTGCACTGTCCTTCAGTTTTCTCAAGGCTGGAGCTCTACCACTTCCAGCTTTTTTTCTATGTATGTGGTACCAAGGAATGGAATCGGGGTCTTAGTGCATGTTAGGCAAGCACTCTACCACAAAGCCATCCCCCCCACCCCTCTCATTGTTTTCTAGTTGTGTACATCTGATTGTCTCTTTCTTACCCTCTGTCTCTGTTTGTGTCTGTGTCTGTCTCTTCCATTACCTCTTTTGTTCCAGTCCAGGGGCTTGAACTCAGGGACTAAGCACTGTTCCCAAGAGTTTTCTGTTTTGTTTTTGCTCAGGATAGCACTCTACCACTTGAGTCAACGCTTAACTTCCAGTTGTTTTTTTTTGGGGGGGGGGTATGTTTTGTTTGGTGATTAATTAGAGATTAGTTTCTCAGAGACTTTTGTGCCTGGCTGGCTTCAAACAGTGATCCTCAGATCTTAGCCTTCTAAGTAGCTAGGACTACAGGCAAGAGCCAACAGCCACTATTTTCTTCTCTTTGTATGACTTTCATCTGCTGAAAAATAAGCTCCAATACATACATTGAAAAGAATGGTAATTTAACAAATAATCTGGAATGTTCCACATACAAAAATAAAACATAAATTCTATCAACTGTAAAAATAAACTAATACAATTTAGCCATATTTTAACTACAACTGTGAAATAATTTATCACATTAATGTCATCCTTAGGAAAGAAAAAGGCTTAGTCTCATCACAGAAGGAGAAAACTACCTTCTTTACCTTGACAAAATACAAAAATAACTGGAAAAACTAGGTTTCTGAAGTTTTTGTATTAATCAATAAAGGTGTCTTCTTAATGTGAAATTCACTAGGAGATGTCCAAATATTATGACAAGGTAGAAGAACTTATAAAATTTCTGGAGTTTATAGTTTCTGTCTCATTTGGTCCAACTCACAGAAAGCTAAACACACTTAGAATTTATTAAAAATGAATTATTTTAATATTATTAACTTTATCTGCAGATGGCAAACTCAAGAGTATGTTTAAAAGGAAAGGTTAGTTAAACAAAAACAAATAGTTTGCAGTTTATTTTTTAAGCCTTTGAAGTTCGGAGTCTTGGATGATATACTCTGTGTATAAAACTGTGAAGTGTTTGGAGAAGTTTTAAATATTGGGAACATTCATCATTTGTAAAGTTCTGCACCCCCCCCCATCATGGTCACAACAGCACTGCCATAATCTGAGTAGCCAATGAAAATTATCTTTTTCACTTTGAGGTAATATAGTATCCATTTTCCTAATGAATGATCCAAAGAGTCAAGTGCAGAGAAAGTACATGAATAGTTTCATATATCTTGAATGATGCAACAGCACTGGATTCCTTCAGCTTCACTACTAGTAATGTAAGCAAATACTGCATCGGGCACTTGGTGATAGAGGGATGTTTAGGAACTAGCAACCTCCAACATGTTTAGGGAGTTGTAATTTGGTTTGTGCATTTGTTCCAGTCTTAAACTTGGCAGAGAAGTGCTTGAATTGAGTGTGTAATTATTTTTTTTTTACAAAATAAAAGTCAAAATTAGTTCTCTTATTATTTAGTCAAGGGCAGCCAAAAACAACATGATTTTGGCTGACTATAGATACTTTACTCCATTTCTAATCAGGTTTCACTTAAGAAATGCAATGTTGCAGGTGTCTGTGGATAATGAAGACCATGGCCAACTGGCATTGCCTGAATGTGTGTGCACACAATGCTATGCATACACTATTAATATTGTACACATCACACAACATCACTCTGGTGAACCTGTTTTCTGCTTAATATAATGTCAAAAACATGTCATGCCTTAAAGTTCTAAGCCCTAACTATATTTGGAGATAGCAAGTTTTGGGGAAGGAATACTACTAAATGAAGCCATAATAGTGGGACCTAATCTGGCAAGAGATACAACTCTGTCAGAAAAGGGGAGATTAGCCAAGCCCTGGTGACTCATGCCTATAATCCTAGCTACTCAGAAGGGTAAGATTTGAGGATCAGGGTTCAAAGCCAGGCTGTGAGACTCCTATCTCCAATTAATCACCAGAAACCTGAAAGTGGTACTATAGCTCAAAGTAGTAGAGCACTAGCCTTGAGCTAAAAAGTTCAGGAATAGCCTAAAGTTCAAGCCCTACAACTAACCCTCCCCCCACCCCTCCCCTGCAAAAAAGAGGGGAAAAAGAAAGAAAGGAAAAATAAGAAAACAATCATGAAATGGCACAGTAAGAAGCCAGAAAAAAGAAACCAACTTCTATCATGAGGGGTCAATTTTTCCTTCCCAAATTACTCCCATACTTTAGTACTACAAATGTAATAGTTTATTTTTAAATACCTTAAAATATCCCATATGTGCTTTTATTAGGATTCGGTCACACATTGAGAGAGAAATTTAGGAAGAGGAGGAAGTCTTGTTGAGTGTTGAATATGAAGCATCTACAGATCACCAAGTAAGAGGTATTCAACAAGTGGGTAAGTAAACATGTGCAGCCAAGTAGAGGTTGAAGCTTGTGTAAACTGGAAAGACAAAGATCCAGTGTATTGGTTTAATTAGCTGTATTGACTTAATAAGGAAAATGATTATAGCCTGAAGGGGTAATAAAAGTAAAAAGGAAGATATTGAAAATAAGAGAGAAAATGCATTTGTTAAAATTTGTTTTAAGCTGGCACTGGTGGCTTATACCTGTAATCCTAGCTACTTCAGGAGGCTGAGATCTGAGGATTAAATTCAAAGCCCAGGCGGCAAAGTCCTTAAGACTCTTTTTTTTTTTTTTTGCTTTTTTCATAAAGACTCTTTTCTCCAATTAGACACAAGAAAACCAGAAGTGATGCTATGGCTCAAGTGGTAGAGTGTTAGCTTTGAGCTGAAGAGCTAGGAACAACACCCAGGCCCGGAGTTCAATCCCCATAACCAAAGGAAAAAGAAAGAAAGGAAAAAAAATGTCTTGAAATAAATGACAGGAATAAGACAGTTTCTATCTGAAGGGTGGGTACTAGTCAGAACAGGGTGGGTAAAAGGAAAGGGTAAATAAATATTCAAATAGATTATGCACAGGTATGAAATGGAATAATGAATCATACAGATTGAGGGAGAATTTTTGAGATGGAATAGATGGATCAAATGTATTATAAGCATATTTGGACATGTCAAATGAATCCTCCTTGCACAAATAAGAAATGCTAATTAAAACTAAAGTATATAAAAATACAAAAAATATTTTAAACATCTATGATATACCATGTTCTAGATTGGTGGTTCAAGGATGGATTAAGTTAGCATGATATTCTGCCATAAGAGAATTCCTTATAGCCCAAAGTTTCTAAGAAGGAAAGTGATATTAAGGTAAGTGAGGTTCAGAGCCAAATGGAGTTATTCACCTCAGGAAAGAAGTCTATTCACAGAAATGGGATAACATCATCATGATAATCACAGAATTCTTGGTATATGGAGAAAAAAGAACAGACATTAGAGGAAATTCATATTTTCAGTATGATGTATGAGATGACACAGGAGATACCAATCTATTCACACAAATAAGGATGTTCATAGTAAAAGCTAAAATAATTATTTACAGAAATAATAAAAGGAAGTAATCTAAACTAAGAAAATCACAAAACACACCTCTCCATCCTGCTAAAGATGAAGCTGGTAGATTTTGGTACAAATCCAAATAATAGTTGAAACTTGTTCAGTAATATTCTGAGTATTCAGTTCAAAGGTGAATCTGTATATGTAGATAATTAAAATTGTGACCTGGTAGGCAATGACCTTCACTCAAGAAACAGGTTAACAGGTCACAGAGGCTTTCAAATGACTGTCAGGAATACGACTCAAAGTAAAATGAGGTTTGTTACTGGATGATGCAGTCATAATGATTCAGAAAAACAAAATGCTATGAGCCCAAGGAAGCATGGGATAAAAAAAGGCTCTACTGTAGATACTTGCCAGAACACTTGTATCCACAGCAGTGGGAGAGGCTAGAGTTACTTAGGGCAAAGGAGATGCATGGAGCCTTCTATGAAATATGAGTGTTCTTGTGGAATGAGGTTATGGAAGGCATGGAGGAAATCTGAAAATGATCCACTCATAGAACAGGAAGTAGCCGACAAAATTGTTCTGTCTTAGAAAAACTATGACTGAATCTTGGATTTAAAAAACCTTGTATTTCTGCCAGGGCAATGGCTCATGTCTGTAATCCTAGCTACTCAAGAGGCTGAGATCTGAGGATCAAGGTTCAAGGCCAGCCCAGGCATAAAAGGACGTGACTCGTATCTCCAATTAACTTCAAGAAAACAGGAAGTGGGGCTTTGCTCAGGGTAGGGTGGTAGCCTTGAGCTGAAGACCTCAAGACCAGCACCCAGGCTGAGTTCAAGCCACATGACCCCCCCCACACACACACACAAAATATCTTGGATTTCTTGAATATTATCTTAGAAATCAGTGGCCAAAAAATACAAGTATTATGGTGTCCAATAGAAATTTATTCACAATTTGTTCCAGCACTTTCTAAAAATCAGAGTATCTTCAGATGCCTCTTATCTCATGGGCCCTAGAGGCTGAGAGCTTTCCCTGTACCCCAAGTGGGTCATGCAGTCTGTAGTGGGGTGGGGTCCTCCATTCTTAGAACCCAGGCTGCCTAGTCCTATTCTGCAGGGTGCTTCTCTGGGGAAGGGATGTAGCCCTTGTTACACAGAAGATTTACCAGACTCCGATCTACTGAGTCAAAAAGAAAATCCTTGTCTCTCCTTAATCTACAAAATTGAGGTCCTTTATCTTCTTCAGGACCCCATGCAAGGACACCTAGATAAAGAAGATATGCAAATAACCTATCTGCTTAAATGCAGAGAAATATTAGGGATGAGCCAACAAGCACTAACTCAGTGTATTAAGTTACCATGTGCTGACATATTTAAAACTCAAAGTACTTAAAGAATATATTGAAAAAAAGAATGCTTCCTACTCCTCTATCAATCCATTCAAGCCTTTATCATCTCATTTAATTTTGCATAAGTAGGAAAACACACACAATATATTTCTAAATACCACCAACAAGGTAACCTCTCTGACTCTTCTCCATGACCATGATTTTAAGTTTTAGCAAACACTATTGGGACACTGGCTAATAACAAAATTACTCAATCTCCCTCATGATTTATTTCTGATGGTGAGGAAAATGATGCCTGCAGATTGTCAAATATTTTGACTCTTGCCTTTCAATTTAATGTTTAATTGAATAATTTATTTTAATTCTGCCTACTTCAAAGTTATATTTGAAGTGGCTACATTTTGGTATAATGCAAACTACTTCTGCAGTACATAACTCTTCCGTTTTTATGTGTTCACATAGCCTCATAAAATAATAAGAACCTTACCACTACCCATTTACAGATGAAAACATCTGCAGTTTCCTTTTTCCTTTAAGGAAGAATTTGGAGTGATGAATTACCTCCTCAAAACACTTTCTTCTCTTGCTATCCAGATCATCATATTGCCTTTGGTCTTTCTAGCTAGCCTTTTTCTGTCATTGCTAGTTTGTTCTTCAACTCCCAAATCTCTGAATTACGAAAAGTTTGGGGGCTCATTTCCTAAACATATTCTCTGATAATCCATTTACCTAATTTTAAATTATACTATACTTATAAGATTCACAGATTAGCATCTCCAACTTTCTTACCTCAACCATAAGAAAGAGATTGGCTTGAGGATGATGACAAGGGACTCGTGAGCAAATGTTCTCTCCTTTGCCATTAAGTTATCTAACATCTGTCTTAGTCTATGTATTATCACTATTAAAAAATACCCGAGGATGGGGAATATGTGAAGGATAAAAGGTTTCCTCAGTTCACATTTTTGGAGGCAGTTCAAGCTCTGGCAATCTCATTTGTTTGATCCCTGTTGAAGGCTTCATGGTGGATATCATCATGCGGGGAATATGTGAAGTCTCATATAATGAAGTAGTAAGCCAGAGGTGGTAAGGCTTTCTTTCCTGTAATGAGCCACTCTCATGACAACTAACTGAAGTTCTGTGAACACTTCCTTCTAAGAGAAGACAGCACCTCCAACAACCTAATGACCTTGCATTAAGCTCCAGCTTTTAAAATTTTGAATACTTTCCAACCTCAACACATTAAGAACAAAACTCCCCAAAAATGAACCTTTGGGAAATACACTCACACCATATCCAAGCCATAACAGCCTTTCACATATAACATACCTGAAATACAAAGTCCTGATTACAACTTCCATGTAGTCTCATCTCCTTGTCTTTTCCATGCAACCGACTATTTCATGTTTTCAATATACAAGTCATTTACAGTCATCCTTGACCATTCTCTTTCTCACACTTCATAGCCAATCATTCAAAATTTCTTTTTGTTTTGTCTTCCAAATACACCCAAATTCCTCCTCAGTACTTTGACGACTACTATCATGGTCCAGATAGCCTTGAGTCTTGCTTGACTTATCATGTCATAAATCTATGAACTTCATTTATATTCCTGACTGTATCTGATACTAAAGTACTCCACTCAGGAGATTCTGGCTCTTCCTTGTCATGTCCAAACACCCCACCATTGCTCCTACCTCAAGGTATCTCTGCTTCCTCCTGCTGCTCATGGAAGACTCTTCCCTACCTATCCTCAAGGCTGATAAGTTAGTTTCATTAGCTTTGTACTCACTTATCATCTTCTTGGTGACATTCTTGCATTATTAGTCCAATAGTTTGGAAATTCTTCTCATTCTGCCTTGGGCATCCTTTTTATAATGACAACTCTACTACTAGCCTCAATTTATCTTCTTGTCCTGATTAGTTTATCTCCAAAGAGCCTTATGAGTATCTACCATACCATGTATTTTATTATGTAATTTGAGATGCAATGTACTGAAATTTATTATTCAATTACAATGAGGAAACATTAAATTTTAGATTACTGGACTAACATCAAAAATTTATACGACAGGATATATATGCACACTATAACTTGAGAGAGACCAACTACTCAGAAGGCTGACATCTGAGGATAATGGTTCAAAGCCAGTCCAGGCAGAAAAGTTGTGAGACTTAATCTCCAGAAGTGGAGATAAGAAGTGGAGCTGTGGCTTAAGTAGTAGAGTGCTAGTCTTGATCGCCAAAGGCCAGAATTTAAGCCCAAAGACTGGGAAAAAAAAGTTGAGAGAGAATGAATTAAAGAGATAAGTGAGAATACATTTCTTACTTTGTACTCCATGAAGGAGATTAAACACCTCTGCCTGAATCCCAATAGAAAATTGCTGTTGATAACTAAAGCCATTTGTGACATGCAAGGTACAGGGGACTATAATATGTCCTCTTCTAGTATCTTTTATGATTTTCCAACATTTCTTAAAGAATACATAACAAGAAGCCATTGAATTCTCACTTTCTACCCTGTGTCCATTCAGGGCAATAGGGAGAGCATGTGACTTCAGTCACATGAAAAACTTAGTAAAACTATGGTTTCTTTGATACCTAATTGGGGTTTACATTGACTTTTCAAGTCAGGCATGTGAATAACTTGTGCCAGTTTTAGTTTCTTCTCTGTTCTCAATCTCTAGGAAAACACCAGGGGCTGCTTTAATCTAAACATTCAAAGCACCACATGCATCATTGTGGCCATCTGTTTCCACTCCCATTTCTCATGGTGTCTCTGACTTCAACTAATAATGCAAACATCATTTGGAAATTAATCATCAACAGAGCAGTGTGAATTGTTTTAAGTTAAATTAACATCTCTGGAGATGACTAATGGAAAACACCAATGTGGACAGATGTTTTCATTTGGGGAAATGTGTTATATCCCTTCAAACAAATCCCATAATCTACCCCCACAATTTCTACTGCTTAACAAGTAATCAAGTAAATATAATAATTTAATGACATTATTTTTCAAACTTATTGTTGTCACACACTTTTTTCATTCAGCTTGGTTTGATGGTCCTTTTAATGTTAACAATATTAACAATAGTGGCTTTAGCTCCAAAAAGGCATTTTATTTCTATGATATAAAATAAATCAGCCACAAGATATATTTTACAATAGCCTTACCCAAATAGCAGCATGTTAACATAATTTAGCTTATTTCGTAATTTTTTAGCTAGGTTACTCGTGTCCTTTATCAAGCTAAGAAACCAATACATTCTTAGAAAATATTCTAAAAGTAATTTTATCCTGTTCTCTTTCCTAGAAATGGCAGTAACAAGAAAAAACAAATTTGGATTCGCATGAACTGTAATTTATTCTGTGGGTGGGTATGAATAGGAACAAGTACGAATGAAATGAGTAGCTGAGGTCCCATTGACCTTAACAGGATGATGTAATTGACTGAAAGATACCCTCAGAAGACCACATGTTCTTTTAATGGAAGGAAAGGACACGGGCTACAACATATACCATATTACATGTACCATTATTCTATGGCAACACTCCCAAGCAGAGGCAGGCATTATTATCTGGAAGCTCTGAAATACACCCATTCTATGGAGTGAAGATCTTGACTGCCTTTGCAGCTCTACTGTTAGTTTATATTTTCTACTCCTATGACATGTTTTCAACTTAAGTTTCTGCCTTCCTGCATCTATGCATAAGTTGACAGTTGACAAGCTTAAGGATTTACTGCAGAACCTAGTGAAAGTTGGATTGCCTGGAAAACTTTTGTACAAGTGGCACATAGGATTCAGACCTGTAAGATCTATTCTGTCTACTGGATTATTATTAGATCAACTGATCTCCATTTTGTCATCAGCATAATTTATTTATAGCAATATAAAAAGGTCAGGAAGAGATAAGCTAATCTAAAATATCTATTATAATAATAAAATATCTATTATGAGAATGTTAACTGGGTAGAAAGAACACTGTCAAAAGAAAAGAAAATGAACCTACAATCATATCCACAGATTGAAATGTTAAATGAAGCAATTAAACATTCTAGTGACTTTGAATGGAAGTATGTCCCATAGATAAATATCATATATTAATCATGTACAAGAAAGAATTGTCAGCATTGAGTTATTAGTTTGGAATGGGAAAACAATTGCGCCATTTAAAAAAAAACACAGATTCAAAAAGATGCTAAGAGTGAGATTTAAGTGTTAAAGGTCTGGAACTAAAACCTTTTCTACTCCCATACAAAATCATTTATCTTCTGTACGCTATTTTAGATTTGCTCTGTCTGCTTTTTATGCTGATGAAAACTGGTTTTTGAAATTAGTAGGCTTGTGGAAATTCGTCAGTAATTTTAGTTGAGAGTTCAAGAAGATCAGCATTGCCACAAGAACATTTATTAGTGTATTTGTCACCAAAAAAAAGAACATTTTAAGGAATGATTATAATCTTGTAATGAAAGCCATTTAGACAGTATAGAAACCACTACCTTCTTCACTGCCTATTTTAAAACTCTGCATTTGTCCACTCTGATTATCTCACCAACCAAAGAATCAGAATTTTAGCTTTCAATGATACTTTATAAACAATCACTTTTTAAGTGTTTGGGGGGAAGACTTTGTATGTACCTCATGGAAAAATACATTAAATTTTTCTGAGTTTTTATGTTTGTTTTATAAACATAATTTATAAAGCATTATGAACAATTTTGCAATGTTTCAATAAGTGAGATTTTCCAATTTTCTTTCTTAAGTACTCTCCTTGAATGCTAAGCAGTCTAATGATAAGTGAGGACATTCGCTACTTGCACCAAACCATCCAAACAGAATAATAACTTCTGATACATTAATCTGGATTTACAATGTCCCTATTATATTTGATATGAATATTAATACATTTATTTGTAGTACTTTTCTATTATCTTTCCTTCTCAAATACAATGTCAACTTTTTTTCATACAACTTGGAAAACTTAGGAACAAGGTGTCTTTTCTCTACTCCCTATCGCTGGTTATGTATTCTACACCTAGATTCTGGAGATTCTGTTGATATTATTGTGACATCAAAATATTTTCAAAATTGTAAGAAAACATAATAATTTCTTTGGCTATACTACATTGCTGTAAAACTATTTGAGGAAAAGAAGACATAGCCAAAGGAAAAAATAGTAGAGCATGGAATATACCATATGGGTTACTTCCCATTGTATTGCTCAATCAGAGAAAAGATATTTGGTTTTATGAATCAGATAACTTGCCAGACATGTGGCTCAGCAAAATCATAGCTGTAGCCTGTCAAACTTGGGGAAAAAATGGTCTATGATGAGGAAATTAATACCTACAAGTAGTAAATAAAATTAAACGCAAATCACTTAAAGTGGTAAGGATTTTTATAGCTTCAGAGAATTAATTTGCTGAAGTAAGTTTTATGTAAAAATATTTAGCTGTGGCTTTCCTAGAAATATAAAACAAGATGGATGAGAAAAAATATAATCCTAACAAATTATTTCATTGAATTTCACTATAATAAAAATTAAATTCTAAACATAACTAATGCTCATAATTTAAAATGATTTGTTAAATTAACTTTCTGAATTCATAAGGTATGTAATTCCCTTTAATAAAATTGCTACATTATATTGTTTTCTTTTTCAGAGATAAATCTTTCTTTTTAAAAATATTCTCTCCTCTCCTTTTATATTTGTAGTAATTTCCTTTTAGATAATGGCTTAAGGGATTTTTTTCCTAACTTATTTTTTCTTGTAATGGTGATGTACAGAGGGGGTACAGTTACATAAGTCAGGTAATGAGTTATTATGAACAGGTATGAGTTTATTATGAACAGTGTCACCAATTCCCTTGTTATCACTCACATTTTTCCTTTCTAATTTCCTTTCCACACATTTTTTTGCCAGTCTTGGGCCTTGAACTCAGGGCTTGAGCACTGTCCTTGGGCTTTCCTCAAGGCTAGAGCTCTAGCACTTGAGCCACACCACCACTTCTGGCTTTTTTTTCCTATGTATGTGGCACTGAGGAATCGAACTTGGGTCGTCATGCATGCTAGGCAAGCACTCTACCACTAGGCCAAACTCCTGGCCCCTATTGTTTCCATTTCTTGGAGTTCATTTCTAGAAGCATAATTTTATACGATCATATTCATAGAGCTGTTGAATCTTTGTGATCCTATCTTAAAGATATACTCACTTGGTCTCACTGTGTAACTATGTAGAGTCCTATTTATCGTGTCCAAATGCAACTTTTTATCTTTCATTATCCATTAGGTTTCCTTGTAGATTTATAGACTCATTCTAATTATTAAAGATGAAGGAAAACATAAAACTTGTATTTCTTGGGTCTGGCTTACTTCTTTAATATAATTGTTTCAAAGATTTTCCATTTCCTTATGAATGGAAAAATATCCTTTCGGATAGACCACATTTTTTAAATCCATTCATCCATACCTTGGCTATGGTAAATAATGCTGCAAGGAACATGTTTGTGCTGGTAGCTTTAGTGTGACCTGGTTTGTGGTCATTTGGATAGATGCCCAGGAGTGGAATTGCTGGGTCATTGGGAATCTATGTTTAGTCTTTTGAGGAACTTCCATACTGCTTTCTAGAGTGACTGAGCAAGTTTACATTCCCTCCCACAGTTTAGAAGCATTCCCCTTTGTCCACATGCTGCCAGCATATTGTTAGTTTATAATGATCATTCTGACTGAGTAAGGTAGACTCTCAATGTTGTTTGGATTTACATTTCTTTTAGGGACAGGGATATTGAACATTTCTTCATGAGTCCATTGGCCATTTTTACTTCTTCTGAGAAGTCTTTCATAAACTATTAGCTCATTTATTAACCTGTGTTGTTGTTTCTTTGGAGTTTTGTTTTGGGGGTATTTAATTTTTGGAGTTCTAAGTATATTTTAGACATAAGGCACTTGTTTGCAGAGATAAATCCTTCAAGCCTCTAAATTTTAAAAAATGTGAAATTCCCAATAGCCAGGTGATGGAAACAATCTAGATGCCCTACTGCAGATGAATAGATACAGAAAATGTGGTATATATATGTATATATATGTATATATATATATACAATGAAATTCTACATAGCCAACAGATAAGATAAAATAACAGAATTTGCAGGGAAGTGGATGAATCTAGAGTGAATCATGTTGAGTGAGACAAATCAAGACCTAAGGAACAAAAGGCGCATATGGTATCCTTAATATGTGGCTATTAGATCCAAAAAGTACAAGAGCAAGGACTCAATATTTGCATACCTAATGCTATGGACATGGTAATGGAAATATAAGCATAACTATATAGACATAAAAACCTATGAACTAATATGTATCTATGACATGTAAACCCTTAGCCTAATTTTGATTAAGTTCTAAAACCTAAGTGCCAGTGACTGTATATAGAGATTCCCTTCCTGAAAACTGTTAAACTTGTCATTTGAAATATAATGTAAAAATCAATGTTAATAAATTCTTTAATTTAAAAAATGTGAAATTCCATCAAGGATCAGACTTGGGTAGTTGTCTTTATTACCTACTCTGTGCTTTCCTCCTTTCTGTGCAAGCTCTGGCATTTGAACCAGAGCTTGGACACTATCCCTGAGCTTTTTTGCTCAACGTAGTCTATCACGTAAATCACAGCTCCAGTTATGACTTTCTGGTGATTAATAGAAGATAAATGTCTCAAGGACTTTCATGCCTGGATTGGATTGGAACCCTGATTCTTTGATTTCAGCCTCATAAATAGCTATGATTGCAGATATAATTGTCAATAATTGTATTTGTTTGGTACTAATATATAAGGGAATAGGAAAACTATAATGAAAGCTGAAGTAGTCAAACAATTATTTACAAGTAACTACTAGTAGACAATTAGTAAAATACAAAATTAAATCAAAACAGCTTTGAGATTCTAACTCACTCCAGTTAAAATGGCCAGGAAATATAACAACAGATCCTGGCAGGGAAGTGGAAGGATCTCTACTACACTGTTGGTGGAAGTGCAAACTCGTTCAACCGATTTGGAAAGCTGTATGGCAATTCCTCAAAAGACTAAACATAGAGCTTCCTTATGACCCAGCAATTCCACTACTTGGCATTTACCCACTTGTCCAGAAACAAGGACATACTAAAGCCACTAGCACAACGATGTTCATTGCAGCACTATTTACCATAGCAAAGATATGGAACCAATACGGACGCCCCTCAGTAGATGATTGGATCACGAAGATGTGGTACTTATACACAATGGAATTCTATGCTACCATCAGAAAGAATGATATCGTCCCATTTGGAAAGTAATGGAAAGACTTGGAAAAAATCACATTAAGTGAAGTAAGCCAGACCTAAAGGAACATAGGCTCAATGGTTTCCCTAATTTGTAATAATTAGTACACACCTAGGACTCTCCTAGCAGTGGATTACAATAGCACAAAACCTAGATACATAAGGCCATATAGGATGAGGCTAAATGAAAGGTTCTCCAGGATATGGAAATAAGAGCTTTATCTTGTGTGATTGTTATTCTTTTTTTTTTTTTTTGCCAGTCTTGGGCTTGAGCTCAGGGCCTGAGCACTGTCCTTGGACTTTCTCAAGGCTAGAGCTCTACCACTTGAGCCTCAGCACCACTTCTGGCTTTTTTCTATGTATGTGGTACCGAGGAATCGAACCCAGGTCTTCATGCATGCTAGGCAAGCACTTTAACCACTAGGCCAAACTCCTGGCCCCATGATTGTTATTCTTAATGTACTATGTTATTTCTCTTCTCTTGTGCTGACACTTGGTTAAACTCATATTGTTACAGTATCTGACTTTGTTGCCTGGCATATTGTATATATGTTTATTTGAAAAAGGAAAGGGAAGGGGGGGAAACAAGATGATTGGATGGGGTGGGGGGAGGGAAATGGGGACAAAATCATGAGAAGGGGTATCAATGTTTGAGAAGTAATTCACCTACTATCTGGTGAATTTAACTGTGACCCCTCTATACATTACAATTAAAAATAATAATTTTCATATGAAAACATGATAAAGTAAATGTTAGAGAAAAGTTCAGATTTTACTTGCATTTACAAATCAAGACCTTCATTGATACACGTCATTATTCAAATAGCAGAAGTAAAAAACAAAGGGAGAGATTTTTTCCCACATCATTATTAAAATAATAACTTTTGCCCTTTGAGAATATAAGATCATCTGCCAAAGAATTTGATGTGTTAGTGCGTATACCTGAAGAAGATGTGAGACTTCTCATATGATCTAAATCTCTAGTAAGTATATAAACTATTTCATCTCATACTCTTAACTTATTTCTGTCCACAGGGAGACAAGACTGTCTCAGATCTCATAACTGCCTTCTTTCCCAGAGCACAAAATTCTCTCTTTTTTTCTCAATTTCTTCTCACTTTCTTTCTCACTTTCTCACTTTCTTTCTATTCTGAGTATATCATAATTTCATCAGAATATTTTAAATCCTACAATCTGCATCCTGACAATTCTATGAAGTTGAAAATAAAGTTACTTATTGAAATTGTGTCCAACTCCTACACACAACTACTTAAAAAATAAAATATTAATAAAACAACAAGAAATTGGGTCCAGAGACATGATTTTCTCCTTTGTGTTCAATTGCACCAAAATAACAAAGCTGCCTGTACCCCCAGCCTTAGGTAGTGGTGAAACCTAGATCTAGTAATAAGGCAAGGTAATTTTACAGTTACCTGTTTCTAAAATTTTCTTAGTTTTTCATACAATGTTTAACATAAAGTGTCATGTTTATAATATGGCACAAAATAAAATTTACCACTAAATAGTGTTATATTAAGTAACCTTGCAAAGGTAAACATAACCAACTATACCATAAAATTTCTCAATGCTTTTCATTTTGTAAAAGGAAGATGATTAGGGTAAGCAATTAATGAACACTAGAAAGAACTAGAAAATACTAAATGATTTAAATACTTACAAATCAATAGTTAATAATTTATCTCTTATAATTTTCTGGCACTTCCAGACACCATAAGTGTTATATAAAAGAACTGTCATAGTAGAGTGTCATATAAGAGAAACTAGAATGAATATGGTCCATATATAAAAATTTAACAATGAAGCATGATGAAATTGCCTCAAAACTAAAGAGTAGAGTGGGGAGAGTGACAAAGGTGGTGAGGTAGATTTCCATATACTGTTCATATGCAAGAAAATATCACAATAACCCCCTTTTCAACTAATGTATGTTAATCAAAAAGAACTAATTATAAATAGCTCAAGAGTCTTTCATTTGATTGGGGAGAAATAAAGTCATTGCCATGGAGTGAAAAGCATTGACAAGATACAAAATTCTCCAAAGTACAAAGTTTCTTGAACATAAATTATGAGGCACAAATAGCAGCAGAACAGGCTTCACATATATATAAATATTAAATCACAGAGAGCCTCTTGTGCCATGCAAAGGATCTACAACTCACCCCATAAGCCACAGTTAGAATAAATTAGAAGAACGTGAGCTTAGATTTTCCATCATAAACAAAAGTAAACTTACTAGGAAAGCGGAAAAGAGGGATGAGTAGTATTGACATAAAAATAAAGATAGCAATAAAAGAGTAGCACATATAAGTCAAGGTAAAAGCCCCAATAAAATCATATTTCATATGATAAATGTTAGTGGGTAAATCACTGGCACTTAGTGACTTTACATAATGAAATTATTATGTCAAAGAAATACTAGTAAATTACAATATTGATATAGGAACTAGGTAGCTTTTCTGGTACTGCTGAGAAATTACCAAAGGGGAAAATCACTTAAACAATTGAAAGGAAAAGGTATGGATGTAAAACAAATTATAAAATACGTATTATTGTATTTTAAATATGTAATAAAATACAAGAGAATACATAAGTTAATAATACATATATCGTAATTTTACATATGATGATTTAATATACTTGTCACTTTGATTTACCCCATGCCATATGAATTAAAATACCTTGAAGACAGTCAACATGTAAATTAAGACAGTGAAATCAATCAGGAAAATAAGAGAAAAGATTGAGAAATGTCGTGAAAGCAAAGAAGTTGATATACGTAAATCATCCTGAGATTTTTAGATAAAGAAAACAAAGAGAAAAGAGTAAAAACTACTTCAACAGAAACTTACTCACTGTAAATTTACTCAATTCAGGAAATATAAAAAGTTACTTAATAAATTATCTTAAGATAGCCAGATAATTGGAAAAATTCTCTACTTAAGCCTTTATAAATAGATGAAGTAAACATGAATGTATGTGTATGCGCATACACACATATCTACAAATAAGACAGAAGAAGAGTAGACATACCTTGTTAAACTTAAGGTGACCACTAGAAGGTAAACCTGAAATAACCTTCTTGCTCTTCTACAGATACACTAGAACCATTGCAAGCTAAGGGACTTCACATTTCCTGTTGGTTTATTATAGACCTTTGATCATCTCTGCTCCAAGCACCTCTGTCCTGTTTGATATTTACCTTCTCAGCTACGTCTTTGTTTTTAAATTATATCTTAATCACTCTCCTATTCCCTTTGTTCTTTCCCTTTCACTGTCTCCTTAGAATATTCCATCACCTAATTACAGTACAATTTGCTTCACTTATGTTTATTATCCACTTCCTCAACTAGATATAAGCTAGCTAACATGCTTTATTTGGTGCCTACATGACTACCTGAAGCATTCTGAGAGTACAAAACACATGTAAGAAATCAAAGAGCAAAATGAATACATCATCAAAAGGAAACGGAGAAAATAATGCAAATTGAAGCCAGAATGGGGGAGGGGAGTGACCATAAGCTGTAAGCTGCAGACAGGTTTACTTGATTTTTTTTAATGGTCACTAAAAAGTCAAGATGTCAATAATAACTTCAGTGAGTAATTTGAGCATAATTCTCCCAGTATTTCCTGTATTCCCAGAAATGATCCTAGCAGAAATGCTGAATATCTTTAGTTTGATGATATTTGGATAGTAAACAGACTTAGAAGATGTATTATAGTGTATTTCTAGAACAAAAGGTAGGATTGCTTATCACCTTAGAAGACAGAGCAACAGGTAGGCATGCTTCATGGTTATTATTTTTTAAATGGCCATTCTACTTCTCATGACTTCTCCTGTGAACTGCACCCTACCGAGTATATAGGCACTTATTCACCCTTGTTATGTGCTTCTATGGGAAATAGGGATTCACATAAAAGAAACAAAAAATGCTGATACCCTTACTGCTGCCTTTGCTCTGAACAGTAAATTCCCCTTCATCTCAGACCCTGAAGTCTTGGTCTTCTGCCAGCATCCATTAAACTATGGCACCTATCCATGCACAAGGAGGATAAACATCTCAGGTACTTTGAAGTTGTAAAGCAATAGTTGGTAATGTAACAAGAGAGTGTGTGTGTGTGTGTGTGTGTGTGTGTGTGTGTGTCAGAACCAGCAATGACATAATCATTTATTTCTACTTCTTACAACATTAAATAATGCCTTAGAGTTCTCACCTCAATTTTCATTTGTCTAGATGACGTTCAGTTTCAGAACATTTATTTGGAACAGTTCACCACAATCATTTATTGGAAGCTACATGTAACTTACTCACTTTAGCTAGCCATATACTTCCAGGAGAAGGATAAGAGAAGAGATGAAATGTGAAGTGGAAATTACTAAATTATATGAATATAGAACAAAAATGTCTCACCAAGCAATCCATAAAACTGTCAGAAAGAAATGAATGCCCTTTATTTTTACTTCAGTTCAGAGCCTGGGCTTTTTTTTCTCAAGGCTAGCCACAACTCCACTTCTTGCTTTTGAGCAATTAAATGGAGATTTTTTTAAAAATCCCACAGGCATTCCTCTCCACACGGGCTTTGAGCTGTAGTCCTCTGATCTCAGCCTCCTTAGTAGCTGGGATTACAGGTATGAGCTACCAGTGCCTGCTATGAATTCCTATTTTTATATCAGTAAGACTAATATTTTTATGTAGCAAGTTTGATATGACTACTACAAAGCACAAAATATCAAAATGTTCATTGTGATAGAAGTTTATGTCACATTCTAAAGATTGTTGACACAGGATTCGTATTTGGGGGTCTTTTAAATAATGTTACTCAGGGAAAAAAGTTGGGCCTGGCCACTGTCCCTGAGCTTTTCAGCTCAAGGCTACTGCCCTACCCTGGAGCCACAGCGCCACTTCTGCTTTTCTAGTGGTTAGTTGGAGATAAGAGTCCTATGATCTTTAGGGCCCATGTTGGCTTTGAATCACAATCCTCAGATCTTAGGCTCCTGAGTAGCTAGGATTACAGGCGTGAGCCACCATGCCCAGCTTAGACCTGTGATTCTTTTTTTTTTTTAAATCAGGGTAATGTATTAGAGAGGTTACAGTTACATTGGCCAGATAGTAGGCACATTAATTCTCACACATTGATACCCAGTGTTTCTTATACTAGAGTACAGGAATACAAATTATCTTAGCTTTTATTGCATGGTAGCTCAGTACTTACCTATCTTCAAAAAACAGTGTGAGAAAAAGAAGCTTAAAGGCAATATATATTTCTTAAAAATAAACAAGCCAGGAGGTTCACACCTATAATCCTAACTGCTCAAGAGACTGAGATGTGAGGATCAAGGTTCGAATCCAACATAGGCTGGGAATTCCATGACACTCTTATCTCTGCAATTGACCTCCAGAAATCCGGAAGTGAGCTGTGGCTTAAAATAGTAGAGCACTAGCTTTGAATAAAAAAAGCTCAGAGACAGCATCCAGGCTACAAGTCCAAGTCTTATTATCGAAAAAAAAAAAAGTCCATGAACCAGATTCCCATTGCTCAGATTTGTAATTCTGGCTACTCAGAAGGCTGAGATTTGAGGATCTTAATTCACAGTCAACCTCAAAATCCGTAAGTATATTATCATCAGTAAAAACTTCCAAAAAAGCTGGCAACAGACCTATGGCTCAAGTGGTATAGCACTGGCCTTGAGTAAAAAAAAGGGCAGGGGGATCATTCAGACACTGAATTCAGGCTTCAGGACACACATATCCGTACACACACACACACTTAAAAACAAAAGACCCCAAAAGTCAGTATTTATACCATCAAGTTTCTTCACGTTTTATTATCCACATATAAATTGTATTGTCATACTAACTCCAAGGGAGGTAAGAAAATGTGTTTTATTTGGGGGCTGTAGTGTATCTAGCTAAAATCAGAAGCTATAACACTGAAAGGAGGTATAGAAAGGTGGACAACTAACATACTTTGCTGTACTCTGTATATAATCTCAAATGTTCTTGCACAATCATTTGAAGAACATATTCACCACCACAAGGGAGAAATCCCCAAATCCCTTTAAGTACTGTGCCCAGTTAAGTTTCTCATCTCTGGTGATGTGTAGTCCCTACTTAAACTCTAAATTAAGCCTTTCTCAACATAGTTAATATGCAAGGCCTGTGAAAGCATTGAAATTGGACTTCAGGAATGAAGGGGTGTCACATACAGGGTAGTTGCTATCAATAATCACATCCCACTTGGCAGAAATTACAGCATTACCTGATTCAACCATGGTTGCATTATCCCTTGGTTCAGCCTATCTCATTTTGTCTTGAAAAAATTCACACTGTCTTTCAAAGTCCTTGGCCCCTTAATGGGATCTTCCCTATCTGTATTCTCCCTTGCTGGAAATCAAGTAGGTATTTGGGAGATTATGTCTCGTTGAGACTGAAATGTTACTAAAGCCTACTTCTTGCTGGTCCTGGTTTGGCAAGCCAATGGATTTCCGTAGAGGTTGAACAATTACAGGCTTTTGCAGGGCATGTTGTTGCTCTCTATCCATACAATTCCCTTAAAATGTAGTAAGCTTCTAGGCAATTTGTTTTGGATTTGTTCCATATGTAAGCAACTGTAGCCAAAGATCTAATCTAGATGTAGTTTTCAAGCTGAAAGATGCTTGTCTTCATTATCTTGTGTGCTTTGCTTTAGACTCTCTTTGGAGACAGGCTACATGTAAGCTTTCTGAACCATTTTGTTTGGGTGGGAAAGCAATACTCTTAATTTGATTTTGCCTTGGATCTGGCTCCCAAGTCTGGCACAGCATTGAACTTATCTCTTTCTGAGGCAGTGGCTTTGAAGCCACCAATTATAATTGCTTTGGTTTGGAGTACTGAAGAAGTTGACTTTTTCAACCCTTGAAAGCCTCAAATTATAAGGACTCACAGTGACTTTATTTTGCTAACACAGCACAAAAGAACTTTCTTAGCAAAACTGTGTTTCCTTTCCACTTCTGCTTGCTTGCAGACTAGTCTGAGTGCATCATTGTCATAGGATTTTGCCAGAAGAGCAAGACACAGTCAAGGCACAATCAACATCTTGCCTTTCTTTTAAAGATTTTCTCTAGTGCTATGGTCTCAGTTATCATGTGGTCTGCCTGCTAAAACATGCCAAGCTACAATAATACTAATGGTGTGCCTCAGCATCCTTAACAATCAATCAAGATTTTAGCTTCTACTACTTGTTCCTCCTACCTCCAAAAAAACAAATATAACATGCTAATATGATACATACTTGGGCCATGCCTCTTGAGAATATCATATTTGGTACAACATTTTTGTGTTAGGATATAGGTTTAAAGAATGTAACAAAGGGTCAAACAGTGAAAAAAATTTTAAAAAGAAGTAGAAGAATAAAAGAAAAAGAAGAAATAGAGAGTCAGTGTTTCCTCATTCCTGTCTGAAGTAAATCAGGGCTTTCAAGAGGAACTGAAACTCTTTTTATCATGTAGCTCTTCTCTACAAGAAGAAGGGAATATGTAACTCATG
Organism: Megascapheus bottae; assembly: GCF_031878675.1. Taxonomy (NCBI): domain Eukaryota; kingdom Metazoa; phylum Chordata; class Mammalia; order Rodentia; family Geomyidae; genus Megascapheus; species Megascapheus bottae. The sequence continues at coordinate 13,544,424 of NC_143521.1, forward strand.
ACTACAGGATGAAAAAAGAATAGCAAAAGGGCTAGTCCTATCTCCTTGAAGGGACGTGTCAGAAGATGCTCAAGAGCATTTCCATGGAAACTAGAAAAATAGAGTTACTCTAAAGCCACATGACCAGCTGAAAAGAAGTTAGTATGATGGGAGAAGGGGTGAGAAGAGACTATTGGAGCACACAAAGGTTTTGTTAAAACTTTAGAATAAGTAACTTATTTAGTTGCATGTAGTATGCTTAGAACAGCGAGCACTGAATTGACTAGAGCATCATGTGAACACCAGACATTTATGGTAATTTTCACAAGGTATAACAATCAGAGTAAAAATTTTAATGTAAATAAATGCAAATTTTCAATATATCTTTGCACTATCTGATAAACTATAGACATTCAATAGTTTCTTAGTGAAACAATGAATGAACTAACCAATTTACAATTATCAGTTATTTACTATAAGACCATAAATGAGTTAGACACCAAATATTCTTTAAGACATGATTTCATAACAGAAGAGAGAGGCAGTATCCTGCTTGACGGTGATACAAAATTGAAGTCCTGGGTACAGCTAATATAGGTTCTTAGTGTAATTATAACCCCTTTATAAATTACCCTGACAATAAAATTAAATTTAAAAAAGAAAATTTCACAAAATTTTCTAAATTAAATAATGTTTTCAAGTCATTTTATAATTTCAAGTTTAACACATAAATTGGGTGTCTGTTTGAATTCTACTCATCCATTAGAAGGATGTTATTGGCTGGATGCCATGGCTCATGCCTGTAATAGTAGCTACTCAGAAGTCTGAAATCTGAGGATCAAGGTTCAAAGCCAGCCCAGGCACTACAAAGCCCTAAGACTCTTATCTCCAATTAACTATTAGAAAACACGAAGTGGGGCTGTGGCTCCAGGATAGGGTGATAGCCTTGAGCTAAAGAGCTCAAGGACAATGCCCAGGCTGAGATCAAGCTCCATGACCGCCCCCCCCCACACACAAATGTTACTGTACCATTTGTAAGAAAATGGAAAATCTTGGGGGAAAATGTAATAAGTGAGGTAAGCCAGACCCAGAGAAATATAGGATGCATGGTTTCCCTCATTTGTGGTAGATACAATATGCCTATAAGGCTGTAAGTAAATAGGATAGGAGTTACCAATGAATTAACTGAAGTGTAATAGAATCTATGGAGAACATAGTGTCATTCATTAAAAGAATAAGTCAAAGCCCAACAAAATACATACCAAAAATGGATACATTCAAGAGAGGAGGGTGGGGCCAAGGGGAGAGGGAAAGAAGAATGAAGGAAGGAAGCCTGGAGAATGCAGACAAGAATTCATTGTAGGGCCAGGAATTTGGCCTAGTGATATAGTGCTTGCCTAGCATGCATGAAGACCTGGGTCTGTACCACATACATAGAAAAAAACCAGAAGTGCTGCTGTGGCTCAAGTGGTAGAGCTCTAGCCTTAAGAAAGTCCAAGCACAGTGCTCAGACTCTGAATTTAGGCCCATGACTGGAAAAAAAAAAAGAATTCATTGTAGACACCACAGAATTGTAAAAGGGAAGGTGTGAGTGGAAGTGGGATGAAGATGTTTAAGTGATGACTCAGAGCAAGATGCACTGTACATATAAAGTGCTTTGTTAAATAGCAAACCTGAAATTAAACTAAGTAAGGGAAGAGATAGGTTGTGAGGGATGAATGAGAATGTTGGGGGCGGGGTGACATTGATCAAGATGGTCTATATCCATAAACTGCCATTCAGTGAATGGCAACTCCTTTGTCTAAATATTTTAAAATAATGAACATATTCAAAACATGAACTGGCAAAATGATAAAAATGAGTCTCTTCAATTACCTTGCATAAATGACAAAATTATTTCAAGGAAAAATGAAATCACTGGTTATGTATAATTTTATGTTATATAAAGTTGTTAATCAGATTGCATGTAATATGAAATTGTGAGATGTTTTTACTAAAGTTAGAATTTTTTTGTGGTTGCCAGTCCTGGGCTTTGAACTCAGGGCCTGAGCACTGTCCTTAGGCTTTCTCCTCAAGGTTAGTGTTCTACCACATGAGCCACAGCATCACTTCCGGCTTTATTCTACGTATGCGGTACTGAGGAATCGAAATCAGATCTTTGTGCATGCTAGGCAAGCAATTTACCACTAGGCTAAACTCCCAGCACTAAAGTTAGAATTTTTTAATAATTTAAATTAGTGACAAAGAACTGCTTCAAAGAATTTGTTGTGATTTTCTCTGAAGAATGAAATAATTCATTTGTAATTTTCAGAAAGTAAAAATGGAAGAATTTGGACTATCAGTTTTCTTAAGGCTGAAGCAGTTTCCTTTCTTCCTTTTTTTTTCTCTTTTATGGAGATTTGAGGTCAGGCCCTGGTGGTCACCTGGCTTGCTTGCTTAGCTGCACTGAGTCATGCCTCTAGCCTAGCTTGGGGCTCTCTTGGAGATAAGACTCATGAATTTTTCTGCCCAGGCTGGTTTTAATCTCAGTTCTCTGGATCTCAGACTCCAGAGTATGTAGGATTACAGACATGAGCTATGCTCGCCCAGCTTTAAAATGGCTTTTTTCCCATTAATATTTCTTTATTTTGTTGTTGTATTCCTAAAGGCAAAGCTCAGGTAATTCTACAGAAAAGCTTTCAAAATATACAACTCTAAAAAATTGAAATGTGTTATTTATAATGCTGTATGTGCATTCAGAAAATTAATTATTTGCATATATATAATGCTTCCCTTAAGAACTCTGGCACACAGCATATCCATAGTTTCCAAGATACAACATCTTATGATAAAACACAAAACTGAGCACCCCTTTTTTGCCATTCCCAGGGCTTGAACTCAGGGCCTGAGTGCTATCCTTGGGCTTTCTCGAGGCTAGATCTCTACCAGTTTGGCCATAGCACCATTTCCAGCTTTTTCAATGTATGTGGTACCAGAGAATCAAAGCTGGGTCTTTGGCATGCTAGACAAGCACTCTACCACCAGGCCAAATTCCCAGCCCAACAACTTGAGCTCTTTGTGAGTCCTTTTCTCTAAAAACATTTTAATTTTTTCAGAAAAGATGAACCAAATTAAGGACAATAGCTACAGAAAAATAACTGCTCAATTCATGCTATAACACATGGAAAATATTACCTTGTTAGAAATCTCCTTGGATGAGAGCTGTTCTTTGAAAGTATACAAAGTCATGAAGCTATATTCCATTAAAGATAAGCCATGTGTACTGGCTCCTTCCTGAAAGGCAGAAGTGCACCCCTAATATTCTGCTGTCATAAGATACCTCCTATATTTATTTACTTACAAATGAGACTTCATTCCAGACTTACTAATGATGTTCTTTTTTGTGAGCTAGGTACAATTCTGGGCCTTACTATTCAGAAACTGTTCCTGTTTTCATGCATTCCCAGTGCACTAGCATAGAGAACAACAAGCTATACTGTGAGTGTAATAGCACTGTACCACAGTTTATAAAAATTGGCCATAAGAACAATACAAACATCACATTAGATGATAATGAGAGGAACAAACCGTTGGAAAACAATCTTCAGGCATAGATGTCAGTAGCATTTAATGGTGACTAGGCTGCTGGCAGCAAAGTTTAAATAGTAGAGTTTTAGGTCAAGGTGTTCAGGTGAAGAGGGTCTCTACGAAGTCAGGCACATCTCCAAAATACTACGCACAACTTTTCCACTTACCCAAGCAGCTGCCATTGGAACAGAATTAGCTTACAACAGAAAACCTCCTCTAGTGCAGTGGTTTCTACAAGCCTGCTAACAAAAATAGAGGAAAGATAAAGAGGAGAAAGAAAAAAAGGAAAAAGAACAGGGAGAAAATTAAAAGAAGGGGAAAAGTAAGAAAGGAGGAAAGGGTACGTGAGACATGGGTGAAGACAAAGCACCTGCTGAGTCACATTTCAATAGATGTGAGTTTCTGGTTCAAAATGACAAAAAAAGGTTCAGTAATACATCCACCAAACAAATGAACAGTGTTGATGGCACATTTCAAATGATACAGAAATACATCATTAAATGAAGCTACACAGAAACATTTCTGAAAATGTTTTATTTATATTGTATATATTTTATTTTACCTATTTTTATTTATCTTGTATTCATTATATATTATAGGATCTAAATACATGTTAATTTCTATATCTTGCCAGTTAGATAATTTTCTAAGATATTTCATATTCTCGCATATATGAATATAATATAATATAATTTTCTGTCCAGTTTTAGGCAAGAGTACATATTTGGGTTTTTTCAATTAAATGTACCTCTATAGTTTCAACAAAGCTAATAATCATCTAAATACCTTTTGAATGACTTGTTAGTCCCAGTTGATGACTGATTTTATAACATTAGTTGAATACTGGTTGAGATGCATGGAAACATACCAGAACTTTACTAGGCAATTTGCCAGAGAGCACTTGTCAAGTAAAACAGTGTTGTGAATTCAACTTTGAACTCTGAACTGTACATTGTGTCAACTTGTCAAGCACTCATCCCACAAATAACCTCATATCCTTTTTGAAACTCTTGTCAAATGAAATGAACCATATTTAGTGGGAAAATATTTGAGGCCAAGAAAAATACACACACTGTGTATTGAGTGTCATTGATTCTGGAAATATTAGTTTACATCTCTTCATGATTTCACTTTCAAAGAATGCAATGCTGTTTTTGCTAAAATAGTTATACCATAATTAGCTAATTTTTCTCTCAATAGAACACTTTCTTCCTATGCTACTATGTTTTAGAGTAATTAATTTGGTTTGTAAATTCATGATGCTACTTGGGCCAAGGTTTCAAATCCTGTCCCTTCCCCATTGCCCATTCTCCCGTGAATCTTGCAAGCTTATAACATTGTACCCTGTGACTTAAATCCTGCCTGCATCACTCTAGGGATATGGATTAAGAATAGCCCCTGCTGAATTTCAAATTAAAGCTGACATTTTATAAGGTACTAAGTGGTTAAGAATAGTAGAAAAGTGAGTATAGAAAATTCATGGAATTTAGAATTAATCAAAAAGGAAAGGAAAGTTTTTTTACAGTGTGACTCTTACAGAGAAATGAAGAATAGCATAATAACATTAGAATAGATTCCAGAAATCTTAAGAACTGGTGTAAGGTGCAGGACCATAATTCTGGCAAAAAGTTCTATTTTCTAAATTTGTCACTTTTTTGGGGTCATCAGTCACTTCATTGACTTTCTGTCTAGCATAGGAAATTTGAAATTATCTTCTTAGAAATGAACTGGTACAGATTAAGAGCTGTTCCTTAAAATTATCTGCTGATGGGCAGGGAGTTTGGCCTAGTGGTAGAGTGCTTGCCTTGCATCCACAAAGACCCGGGTTCAATTCCTCGGTACCACATACATAGAAAAAAGCTGGAAGTGGTGCTGAGGCTCAAGTGGTAGAGCTCTAGCCTTGAGAAAGTCCAAGGACAGCGCTCAGGCCCTGAGCTCAAGCCCAGGACTGACAAAAAAACAAAAACAAAAAAAATCTGCTGATAGTCCCTTATTCTTTTCATGTCATCAAATATATAACAAATTTGTAACTAATAAATTTGAATTAATAGGCAAAAATTAATAGATACATCAAGACAAGTAAAAGTTAAAATCTGCCATTAAATACCTCAAAATAAGCCGTATGGCTTCCCTTGTCTTTTTACAGATACTTTAAGCATTATAACAGTTGAAATCAATGCTTCAACCAGTGAATGATATGTATTTTCTATCCTGTTTAGATACCCTAATTATTTCAGAATGCAGCTCCATGATTTAAGAATGGGAAAACAATTTTATTTTTTTTAATTTACTCCAGTTTTATTTTTTTAAGCTTTATAAATCTTAAAATAATTACAACTAGTGTATGATTTAAAGAAATAATAATACAAAGGACCACAATGTGCCATTTTCCAAAATTTTTTCATTTGTAGATACCATATTGCAAAAATGATATAATATCATAATCAAGGTGGTGTCAGTTACACCACCAGGATAATTCTGCTGTTCCTTCACACACATGTGAATATTTTAATTCTTCTGAATCTCTCCTCTTTTTTCTTTTTTTTAATATTTTTATTGTAATTAATAAAAGGGTTATATGATATTTGCCAGATAGAAGGTGCATTAATTCACATACATTGATACCCTTTCACATGTCTTAGTACCCATTACCCTCCCCCCACCCACCACCCACCCAGGGAAAACAATTTTAATAGCACTGGGCATTAATCATTTAAGGGTTAATTTTGAAGCAGTGATCCTTGGGCAGAAGTGTGAACCTCTTACACAGAATGCCAAACAGAATTTTCAGAGTGCTCATTCAGTTACAACCGCTTTAATATCTGTCAATATTGAATGCATATGAATCTACATTTGCTTTTCATTTTCGTTCCTAGGATCAGGAGTATTGCCTAGTGGTAGCGTGCTCGCCTAGCATGTACGAAGCTATGGGTATGATTCCTCGGGACCTCATATACAGAAAAGGCTGGAAGTGGCACTGTGGCTCAAGTGGTGGAGCACTAGTTTTGAGCAAAAAAAATCCTAATATTGTATTTCATGCTCAAAATGGAATTGTGATGAGAGCTAATATGTTCTTACAATATGTGAGAGGATATAATATAAAATAAGATGCATTATTTCATTTGACAACCATATCAAAATATATACATTTATCAAATACTGTTGCAATATATAAATATATGTAACTTTATTGATTAACTATACATTGATGAACTTATGGTGAAATAAAATATAAAATATCAGTATGTAAACCAAAAACACTTAAGATCTAAGCAATATACTTTAAAATGAACAATATATAATTATGAAACTAGCATAATGACAGGAAAAATAAACATATCAGTGAAATTCTAAATGGCTAAATAATAGAGAAAAGCAGTGTAACAAAGGCTGATTTTTTTAAGGTCAATAAAATCATCACGCCTATGTTAATCTTGCAGAGACAGAAAGAGGAAATAAAATCTAGGAATGTTGCAAATGACAAACTGAATATAACTACTATTTGTAAATAAAAAAAAACACAAAAATTCTAAATAACTACATAAAAATTTGATAAATTAGGTGAAACTGACAATTCCTTGAAAAAGATAAAACTCTCATAACTTATCAATGAGAGTCTGAGAATGGCAAAATCAATTCCCTGAGAGTTTGACATGCAAATTAAAACTTCTATGGTGAAACTGGCAGGTTTCATAAATTGGTATTGTCTGGTATAGTCCCTCAAAATCTTTCTCAGTAGTCTCTAATAACAAAAGGTAGGTAGGTCCATATTCTTTTTTTTTCCTTTTTTTATTGTATTTTATCGTCCAGGTGCTACATAGGGGGGTTACAGTTACATTCAGCAGGTAATGGGTACATTACTTCTTGAACATTGGTAGCTCCTCCCATGTTTACATAGGTCAGTGTTCTATCGTTCTATCGGCAGAGTTCTGAACAACTCACTATAGAGTATAAAAAAGAGAAAGCTAAATTCACAGTGAATTCTTTCATAGTCCCAAACACAGCAAGGAGACACACCAAAGGCCTAAAGTACCATGTACCAAACATGGTACCCTAATACTTGAGAAACAGCAGAAGAAGTTATCTCTTACCTTTCCCATACTTTTCTCCCCTAAAGGAGGTCATAAGACCTGCATTGAAGAATTGTTCTCCTTAACTCAAAGGAAAGGGTCATACATATCTCTGAGTCAGAGAGGAGAATCTGAACATCAGGTCTAGCTACGATCCTCCCCATTTTATTAGATCATCCCCTTCTCCTCTGAATCAAAACTAAGCAGAAAGGCATACATTTACCTATTCTTTGTATCTGTGTTTGGAGAGACTCTTGATTCACATAAAACTTCAATATATTTTTGTGCTTTCTCATGTTAAGCTGTCTTTTTGATATAGATGTCTGAGCTATGAGCCTACAAAACATATTCTTGAGTCAAAAGAACTCTTTCCTTCCTTACAACACAAAGCAGATTCAAGAACCTGATGAAATCTTCATTTACCCTGTGCTTTCCAGCAAGTAATTAACATGATAAGAGACAGATTTTTTAATGGACTCCTAACTGAATCAAGAGATGGCACCTACTTTAAGGAATAAAGAATTGAAGGAGAGTCTGCAAATCTGTATTTCTCCAAAGGATTACACTGCCCAGGATTCTTCATTTCTCTACTCTACAGAAGCAGTAGTGTCCTCATCATGTCATATGTTTAGTTTCATGAGATATCACTGAAAAGAATTAATGAGCATCCTGAAGTTTCAGATAACCATCTTCTAAATGCTTAACTAAATGACTGTCGCCTTTGTGTACTTGGCCAAACTTTAAAAAAAAATATGTTCTCCATATGTCTAAATGCACACACACACACACACACACACACACAGACACCCCATTTCTGGTAAGATCAACTTTCATAGAGTTTGTTTACCAAATCTTTTCATTTTAACCTGAGGCTGTATTTTTACACAAGATTACAATCATTCCCTGGTGTAAAATCACTCCCTGAGCAGTTTCATGGCTTAACTGACAATACCACCCTTTTACTAACAACTCCAAAATAAAGGCAATGTTTTCAAACAGTGAATATGTAACAAGGCAACAAGTGATTAAAATTCAGCATATTATCTCTCTCCAATTTTATTGCTGCAGGTGCCATGCTAAACTGTTTAGAGCCTTATGAAGGGCAAGGTTCTCTTTAATTGAAAACAAGTCTATTTATACACCTGTGTGTACAAAGACTCCAAGTAAAAGTCCTAAAGATAGATAATGGAACAAAAAGTATTAAAACACTAAGGATTATTTTCACAGAAGTTTGAACATCTCCCCCCCTCCCCAAAATACAAAGGTGAGAATAATCCTTGAGCTAAAAAAGCATAGTGTGCTTTCAGAAAATTCATGTGCACTGTTGAATAATGGGAAAAGAGTCTCTATAATCTCTCAAGAGAAAAATAATGATCAGGATCAAGAACTAAGAATTCATTCTCTCATTTGTTCAGGAATCATTGCTTTCAATTCAATAGGTATATTAAACATCCATTGTTCTGTCCACACATAAGATATGTGCTTCTGGACACATTGTATGAATAAAAGATCATATGGGAGATTAAGGCGTCAACTATGAAAAAAGAACAATAAGTGTATCAGTAGTGAATAGATATATCTAGCAGACAAAGCATATACTATTTATCCAGAGTAACAAAGTGCCATCATAATTCAAAAAAATAAAGAAAGGCAAAGATTCTTCCCATGCCTCATACTATTGGCTTAATTGCATATTTCCTAATCTGGCTTCCACAATCATTGCTTATCTATTGCCTTACATGCATTCTTATCTCTCCAATATTTTTCTTTTTCCACCTGAAGATCATGTGGTAGATTCCTGTCAACAAACCTTACAAAATGGTGCCAAAACCCAGGAGGTGCTTGAATGAGGAACAGCTTTTCTTTTTCTGAGGGATCATTCAGATCCTGACCATTCAGATCCCGTGACCCTTTCACAGAGAGATGGAGCTGTTGTAGGAATTCAGTGCCAGATTCCCACCTTTACCATTGCTGGCCCCACTCCTCACTTTCCATTTTGAGGATGCCTCTTTCAGAAATCTGACCCTCAGGCTAAAAAAAAGAAGACCCCCTGGTGGACAGTGGTGCTTTCAATCTGTTAACCTCGTTAACACTCACTAGACTCCTCTTAGCATTTCTAATGGGATGCTGCCACTCATACCTGAGTTGGAACATCCCCTTGGAGTATCTCCTACTGGCTCTAGATGTCATTTACCTCAAGGACTCTATAAATTTAAAGAGCCTTATTTTTTTATTGCAATATGGCCTGGACAACATACAGACTAGATAATTGAGGGAGATGATGTTGCATCCTAAATGAAGTCACTCTGTGCCTGCCCTTTCAAAACTAACCAGGGCCAGGAAGATCAAAAGAAAATAGTTAATAAGCAGCTTATCTAATGTTCATACCTGTCTTCCAACTGGACAGGAACTTAATATGAGTCTTATACTAAGAATAGTTAGGCTTGGCAGCTTCCTGGGTCTCCCACACATAGTCTTCAATCTAGAAATCTACCAAAGCCTCAAAACATTACTAAACCTCGCCTGTGACCAATGACATTGACACATAAAAAAATGAGTAGCAGCTTCTAAGCTCTTCAGTAATTTCTTAGGCCTGAATCACACATGGTCTAACCCAAAAAGACTACCAAATTTTCATTAGATATGTAACCACAGCGTTGGTATAATATTGCTAAATAGCATTAATGACAAAAGACAAACTTTTCAAGTTAATTTTGATTCAGCAAATATTTATTTTAAATGCAAGAGTCTTGCTGAATCTTTTTAAAGTCCTTTTTAAAGGACTTTTATGTAAAGTCCTTTTACACAGCCCTTATGTAAATAGTTCTATTTACTTATCCATATTCATTGGTTACAACTATTGCTTCAGCACTTCTACATATCAGGTGGTGTGGGTAAAATCACAATGATGTACTAAAAAGTCAAAGTCTATCTTTTCATGGTCCTTAACGCAGATGGGTATGAAGCTCTCACATAAGATTGCTGTCCCAGAATAAAGTGTACCATTAGATAAGTGAGTTCAAAAGATGAAATTCCCACCAGGCAAGCCAAAAGTGGCTTCATACACATGTCAGGGAAGAGCAAAATAAAACCCATGCGTTAAAAATGCATGTTCTTCAAAGAATGCATCCTATGACCTTTGGCAACACTCCATCCACATTTCACCTGCTTTTTTTTTTGCCAGTCCTGGGCTTGAGCTCAGGGACTGAGCACTGTCCTTGGACTTTCTAAAGGCTAGAGTTCTACCACTTGAGCCTCAGCACCATTTCTGGCTTTTTTCTATGTATGTGGCAGCAAGGAATAGAACCCGTGTCTTCATGCATACTAGTGTCTTCATGCATACTAGGCAAGCACTCTACCACTAGGCCAAACTCCCGGTGCTCAGGTGCATTTATTTATTTATTTATTTATTTATTTATTTATTTATTTATTGCCAGTCCTGGGCTTGGGCTCAGGGCTTGAGCACTGTCCTTGGACTTTCTCAAGGCTAGCACTCTACCACTTGAGCCTCAGCACCATTTCCGGCTTTTTGCTATGTATGTGGTACAGAGGAATCGAACCTGGGTCTTCATGCATGCTAGGCAAGCACTCTACCACTGGGCCAAACTCCCGACCCGATGTGCATTTCTTTTTATCTTGTAGAGTTACTCCTGAATTTCATTTGCAAAATTGATTCTGGTAGAGAAACAAAAGAAAAAAAGCTTTGAAAATCATTTGCCTCATTAATGCATTTGTTTTTGTCCTTAAAGAGAATGGAAAAAAAAATGAGTTATGACTATGTGAAAATGCTTTGATGTCCTAGAGAACAAAACTTTAAACTGCTTTCTACTTAAAATTCAGATTTGGAATAATATTCTTCTCTACTTGTGTTTTCCATGATCTCAAAAATCCTCTTGAGCATCTTGCAACCTCTCACACTCCAAGGAGACAACTGAATCTCCTTGAATTGTTGCTTGCTAAAATCACTTTGTCGGAAGTGGCGCTGTGGCTCAATAGTAGAGTCTTAGCATTTAGCTGAAGAGCTCAGGGCCAGTTCCTGGGCCCAGAGTTCAAGCCCCATGACTGGAAAAAAAAAAAAAAAGAAAGAAAGAAAGGAAAAGAAAAATTACCTTGCCCTCCAAGTTAGCACATTCTTTCTCCTGGAAATCTGCTATTATGGATCACAAGTTTTATCATTTCTAAGTCCTTGAAGAGAAGGATTTTTAAAAATGTATCAGTCACTTTCTGGCATAAACGCAATACAGAGCAACAGAATTTACAGTTACAGATAGGAAAGAATGACACAGACATGTAGGCAAGGAGGACGCATTAAGTTCTGGGAGACAGAACCAACTCCATTTCTGAGTTCCTGGCTTCTGGTGACTCATAAAACCCAGCTATAAAATGGGTCTGTTTCTTTCATTTGGAATCAATTACTTCCAACAGTTCCTCCAGTCCCTTCATTGTGCTAGATATTTTTTCCTCTGAACTCATGTAGAGTAAGTTTCAGCTTAAAGGTCTAGACATACAAATAAGATTTCATTAAAGGTAAGATGCTCTATTTGGAAGTGTGAATCCCTGTCTTCATACCAATGAATCTTTCCAGATCCCAAGTTTCACGCTGAAATATGTCACAACTAAGTTCAGATTCATTATTATCTTCTCCTAGAGAAGCTAGCTGCTTACATAACCACCTGAAGGTAGAGGACAGCATCATAGTCAACACTCAGGTAATGACACCAATGTAATTTGGCCTGGGCTCTATATTTGCTGTATAATTCTAATTTTCCTATTTTCTCTTAAACCCACTTAAAACTACCCCAAATCAACTTTTACCCAACATTTGCCTATATCATTTAACAGGTAGTTTTGAGAAGTGCGTGTGCACACTTGTTTTTATTGTTCTTTTCCAGGCCAAGGGAATAACATCTTTGATTATGAAAGAGATGACAACTGCTTAAGTGTAATAATTTTTAAATTGCTTGGTTATAGTCAATGTAATTGTACGGAGGACAATAACTAAATACTATGACACATCTCACACAGACTCATCAAATTTTATCTCAAGCCTAAGTCTGTATCTTCATTCATTCAATGCACATTTATCCTAATGCAGACACTCTTCAGAGTTCATCTTTTCTTTAATATTGAAAATAGACATTAGTATCAAAAATAAGTCTAAACATTTATAACTTCTACACAGAAGAAAAAAAGATAAGCAGGCCAACGTTGTCTGCATTAACCTATCAAAGGTTGTTAAGCTAATAACTAAATTTAAATTCCCTTAGTTTCTTCTTCTGTAAATGAAACATGAACCTTACCGTGATTAGTTGAGATAATTTATTCAATACTTATTCGTCAGTATAAAGGTAGCTATCTTAGTTCCCTGAATTATCATTGCAGATCCATAAAGTTCAGAGAAAAAGGTCCCATATACCACGTATACAAATGAACAGGTTAAGAAACACTTTTTCTTCCCAGGCCCAACACTAAGACCTGTGGGTTAAGAAGAGATCAAAGATCTGTCTGGAAATAGCAGGTAGCTCTTTGATCTCTGCCTTTGCTGAATTCTAGCTTCCCTTCAGGGAGAAATGCTCCTGACTGTCTTCCAGACAGATCCATGAGAGTGAAAACAATGTGCACAGAATCTCAAGAATTGGAAGTGTTTCAAAAGGAGACATGGAGTAGCTCCCTGAAACTGAGGTAGGAGGACATTAAATCACCCCAGGCAGATGGATATAGTCCTAGTTTTAAGGATCTCTTAGGAGTGAACCTCTCCCATATTCCTTGGTTACCTGTCTCAATGTTTAATTCCTTTTTTCTACTTATGTCCATCTTTATGACCAACTGAATTTTTTCACTTGCTACAATTTAAAAGTATTTCATTTTTATTTGGTCTCCTGTGAAAGTAAAGAACATCTGTTCTGCATCTTCCATATAATAACCTTTCAAATACTTGAAGACAGTTAAATCACCCCTACATCTTCCCTCCTCCAAGTTAAACAGTCCTGATCCCACTGAGCTGTCTCTCAGGACCTAGACCCCATTCCTTACATCACTTTTGCTGATCTTCGCTGGACCTCTTCCAGAGTCTCTATAGTCTTTGCCAAACGCAAAGACCAAAATCGAACACAGCAATAAAGCCAAATAAAGCAGAAGGATTACTTTTCACTTCTGTGTCCCTCTCTTGATAAAACATTCCAAGTGGTGTATGCGTGCCCTTTCTTCCAAAAATATATTGCTCTGAGGTTCTTTGCTTTGTGATCGTGTGTGCTATCATTTTGTGGTACCTTTCTCCAAGGCTTATATCAGATTTCAGGTGTTTTGAATAATTCCTGTCAGTAAAGACCAAATTTAGAAGTGCACTGTTTCATAACTTCTTTCTACTTTCTATAAAAGCTAAAATAGAAAAGCTGTGCAAACAAAATAAAAATTCATGCAACCCATGAAATAACTATCAACATTTACATCTTGATGACATTTTTAAAACATGTTTTCTTTTTGATGTGTAAAGAGAAATCCATCTTCTTCAAACTCAAGAATGAAATAATCTAATAAGCTTTATAGGAGCATCTTTAAAATGAAGTATAGCAAGATCAAAACTCAAGAGACCAAAAATTTATTCAGAAAAGTATAGCATTATGTTTGTGAAAATGTTGATTCCTAGAATATTTTTAATCTGATTTGGATTTTGCAATTTAAATTTATACTCTGAGCTGTTGATTTAAATTGACATTAGCTTTGGCTAAAATGCTTACATGTATTTATCTAGTGATAAATTTTAAGGGTTTTAGAGCTGCCAGTACTTATAATGTTTTATTTTGAACTATTAAAAATAAAATTTGAAGGATCAAGAGTTTGGTCTAGTGATAGAGTGCTAGCCTAGCATACACGAAGACCTGGGTTCAATTCCTCAGTACCACATACATAGAAAAAAGCCAGAAGTGGTACTGAGGCTCAAGTAGTAGAGCTCTAGTCTTGAGAAAGTCTAAGGACAGTGCTCAGACCCTGAGCTCAAGCCCAGGAATGGCAAAAATAAATAAATAAAATTTTAAAACAGCTTAATTTTCTTATTCTTTTCTATTTATAAAAATACCTATGTTCACATTCTTAGTTGCAAACATTTTAAAGCAGAAGTACATTTCCCTAGCAAAAATGTTCATTTATTTATTTATGCTTGCCAGTCCTGTGGCTTGAACTCAGGGCCTAAGCACTGTCCTTTGACACTTTTTGCTCAAAGCTAGCACTCTGCCACTTGAGTCACAGTGCCACTTGTGGCTTTTTCCTGTGTATGTGGTTCCGGGGAATTGAACCCAGGGCTTCGTGCATGCTAGGCAAACATGCTATCACTAGGCCATGCTCCCAGCCCCTCATTTATTTATTTGTTTAATTTTTACTTTTTCCAGTCTTGGGGCTTGAACACAGGGCCTGGGCGCTGTCCTAAGGCTTTCTCAAGACTAGGACTCTACTACTTATGCCACAGCACCACTTCCAGCTTTTACTGTGTATGTGGTATTGAGAAATCAAAACCAGGATTTCTTGCATGCTAGGCAAACACCCTATCACTCCTGGCCCCCTATTTTTTTTGTATTTTTTTCAATGCATTACTTAACCTTCTTATTGTATGACAGTGCTAAATCTGCAAGACATACAGAAATCAGTATGTGTGTGCTTTCATTTTAGAAATTCAATTTTTTAAAGCAAGGAATTTCTCCTGTTCTCCCCTTCATTAAGAACTTCTAGGCATCTTCCATGCTTTAGCCATTCCCTCAACAGTTAGCCAACAACCTGCATGAATGAAGGAGAGGTACCTTCTCATTTCTTCATACAAACTGATAAAAAACAGATAGTTAGCCAGGCACAGATGGCTTATGAATGCCACCATAGATAGTTAGGAGGCTGAAATCTGAGAATCCATGTTCAAAACCAGCTAAAACAGGGAAGTCCATGAAATTTTATTTCCAGTTATTCACCAAAAATCTGCAAGTGGAGGTATTATTTAAGTAGTGAACTGACCTTGGGCGAAAAAACACAGGGTCAGCAGCGAGGGCCTGAGTTCAAAGCTCAGTTCCAACATGAAAAAAAAATAACAATTAATTGATTAAAATAAACAAAGCTGATGCAGACGCAAAGATAGAGCTTACTATGTGACTCCTAATAAGTTGACAACCAAATCTTTTTCATAGCTGTCAAAAACACCTAAAATAAGGTGGAAAGAAGGATTACTAGCAAGGACAAGTTACTTCAAGTGTATATACCTGACATAAGTAAAACTAAAATTTAAAATATGCCCTCAAATAGGGCTGGGAATTGGCCTAGTGGTAAAGTGCCTGTTTAGGAAGCATAAAGACCCAGGTTCAATTCCTTGGTACCACATACATAGAAAAAGCCAGTAATGGTGCTGTGGCCCACGTGGTAGAGCGTTGAGAAAACCCAACTACAGTACTCAGGCCCTGAGGTCAAGCCCCAGGACTGGCAAAAAAAAAAAAAAAAAGATGTCCTCAAAAAAATAAGAAAGTCACATTGGACTGCTAGAGTTCCTTATAACAATCTACAAGGTGAATAATTCTTTGTAATAAAATATGGATAGGAATACAGTTCTCAAAAGATTGTACCTAGTAATGCCTCTTTGTAGAGTCAAAACAATTAATTTTGAAGTATATACATCTGAGAAATAAATATAGATAAAATAAACTGATACAAAAAAGGAAGCAAGGAAATAATGTACTAAGAGTTTGGGATACTGGTGACTCTGCCCAATTTTCACATCTCTTCCTTGTATGCTATATATATATGCCTTTTCCAACATAAATTTTCAGTTTCATAAGTGAGTGGAATCTACCTATGCTATGAATCCAGACTGGCCTTCTGACTGACTGGTGAAAGAAATGACAATGCATCAATGTGAGTACCACAAATATTAATGATAAGGAATCAGTTAGATTTCCATCTCTGCAAAAAGGACATAAGCAGTCACATGACTAAGCAGTCACATTAAGGAAATCTGTATCATCCTACCAAGGTAATCTCAGATGAGGTAACCCAGGACAACCCACCAACTACAAGTAAAGATCCTCAGACTTGAATTCAGGGCCTGAGCACTGTCGCTGATCTTTTGTGCTCAAGGGTAGCACTTAACCTCTTAAGCCACAGCTCTGGCACAAAAAGGAAGAAAGGAAGGAAGGAAGGAAAGAAGGAAGGAAGGAAGGAAGGAAGGAAGGAAGGAAGGAAGGAAGGAAGGAAGGAAGGAAGGGAGAGAGAGAGGGAGGGAAAACAAAAGAAAAAGCAAAGAACACTACATATATCTATCTAAGGCTTATAGTGTCTGTTGAAGTAGACATTTTCCAGGCAAATAATAAGTTTTATAGTATATTCCTTGATATTTTGGAAACAAATGTCCAAAGCCTATTAAATAATTTGCTTGTTTCTCAAACCCTGGACCCAACATTTATCAAAAATGATTCCCCTTAGTTCATATGTGGCACATTCGCTGCTCTTACTGTTGTTTTTCATGATGACATTGTATATTATAAAGAGTAAATATAACAAAGTGTGTTAGCTGATATAATTGAAAATTGTTTTAGGGCTATTATCTAATAACAGTATCTGAATACATTCTGAAAACTTAAAAAAAGGCTAAACAAAAACAATATGCTCTCCAGAAAACTATAAAATGTACTGCCAGATATGTTTTAAGGTTTTTTTTATTTTTGTTTTTGTCAGTCCTGGGGCGTGAACTCAGGGCCTGGGTACTGTCCTTGGATACTTTTTGCTCAAGACTATCGCTCTGCCACTTGAGCCACAACACCACTTCTGGCTTCTTCCAGGTATGTGGTACTGAGGAATTGAACCCAGGGCTTTGTGCATGCTAAGCGAGCACTCTACTAGTAAGCTATGCTCTCTGGCCCTTCTCATAGGTTTTACGGTGAGTTCTAGCTTTATAGTCATTCAAATGACAAATCACTTGATGGCAAATCACCACGCTGCCACTTTATTCAAAACCCATGTAGCCATGGAACTCTCTAGTCTAAATAAAAAAGTCATTTAATCAAGTATTAATATTTATCCAATGATTTGATGTACTCTGAGGAGATATTGTTTCACAAGAACAAAAGACAACTACCCAGAATTCATTGGCACTTGAGGTGAATGGCACCGCATGTAGCAAAATGGAGATTCAGAGAAAAATTACATTACAGCTGGCTGGTTAACGTAGGGGAGATTTTTGTGGGGCAGTGACATACGAGCTAGGATCACAGTGACAAGGAGTCACTATACAACAATGCATCAAGCAACACTATTTCTGATTAGAAAAAAAAATGATGTCAAGATTTTCTGTCAGGAACAAGCTCACACTCACAAAGGAGTAGAATCAGAACTATCATTTAGAGTTAGGGAAAATAAACAGGAAAATGATTTAAAACAACAACATATTAAACCTATGTATATTAACATTGCAATTCATACACTATTTCCTGTACTAAAGCCTTTTAACTTTAACGTCTTCCAAAAAAAGCAACAATCTCTATTAAAAGGAAAAGCTTTGCAGCAACTATGTATAAACAAATTTTATTTATTGCTGTCATTGACTTTTCCAAAACTATTTAGAATTCAAGTATATTAAAACTACAGAAAAAAATTAAATGCAAGTCCCAATTTATTCTTAGGCTGAGATAGTTAAACTATTCAAGTCCAGGTGCAAAAACAGTTTTGTTAATGTTATAAATTCACTGCTTAGAGAGAAAAGCTACCCAAACACACCTGCACCTCTTCAAAATTGATTTAACTTTATGTTAAGTAAGCATGCTAAGGACATGAATGTTTAGTCATCAAAAACTCCATAGCTCCATCTGCTACTCCGAGTGAATTCAACAGGCTACTGGGATTCTGAGAACCCTACATTCGATGACATACTTTCCAACTCAATATAGTCAAGAAAAATTTGATAATTATAACTTTACATTAATATTAGATTTTTCACTATGACTTAGTGACATTTTGAAAGTAAATTTACCAACAGAATTTATTATGTGAGGCAAGACAGTGTAACTAAGAATTAAGTTCTGACAGTATAATGAGTTTTAATATTGCTTCTGTCTTGGTACCAGGAATTTGTCCTAGTGGTAGAGTGCTTGCCTAGCATGCACAAAGACGCAGGATCAATTCCTCTGTATTACATACATAGAAAATGCTGGAAGTGGTGCTTTGGCTCAAGTGGTAGAGCTCTAGCCTTGAGAAAGTCCAACAGTGCTCAGGCCCTGAGTTCAAGACCCAGGACTGGCAAAAAAAAATATTGCTTCTGTCTCCTAGTTGTATATAAATGTAGATATAAACACTGCACTGCTTCCTCATCTATAAAATGTGGATGGTATTACTTCCTTACATTCACCAAAAGGGCTAGTGGGAATGTAAACTAGTTCAGCTACTCTGGAAAGTAGTTTGGAGTTTTCTTAAAAACTGAAAATAGACCTTCCCTATGATGAATGGATACAAAAATTGTGGTACTATATATACAATGGAATTCTACATAGCCAACAGACAAGGTAAAATAATGGCATTCGCTGGGAAATAGATGAAGCTAGAGTGAATCATGTGGAGTGAGATAAATCCAGACCAAAGGAACAAAAGGCGCATGGTCTCCTTGATATATGGATATTAAATCCAAACAGTACAATGGCGATGACTCAATATTTGAGTACCCAAGGTAATGGACATGGTCTTGGAGATATAAATATAACTACATAAACATAAAAATCTATGATGGGACATAATATTACTCTATGTGGACTGATATGTATCTATGACATATAAACCCTCAGCTTAATTTTAATTATGTTCTAAAGTCTATATGACAGTGATTGCATATAGAGATTCCCTTCTTGAATATTTGTTAAACATGATCTTTGAAATATGATGTAAAAATCAGTGTTAAAATATTTTAAAATGTTTTTAATCCCTAATTTTTCTTATTTTTAATTTTCGCAGTCATGGGGTTTGAACATCAGACTTGGGTCCTATCCCCAAGCTCTTTTGCTCAAGGACAGCACTGTACCACTTTTAGCCACAACACCACTTCTAGCTTTCTGCTGGTTAACTGAAGATAAGTCTCTCAGAGTCTTTCCTCCTGGGTCTGGCTTTGAACCACAATTCTCAGATCTTAGCCTCTGAGTAGCTACGATTATAGGCAGGAGCCATAGTCCCCTTGGACTAAAAATTTTGAATGTTAAAATGAGCTTAATATACTTATCTGTTCTTATATTGATTAAGCAATGAAGGCACAAAGTCTTTATAACCATGGAACAATGGGACATACCCTCCAAAACCTCAGAGGATGCTAGTGATCGCTCTAAATCTTGGAGATTTATATTTTTCCTATATATACATACCTCTGATGGAGTTTAACTTAAAAATTAGCTACAATAAGAGATGAGAGTAATAATAAAATGGAACAATTTTGATAATATACTATAATAGTTATGTATGACCTCTAAAAAAAGTGTTTGACCAAAATAAATGAATTAGCCAACACAGTATCTGAATGTGAGCTGAATATTTAAGTGAATCTTGTTTTCTCAGGTTTCTTTTCTGTTAAAGACTTATCACCTGGTACACTGAAAACAAATTATGTTCCTCTTTAGATTTGCTATGATCTAGGTCTGCTCTGGTCTTACTAAGTACAGCTCTTTTGTCTACAGTACAGATCTAGAAACAGTGGTGAAGTGTTGGCTTTTGCTTCTTTGGACTTAAGATCACAGCTATAATAAAGTGTGTTGTATCAAATCCCTAAACTCTTAAAATGGGGCTCATGGAAGACTGGTGTAAGCCTGGAATGTAGTAGGTAGGACTGGGGTATGGTTAGAAGGTAAAGCCTGGATGGAAGCATTATTTGCTACTGTAATACCAGGTAGGAATGAGCAGCCGATAATACGGGGTTAAGAATTCAAAAGATAATCTAGATAAATTTTTATCTAAGTGATAGACATGGCGAGGTTTATCCCAGAAATGCAAGGAAAGTCAGGAATAAAAATAATTTCCAGGGGCCGGGAGTTTTGCCTAGTGGTAAGAGTGCTTGCCTAGTATGCACAAACACCCAGGTTTGATTCCTTGGTACCACATACAAAAAAAAAGCTGGAAGTGGCTGTGGCTCAAGTGGTAGAGCACTAGCCTTGAGAAAGTCCAAGGATGGTGCTGAGGCCCTGAGTTCAAGACCCAGGACTGGCAACAAAAAATACTTTTCATTTCTATCTTGCAATATCTGGTAAAGGATCATCTGGTATAGAATCATCTGACTAAATAAACTGCACATGAAGGGAAATGCCCATATTGTACACACACACACACACACACACACACACACACACACACACGCACACAGTCATGTACACAATCACACAAACATACAATCACATAGACATGTGATTGTGAACAGGAAACAGATTATATCCCTTTAAAATCAATAACAACACAAGGAAAGTCACTCCGTTTATGTTTTCCTATGTACTACATATAATACAGAGCAAAATTTTTAAAGAATATTAAAGCTAATATTGGAAAAGATGAAATAAAACATGACTACTTTTTTTGTTGGTTTAGTCTGGTGTCCATTCTAGATGTTGAAGTCAGAATCTGGGTCCTGTCCCTAAGGTTTCTCGCTCAAAGCTAGTGCTCTACCACTAGTAGAGCCACAGTTCTATTTCCAGGTTTATGGTGGAGATTAGTTTCATGGACCTTCCTGCCCACATTCACTTTGAACTATAATTCTCAGATCTCAGCCTCCTGAATAGCTAGGATTATAAGGATAAACTATTGGAACTCAACTTTAAGCAATACCATTTTTACATGATATGACTACCTACATGTAAATATCCAGGATTAATTCCCAAGAATAAATTCATGATTTGTCAGTTACGATTCTATAGAAAACCTGATACATTTTTAACACTGATTTTGAATACTGCTACTTTTCCAAAAGACTTTATCAGGCCTAATTGCTTTTGGTGGAGGCTCTTTTAAGCAGTGTCATGTTGTCTCTAGCAAGCATTCTTTCTATTTTAAGAGTTAAGAGTTTTGATCCCTTGGTGGTGAGAAAATATGAGTAATTAGGGAATAGAATAAATGTATTTATTTGATTACAATTTTTAGAGTTTCCTCAATAATTCTATATTTGAATACAATTTATTCTGGTAAAATTCTTCTATTTCTTTTTCTTAGGTGAGCTAAAAACTTAAAGAGAGATTTCTCTAAAGAGGAAATAAGAGTGGCCTATAGACATATGAAGAAATGCTTGGCATCTCTGACCATAAAAGAAATGCAAATCAAAATAACTATGAGATTCCACCTCACTCCAGTTAGAATGGCCATTATCAAGAAATCTACTAACAACAGATGCTGGTGGGGATGAGACCAGGAGCAATCGCTACTATACTGTTGGTGGGAGTGTAAACTCATTCAACCACCATGGAACGCAGTATGGCAGTTCCTCAACAGACTAAACATAGAGCTCCCCTATGACACAGCAATTCCACTACTTGGCATTTACCTAAATGTCCAGAAACAAGGCCATACTAAAGCTAATAGCAAAACGATGTTCATTGCAGCATTATCTACCATTAGCTAAGATATGGAACCAATGGAGATGTTCCTCAGTAGATGAATGCATCAAGAAGATGTGGTACTTATACACAAATGGAATTCTATGATGCCGTTAGAAAGAATGACATAGCCCCATTTGTAAGGAAATGGAAAGACTTGGAAAAATATCATATTAAGTGAAGTAAGCCAGACCCAAAGGAGCATAGGCTCTCTGGTTTCTCTTATTTGTAATAATTAGTACACATCTAGGATTCTCCTAGCAGAAGATCACATACATACATAGCAGAAGATCTGTACATATGGTCATACAGAAAGAGATTAATGAAATGAACTCTAGGTTATGGAAACATGATAAAAAAAAACATGGTTTTATATTTGTGATTGTTGTTCTTAATGTACTATGTGAAATTATTTATTTTCTGTTTTATTTTCCACTTATGGTTATCTCATGTGGTTACTGTATCTCACTTTGTTACCTGGTATACTGTATATACATACTTATTTGTTTATTTGAAATAGGGAATGGAAGGGGAAAACAAGATGACTGGGAAGAGGAGGGGGGAAGGAAAGGGGGACAAAACCATAAGAAGGGGTATCAAGTTTCAATAAATAATGTACCCACTACCTGACGAATGTAACTGTAACTCCTGTATACATTGTCCCAACAATAAAATACAAAAAAAGAATATATATCTTTTATCATTTTATTTTCCATTGTAAAGGTGATAGACAGAGGGGTTATACAACTCAGGTAATAAATTTCTTATTGAGGAGTGCCACACCCCCCTCATTTTCTTGTAATTTTTCCCTCCCTAACCTTCCCCCTCAAGTTGCATAGGTCATTTTCAACATAGTATGCAGTGAGTAATATTCACCCTTTGTTTTACCATTTCTTTTCCATCTGAAACCAGATAAATGTATATATAAGACAAGGGATACAAAATCAAACACAGAGACAAAAGAGGAAAACACAAACAAAAACCCTGCAAATATTACAATAGAAAATCTTTTTGTTTCCATTTCTTGGAGTTCATTTCAATAAGTATAATTTTATATGATCATGTATCCAAAATTACAGAGTCATTGTGATCCTTATTACTTTTTCTTAACTACGTTTTTTTTTTTCGAATATTAGTCTGGTTGGAGGGTGGAATCAGTAGCGTAGAGTAGAAGGAAAAATGTAAGAGAAAATACGGTCACAATACTTCATAATCATTTATGAAAATAGAATAATGAAAGCCATTACAATATTTTATATGTGTATGTTTTTGAAGGAAGGAGAGACTATAAAAATGGGCAAAGAACAATATAAAAAGAAAACAATCGCTGAATCAGCATCTCTGCTATGTAAGAAACATTGAATAAAAGTCAAAATCAAGCAGTTTAAAAGTCTCTTGAGCTTCATAACTAATACATTATAGAAACCTTGCCAAGTCCTATTGTATCTTATATTGAATGTCACATCAAAGATCAATCAAAGGGATGTCTTAATAAACACAAGAATCTTATCTGTTCGCGAGAATCTATGTCTTCTTAAATTCTAATGAGAGAAAGAAAATCAGGAAAAAACTTGGACACCCTCAGCTAATAAAATAATTTGTAAATGTTGATAGATAAAATGAGCCAGTTTGATTGGACCATTTAGTGGCAAGTTACAAGCTTTTTCAATAGAGACTCTATATGGAACTATTGTGCTAAGTGTCAAGACCATTGAAATTAAAGATTTATTATTGAACCTAATAGGCAAGGAAGTTACTTTTTCTGGTATTATTGAAGTTACAAAGTGTTGTTTGGGATATACTTCACTCTGTCACATTAGTGTCTCATTAGGTGGCTCACAGAAGAAAAATAGAACTTGGGTCCTAGAGTCAAAAATATCTATGCCACTTCTATTCAATGATTTTGTTGTTATGTGTGGATTTTAATAATTATACAATAAGGGGATTTGGCAGAAGATGGCGCTGGTTCAGGGTGAGACTTACTGAGCTCCTGCCAAGACTCATGTACTGGCAGTTCAGGAGACAGTCCTCTAACAGAAATTGATCCTAAGTAAGCTTTAGGACCACAGAGAACTCAGGCAGAGAGGAAAAAAAGGAAAAAAGAAAGAATACCAGCGCGAAAAGAGAGCGTGGAGCTGCACCGCAGAGCGGCCAGGAAGACAAAAGTTCTTCTGAATAAAAGCAGAGAAAGAGCTCCACAGCAGCGCAGACCCGCCGGCTGCAGACAGAGCCACACAGAGCCTGCGCAAGCCCAGAGCCGACACCCGGCTGTGCACGGACCTGTCAGCTTCATGGAACTGGAGAATCCAGCAATTTGTGAGTAGCTCCGAGAAGTTTCCACTTCTGCTCCGGAACAGCATTGGGAGGGAGCCCCTCCCCCACCAGCTGAGAGCAGCGCCATCTTGACTGCTGGCAACGACCTGGCCAAAGCAATTGGAGCCTGAGAGGTGTTGCTGACAGCACCACCTAACTGGCAAAGGATTTCCCAGAGATCCCTTAGCCAGAAATCAGGCCCCAGAACTGCTGAAGTCCGTCCCACTGTGCCCACCGCAGACCTGGTAAACAAAGCCGCACACGGATCTTCCAGCTTTGTTTTACCAAACAAGCAATCTCATCCAAAAACCCACAAACCCAAATCACAAGAGAAAAAGACTTTGTGAAGTGTTTAGATCCCGAATTTGGTGGAGACACGAGTTTCCTAACCTCTCCCAACACACAAAAAAAAAAAACCCTGAAGAATACCCTTTTTTTCTTTTTTTTAACCCCATTTCATTTGCATTTTTAAATGTTCCTATTTTTCTCTTTGCCATTTAACCTACACCTTTTTTTCTAATGTTATGATTCATTCCTTTTTTTCTTCTTTTTTTCTCCTCTCTTTTCCTGCAATCCTGCTGTCACTGTGGTCTTTCCTAGAAACACAGTGACAGCTCTGGGTACAGTTTGAACAAAAACGATATCCATACTGATACATAACCATAAAAAAGGTGATATGTCAAAAAGGTGATATGTCAAAAAGGGGAAGCCATAAAGGAGGCCATAATAAAGGTTTTTCAAAGAATAATGGACGAATTCATAGAATCCACAAACAAAAAGGTGACTGAACTCCAACAAATGTCCAACGAGAACAAAGCTGCTGAGCTAACCACTCAAATGGAAATCAAGGAGCTAAAGAAATCCATACATGATCTAAAACAAGAGACGCAAGGCATCAAAAATGAGCAATTAGAAGCAAGGGAGATGAAGAATAAAGTAGATAGCTTTGATAGCAGGTCAGACAACGCAGAAGAGAGAATTTCCAGGGTTGAAGATAATTTAGTTGTTATAGAAAAAGAACAGAAAATAAGTCAATTCAAATCTAGGAAATATGAGAGAGCGCTTCAGGAAGTCCAAGATACAATAAGGAAGCCAAATTTAAGACTAATTGATATTGAGGAGGGTCTAGAGAAAGAGGTCAATGGTATTGGAAATATACTTCAGGGAATCATCTCAGAGAACTTCCCACATATCCAGAAGGTCAGGCCCATCCAGATACAAGAAGCTTTTAGAACCCCAAACAGACCTGACCAGAAAAGGACATCCCACTGCCACATTATTATCTGAACTGGATCAATAGAGGCCAAAGATAGGATCCTAAAAGCAGTCAGGGAGAAGAGAACAATCACCTATAAAGGCAAACAAATCAGAATAACCCCAGATTTCTCAGCAGAGACCAGGCAAGCAAGAAGAGATTGGAACGATATATACCATGCCCTGAAGTCAAATAACTACCAGCCAAGAATACTGTACCCAGCTCAGCTCTCATTCATAACTGAGGGAACAATAAAAACATTCCATTCCAAGGAAAAGCTTCAGCATTATGTAGCAACAAAACCAACACTACAGAAAGTTCTCAAAAATGTTCTACACATGGAAAGCCAACAAAAATGTAATACAGAGAAAGACATGGCACTTAAAACTCATAACATCTAAGTACCACAGAAACTATCAAGACACAGGCCCTAATGAAAGCTTGTAAAAATGGCAGGAACTAATAATTATTTCTCAATCCTGACTCTCAATATCAATGGACTTAACTCTCCAATTAAATGGCATAGATTATCTAGTTGGATCAAAAAACAGGATCCAACGTTCTGCTGTCTTCAAGAGACACATCTTACCCCAAAAAAACAAACATCTTTTGAAAATGAGAGGTTGGAATAAACTCTATCAAGCCAACGGCCCCCATAAACAGGCTGGAGTTGCCATCCTCATATCAGATAAAATAGATTTCAAACTAAAATTAGTGAGAAAAGACAAAGAAGGTTACTACATACTACTAAAGGGATCTTTCCTCCAGGAGGACATAACCATCCTAAATATCTATACACCGAATCCCGGAGCTCCGAACTTCATCAAGCAAACTTTACTTTCATTGAGACCATACATAGATCGAAACACAGTGGTTGTTGGCAACTTTAACACACCACTCTCACCTATGGACAGATCAACAAGGCAAAAACTCAACAGAGAAACCTTAGAATTGAACAACTATATAGACCAACTAGATCTAACAGACATCTGCAGATTATTCCACCCAGCAACAACAATATACATTTTTCTCAGCAGCACATGGCACATTTTCCAAAATAGACCACGTTTTAGGCCATAAAACAAACCTGGACAGATTCAGAAACACATTCAGAAACAGATTCAGAAATTAATCCCTGCACTCTCTCAGACCACAAGGGCATCAAATTGGAACTGAACACACAACTTCACCAACGAAAACCCTGTAATTCATGGAAATTGAAGTACACATTGTTGAATCGCCAATGGCTCATCAAAGAGATCAGAACAGAAATCCAACAGTTTATGAAATTTAACAATAAAGAGCACACAAAATACCAACTTCTTTGGGACACGGCAAAGGCAGTACTCAGAGGAAAATTTATAGCTCTGAGTGCCTACAATAACAAATTGTAAAAATCGCAAACCAACAATTTAATGTGTCACCTTAAGCTCCTGGAAAAAGAACAACAAATTATTAAAATCAAAGCAGAATTAAATGATTTGGAATCCAAAAAAAAACTACAGAAAGAATCAACAAAACAAGGATTTGGTTCTTTGAAAGAATTAACAAAATTGACAAACCCTTAGCAAATCTTACCAAAAAAAGAAGGGAGCATACCGAAATAAACAAAATCACAAACGAAAATGGTAATATCACGACAGAAATTACCAAGATCCAGAGTATCATGAGGGAATACTTCTCAAATCTTTAGGCCAACAAATTTGAGAATCTAGAAGAAATGGACAAATTCCTAGCCAATATTAACATACCCACACTGAACCAAGAAGAACTAACCCAACTAAACAGGCCTATTTCAAGCACTGAAATAGAAATGGCAATAAGAGACCTTCCACCTAAGATAAACCTCGGGCCAGATGGATTCACAGCTGAATTCTATAAGGTCTTCAAAGCAGACCTTACACTAATACTCCTCAAGCTCTTCAACAAAACTGAAAATGAAGGTTCTTTACCAAACTCATTCTATGAAGCCAGTATAACCCTCATCCCCAACCAGACAAAGATTCATCAAAGAAAGAGAACTATAGACCTATATCTTTGATGAACATCGACGCAAAACTTCTCAACAAAATACTGGCCAACCGTCTACAACAACTCATCAAAAAAATTATACACTATGATCAAACAGGTTTCATCACAAGGAGGCAAAGCTGGTTCAACATACGCAAATCAATATAATTCAACACATCAACAGGAGCAGGGACAAAAATCACATGATTGTCTCAATAGATGCAGAAAAGGCATTTGACAAGATCCAACACCCCTTTATGTTAAAAGCTCTGGAGAAACTAGGAATCCATGGAACATTCCTCAATGTAATAAAGGCTGTGTATGACAAACCCACAGCTAGTATTACACTTAATGGTGAAAAGCTAAAGCCATTCCCTCTAAAATCAGGAACAAGACAAGGATGCCCACTCTCTCCACTCCTCTTTAACATAGTATTAGAATTCCTAGCCAGTTCAATAAAGCAAGAAGCAAGCATAAAGGGGATCCAAATAGGAAAAGAGGAAGTAAAACTATCCCTCTTTGCAGATGACATGATCCTTTATTTAAACAATCCTACAGACTCTACTCCCAAGCTCCTTGAGCTGATTCAAAACTTTGGAAGAGTAGCAGGGTATAAAATTAACCCTCAAAAATCAACTGCCTTCCTCTACGCCAACAGTGAGAAGAATCATGCAACAATCAGGAAAGCAACTCCTTTTGCAATAGCCTCAAAGAAAATAAAGTACCTAGGAATTACCTTAACTAAGAATGTAAAGGACCTTTTTGATGAAAACTTTAAAACCTTGAAAAAGGAAATTAAAGCAGAACTGAGGAAATGGAAAAACCTCCCATGCTCCTGGATTGGAAGAATCAATATCGTGAAAATGACAATCTTGCCAAGGGCTATCTACAAATTCAATGCAATACCCATCAATATCCCAATGTCATTCTTTAAAGAAATGGAAGAGGCAATCCAAAATTTCATAGGGAATAATAAAAGACCCTGTATAGCAAAAACACTTCTTAGCAGAAAGAACAGCGCCGGAGGAATTTCAATACCAAACTTTAGACTCTATTACAGAGCTATAATTTTGAAGTACCATGTGCTTGGTACTGGCACAAGAACAGGCCTGAAGACCAGTGGAATAGAACTGAAGACCCAGATATTAAACCACAGACCTATGGCCA
The DNA here is from genome assembly GCF_031878675.1 of Megascapheus bottae. Classification (NCBI taxonomy): domain Eukaryota; kingdom Metazoa; phylum Chordata; class Mammalia; order Rodentia; family Geomyidae; genus Megascapheus; species Megascapheus bottae. The sequence goes on from NC_143521.1 coordinate 13,573,355, forward strand.
CCTAATCTTTGACAAGGGAGCCAAAAAAATAGAATGGAAGAAAGATAGCCTCTTCAACAAGTGTGCTGGCAGAACTGGTTAAGCACAGGCAGAAAAGTAAAGTTGGATCCTTCTTTGTCATCCTATACTAGAATTAACTCCAAATGGATCAAAGACCTGGAGGTAAAAGCTGACACACTGAAAACTTTACAAGAAGGAATAGGAGGTACACTAGACCTCCTTGGCACAGGTCGAAACTTTCTTAATAAGGACCAAAAATCACAACAAATCAGAGAAAGTCTGGATAAGTGGGACTGCATTAAACTGCAGAGCTTTTGTATGGCAAAGGACATAGCTAGTAAATTAATTAGGAAGCCTACAGAATGGGAGAAGATCTTCACCAACCAAACAACGGACAAAGACCTCATACCTAAATATTTCAACAGCTCAAAAAATTGAATCACTCCAAAACTAATCTCCAAAGTAACAACCATCCCATTAAAAAATGGGCCAAAGACTTAAAGAGAGTCTTCTCTGAAGAAGAAACAAAAATGGCCTATAGACACATGAAGAAATGCTCAACATCTCTGGTCATAAAAGAAATGCAAATCAAAACAACTCTAAGATTCCACCTTACTCCAGTTAGAATGGCCAGGATCAAGAAAACTAATAACAACAGATGCTGGAGGGGATGTGGCCAGGAGGGATCACTACTACACTGTCGGTGGGAGTGCAAACTCATTCAACCACTATGGAAAGCTGTATGGCAGTTCCTCAAAAGACTAAACATAGACGTCCCCTATGACCCAGCAATTCCACTACTTGGCATTTACCCAATTATCCAGAAACAAAGACATACTAAATCCACCAGCACAACAATGTTCATTGCAGCACTATTCACCATAGCAAAGTTATGGAACCAACCTAGATGTCCCTCAGTTGATGAATGGATCAACAAGATGTGGTATTTGTACACAATGGAATTCTATGCTGCTGTCAGAAAGAATGACATTGCCCCATTTGTTAGGAAATGGAAAGACTTAGAAAAGATCATATTAAGTGAAGTAAACCAGACTCAAAGGAACTTAGGCTCAATGGTTTCCCTCATTTGTCATAATCAGTAGAAACCTTGGGCTCTCCTAGCAGAGATTTGAAATGGAGCAGAACCTTGATACAAAAGGCCATATAGTAGGACACTAAATGAAAGGATCTCTAGGATATAGAAACATAAGCCATATAATGAATGATTGTTTTCCTTAAGGTACTATGTTATCTCTCATCTCTTTTGCTGTCCCTTGGTTATCACATATTGTTACAGTATCTCATTTTGTTACCTGATATATTGGATATATTTGTATTTGGTTATTTGAAATTGGATAGGGAACGGGGGAAAACAAGATGAGGGGTGGGGATGGGGGGAGGGAAATGGGGACCAAGACATGTGAAAGGGTATCAATGTATGGGAATTAATGCACCATCTATCTGGCAAATATCATGTAACCCTTCTATTAATTACAATAAAAAATATATGAAAAAAATAATTATACAATAAGCTGGTGGCTATATTAGCTAGCTAGGAAGGTGAGATTCTAGAAGGATGTTCCAAGTACCTGGGCAGAAAAGTCTGTGAGACTCTTAACTCCAATTAATCATCAGAAACGCAGAAGTGGATCTTTGGCTAAAGTGGTAGAGAGCTACCCTTGAGTACAAAAGCTCAGAGATAGTGCTTAGGCCATTAGTTCAAGACTCTTCCTGACCCAAAAAGAAAAAAACCCATATATCATGCAATGTAAATATGTCTACTTAAAGACAGCAGAATTTTTTTGTCATTAACCTCAATTCAGCCTCATTCCATTTCCTCAACATTTCCTTTTCTTTTTCACCATCTCTTAAACATTTATTAACAAGATGTATTATTTCCCTTGAAAGCCATATCACTTACTTTTGTAGAAATATGAGCTAAATAGGTAGTTGGAACACAGAGAAAAGAATACTGGGAGAAAAAGAAGGAAGAAGGTTTTGAAAGCTATTCCTCAAAAACACCCTTAGACAGAGACCATGTTGCATGAAGCAAGTTATGATTCAACAAATAGCTAAGATGTTGTGATAAACTAAGCCAATCCAATGTGTAAGGAGAATGAAAAAAATCTGTGAATGTAACAAGAATAAAATGGAGTCTGTTGTTGATTGACAGGGAGAACTGTTCATCAAGCATATTTTGAAAATGTACTAAAATATATAATCCACAAGGACAAAAAGTATTACCAAAATTTTACTAACTAGCATTTTTGTTTCATTGAAGAATTCAATAAAAGAACAATGAGCTACTTTAAGGCATTTTACTGTTGCTTTGACAAAATTACAGTATTAAACTGTTGGGGACCGACTGTGGGGTCAGTGACAGTGACTGTGGGGTCAGTGACCTTGGACCCGCACAATTGAGTACACAAGGAAGTAAGCTCTTATCATGATTTGGGGCTGTGTCAATAGCTTCTCATTTAACCTATTTCAGGAAGTAAGCTCTTATCATGATTTGGGGCTGTGTCAATAGCTTCTCATTTAACCTATTTCGGACTTGATCGCTTCTCATTCAACCTATTTGAGACTTGTAGGAATGTAGCCCCTGGCAGTTCCCTAGTTTAATGAAGTGTATTTAAGGTCAGAACTTGAAATAAACTGGGCTACCATCTTGGGCTACAGGCTTCTTAAGCTGTGGGTCCTGATTTGGGCTGTAGCCCTCCCGAACCCCATCTGTTTGTCTCTCTTCTATTTTTTCCTAGTCCCTGCCCCCTATTTCAGGAATCCCAATTTGCTAACCCTGGTTCGCTGCCGGCTGGCCCCGGCAAGAAACTGATAACGCAATCCAAAACAGAGAGCAATCAAGCCTGAAAATTTGACCTTTATTAACTGAATAGAAAAAAGTGGGTGAGATACAAAGTAGTAGAATGCAAGAGGTATGAAAGCAAAAGATCTGTTCTTTCAGAAACATCCAAATTAGTGGCAAATGAGAAGATACAACAAAGGTAGCTGACATCAACAATATTGAAGACAAATGAAAGTTTAAAGTAATAAAAGTTACAGGACAAAAATTAAGTTTAAATGTATGATTTCTCATTACTACTAAAGTCAGTAACAATACAAGCAAGTAGGGCAAGATCAGATCCTCAAATCTGTCCACAGAGGACATTACAAACAAGAACAAGCACATATATGATATTTTGAATACTAAAAGGAAAAAAGAAAACTTTTGACTGTGTAAATTTTTTTTTAATTTTTTATTGTAATTAGTAAAAGGGTTACATGATATTTGCCAGACAGAAGGTAAGCTGACTGTGTAAATTTTATTTAGTCTTAATCATTAGTTGAACTCTCAGTAATGCTGGACTTGGTCTATATAATTTTCTCCATAAATTTGTTTTACCTCAAAATAATCTAATCCCTTTAACCAAGTATGACAATGATAACTACATGAAAACATAAAGATAGCCAATTTATCTAAAGAATGATTAAGTTTACTAGACAGTTTTAACTAAATATGTATATGAACATGTTCACATAAGCACAAGACAAATGAACAGTGAAATAAATGATATTTTTCTAGATAAATAAATGAGTAAATACATATGTTGTTCCTCAAAACCACCTACATCATATGCAATTAATTCTTTATTTCATGTGTGTATGTGTGTATATGTGTGTGTGTGTGTGTGTGTGTGTGTGTTTATGGATGGAAGAAAAAAGGAGAGTAAAAAGTGAAGGAGAAGAATATAGGGAAAGAGGGAAGAAAAAGTTAATTGTGCAGTCTCAGCAAAGATACAATATCTAACTAGCTCATATAACATTAATATCATATGATTTTACATTTATTGATGTATTTGAAATTATTTTTATTTAGATACCTACTTAGTTACTTGAGAAAGTAGCTTTCTCTGAAGTAAAACATCTTACAGGCTATTTATACATAGAACTTATTAAAAGAAAATGGTTTTCTAGACCATGCATCAAGGCACAGACCTGTAATTCCAGCACTGGGGAGGCTAAATCAGGAAATTAAGTCTTTGAGGCAATTGTGGGCTGCACAGTGAGTTTGAGGACAGCTTGGGCTACATAGTGATAACTTATCTCAAAAAAGAACAAAAGAAGGAAGAAAGGCAAGCAGGTAATGAGGGAAGAAGTGAGAGAAGGGGCCAGAAAAGAAAAGAGGAAATGTTGCATTCAAAATAATACTTAGTAATAAATTCCACATATAGAAAGGTTATAATTTTAGGACAGTTCTAAACATGAAAACAATACAAACTATTTTCTAACTAACAGGTAAACTAAAACTTATAAAGACAATTTTGGTTGAAAGAATTCATGCTTAATGGATTGGATATGGGAATTTGGTAAGGGACTGGAACATATTGGTTTAAAAAGTAGTCAGTTATTTAAACTATACTTTTTATTACATGAAGCAATAGTTAATTACTCACTCTCCCACAAGCCTAAGAGGTAGTATCTATTGTTAAAGCTCAGATGACACTCATCTTGAGCAAGCTCAAGCAACAGAAACTGGCAACCTTTACAACATGCTGACAATAGTCTATGAAACATTAAATGTCAGTCATATGACAGGAAGATGTGCAGTTGCTGAAGGAAGAGCCTGGGGTGGCATAAGGCCTCTACCCACCACCATAGGGATGGCTGAGAGATTAAATCTTTTAAAATCTGCATTAAGGTGAAACACTTTTGCAGACAAATAACTGATGGCATGTCTTACAAGAACAGTGGACCAGCCCGGTGGGGTGGCTCATGCTTGTAATCCTAGCTACTCAGGAGGCTGAGATCTGAGGATCAGAATTCAAAGACAGCCTGGGCACTAAAATCCGAGAGACACTTATGTCCAATTAACCACCAGAAAACTGGAGGTGGTGCTATGGCTCAAGTGGTAGGGTGGTAGCCTTGAGCTGAAGAGCTCAGGGATAGCACCCATGCCCAGAGTGCAAGCCCCACGACCAACAAAAAAAGAATGATGTTAAACATGTTAAACAGTTATTCAGTAGTGTTATGCTCCCAAACAGCAGTGACAGACTATGCAAAGAAAGATGACCAGAAATAAGGGGGAAAAGGATGTATGTAATTTTTTCATATTTAAAAACATATTTTAGTCACAGTCTTGTCTGAAGATGTTTTAGGATTTATAAGAGGCAGGCAGGTACCTGTGGCTCATGCCTGTAATCCTAGCTATGCAGGAGGCTGAGATCTGAGGAAAGCAGTTCAAAGCAATCCAGGATAGAAATGTTCATGCGACTGTCATCTCCAAATATCTATCAGAAAACTGGAAGTAGTGCTGTGGTTCAAAGTGAAAGAGTGATATCTTGAGTGAAAAACCCCAGGCCCTAAGTTCCAAACCCATGACAGAAAAAAAAAAAAAAAAAAGACAAAGTATACAAAATGCAGGCTGAATTACAAGTACTATGGTAAGGCTCTGAATTCATTTAAAAGTAGACCTTACCAAAAAAATAAAAGACCTTATATAAAAGAAAAAATAAATATCACAATCTATTTTGCTTTTTTTTAAAGAAATATTTGAAATATTTGGAAGATTACGTAGTAACGGAGTAGTGGAGATTACTTCAGAATTGTTTATTTTAAAGTTAACTTTAAAAAAAAAAAACAAGAATAAAGAGGAAAAAAGAACAAAGGCCAGCTCTGACAAGTATAGGAGAAGCTAACAAAATAGATCCATGATATACCTTGTATATCTATGATTGCAAAAGTATAGATTAGATGGTCCAAATATATCCATTTAAAGTGATAAATGACAGCATTTTTAAAAAGCAAAATTCAAATATACTTCCCATAAAATCCATTTCAACGTGTAACTCCAGATAGAAGTAAAATTATGAGAAAACTGTCTCAAGAAATACTCCTTCAAAGAAAACCTAGTTATATGAATATCAAGAAAAAGTAGATTTCATGAAAATAAACTTAGCCACAAGTCAAGCTTAGAGAGTAAATAATGGTATAGGATAAAATTCTGTTTCAAAGAGAAATTCAAACCATGAAGGCTATGCATATAACAAGAAAATGTATAAAATCTACAAATACAACTAAAAAAATATGTTGCTAACGCCATAAGATAAATCCACAGAACTGGAGATTGCAACATACAAATTCCTCCAAGTCGTTCTCAAGTCTATAGCACCCACTTCTCGTTATAAAACTTTAAGCAAAGCTGGGCTAGGTGGCTCTCTCCTGTAATCCTAGCTATTCAGGAAACTGAGATCTGAAGTTCAAAGACAGTCCTGGCACTAACGTCCATGAGACTCTTATCTCCAAGTAACCACCAGAAAAGCGGAAGTAGCACTGTGACTCAAGGCGTAGGGTGGCAGCCTTAAGCTGAATAGCTCAGGGACAGCACCCAGGGCAAGAGTTCAAGTCCAGCAAACAAAAACAAACAAATAAACAAAAAAACATAACTTTAACAAAAAATAAAACTATCAGATGAGACAATTAGATGATGTAAAAAAAAGTTTGCCCTATTATCCAACTTCGTCCCCATAAAATTAAAAGAATTTTCTTTTTATTTATCATTATATTTCCTATTGTTAAAAATAAATTGAAGTAAGAAAGTGTGAATTACCCCCAAAAATACAAGTTAACAGATGATCAACTGATTAGATCAATTAATAGAAGAAAGTTTCAGGATGTATCTAATTTTTGTACTTAATACGATGCCCTAAGAATAAATGGTATAAGAATCTTACCCTTAATCACTCTACACTCTTTTTATTTTAATTGTTATTCTTATTGTAAAGTTGGTATACAGGTTGTAGTTATGTAAGTCAGGTAATGAGTACATTTTCTCCTGATTTCCAATATCGTGCCTAGTATCACTGAATTAGTTCACATTTTGTCGCTCCATTTATGTGCTTCCCCTCCCTCCCATAAAGAGAGTACAGAGATCTCTATACATTTAGCATCTAAATTCCCAACAGACTTCTTTTACCTTAGTTTTGGCCCTATCAGGGTTTGAACCCAGGGCCTTGTGCATATTCAGCTTACTCACTTGTCTGGCACTCTACTACTTGAACTAGGAATGCCTCCAGTACTTTAAGGCAATCCTTTACAAGACTTTCAAAGACTCATTACCAAGTCTTCTGAGAAGATAACAACAGCGAACCCAGTTCAGTCTATCCACACTAGGAGATCTTCTTACTATCAATGCTCCAGAGCTTACACTGTAGTCAAATGGGGTCATTATTCCAGAACCAGTTGCAAGAGGAGTTCACTCATGCCTTACTAAATAAACCCAATGTGAAATGGTGACTGATTTTACAAGTTCATTCAAGAAGCAGTCCACCCTGCGGCATGATTCAGTTATAATTATAAACTGGACCACAGCAGAACAGCATTCGGCTCGTGTAGCAAACAACCAACATCCACCTCTGTCCTACCTATGAAAATCAGCTCAACTGCTCACTAAACAATGGAAGGAGCCTATATGCAAGGAGCTTCCTCACTTAAAAATGGAAGCAGCCATTGCAGGAGAAAACTACACAGTCCTTACAAAGAGCCTTAGCTAAACTACTTCCATCCTTCTTTCCAACGTGGATGGTTTCTGATGGCAACTATTGCCATCAGAAATAAGTGATTTTTTTTTAAACATGGTTTTTACATGATAGATTGGAAAAGAAGGTTGAGGGCTAATACAGATCGGGTTCAAATCTACTCACTCCTCCCATGCCACTCCACCAGGTACAGCCTACTCAGTGTGGGAATGGGTGGCCTCTTAGCTAGGACAGCTTTTATTTTGAGGGGGGGGGGTCAGAAATGTCTTAGAGAAAACAGGGGCATAAATTAAAACAGAAATAAAGAACATGATTTGTGACAAAGCAGAGTTATCACAGAATCAAGGCTGACTGGATGTTCTCACCTTGACATCTCTCTTTGCCTAACGAATTCTCACTCGTTCTTTACAAGACAACTTAGCAGTTCCATCTGAAGACCTTTCCCTATTCTCCACATCCTTCACATCCAAATCTTTCAGGGTGACACCACATTTCCTAGTGATTTCATTAATCATCTTCTGTTGTAACTGTCTTTTCTTTTGAGATTAAAAAACTATATTATAGGAGAACAATTTTAGTAAAAATAGCTGTGTAGTTTTTTTAATATATCTCAATATAGTTACAATAACTCTTAACAATTTACAATTATGTACATTATCATCCTCCAAGAGAAATTGCCTATCTTTTAGCAATTATTTGCCAGTCCTCACTCATTCCAGGCCTTGGCAAAGATGAATCTATGAACCTATTCCAGAGATTTATATAAATTGAATTATACAATATTTTGTCTTTTTGTTTAGACACTCCTTTCATTTCATTTTACATATCTATGTTGTAACATGAAACAGAAATAGAACATCCTACTTTTTATGACTCAGTGGTATTCCATTATACTATTTTTTGTGCTGGTAACAGAACTTGAACTCAAGGCCTAGTTGCTTTTGTTTAGCTCTTTCACTCAAGGCTAGTGCTTTACCAATTTAGCCACAGTTTCACTTCTAGTTTTTTGACACAAAGACTGTAGACTTTCTTGCCTGGCTGGTCTTGAACTATGATCCTTAGATCTCAGCCTCCTAAGGAGCTAAGGTTATTGGCATAAGCCATTCACCACCAGATTTTATTAAAATTTTACACCACATTTTTATCTATTATGGCTCTGGGTTGTTTCCAGTTTTTGCTATATGCCAGTGAATAATGCTGCTCTGAGCACTCATATCTGAGTACTTAAGTAGACCTGTGCTTTCATTTCCCATACTCATATATTCAGAAGTAGAATTATTTGGACATGTATAATCACAACATATTTGACTTTTGGAACAATTACAAAACATTTGCCCACTTTCCATTCCCACTGATAATAAAATGTCTCCCATTTATCTAGTCCTAAAACTTTTCCAGAGCAGAAACTAGGTATTGTGTCCCAGAACAAAGTAAAATGCTTAACACATTATAGTTGTCTATAAATATTTGTAAATGATTTATTAAGAGTCCCAAATAGGTTTTGTTTTTTGGTTTGTTTGTTTTTTTTGCCAGTCCTGGGCTTAAGCTCAGGGCCAGAGGTCTGTCTTTGGATTTTTCGCAAGGCTAGAATTCTACCACTTGAGCCTCAGCACCACTTCTGGCTTTTTCTAAGTATGTGGTACCAAGGAATTGAACCCCGGTCTTCCTGCATGCTAGACATGCACTCTACCACTAGGCAAACTCCAGGCCCCAAATAGTTTTTTAATCTTATGCTTTCCTATAGCACCTTTCCTCATCCAAGTATTCCTTTCTTGTATCTTTAACATTCATCCTTCCTAACATTTTCCTATGAAGTCATGATGAATAATGCATTCCCAGGTACTAGCACTAGTTTGAAAGGGTGTTCTAACAACTGCTCCACCACAGAGTTGTGACCTGAGCTGTGATCTGCATACTAGAGAAGTTACTACAAGGTGTCTCATAGATCAGATCAAATATTTCTGAGTCTGTGTCAGTTAGTAGACAATCGGAAGCCCCAGCACATTTCCCAAATGTTCTCAGCAAATTTTCTTGGCTCTCGGACACCCTCTACTGGTTCTTCTAGCAACAACATGAAAAATGGCCTAGCAAGGGACACAAGCAGAGACTCCCACAAGGGCACAAAAGGCAACATATGGGACACATCTCAATACAAAGGCAACCAGAGATACTCTGCAGATGAAAGGGCCTTCCAATCCTAAAGACTGGGGCTCAGCCTCCCAACACTGGCACTTGAGTAGCCTGATGACTTCCTGCTCTGACCAGTTAAAAAAGCTCATGCAGAGGAAATACCCACTTTGATCCTATATCACAAAAGGGACATGTGACCCAGATGGAACTTGTACTTTAAATGAGGCCAACTCCTCTTGATATGAAAGAGTTTATATCTCTTATACAGTCACATGTAAGTAAACATAAATTCCTTGTAAAAGCCTCACCAAAATCTTTCTACTTCTGCTCTCAACTCCTAGACTGAGCACTGATTCTCACATAGAAGGTTGCATACATACAGCCTGTGTCATTTCAATTAAGACTAAAAGGTGGCCAGTGTAGAGTGCTTGCCTAACATGTGCAAAGACCTGGGTTCGATTCCTCAGTACCACATACATAGAAAAAAAGCCAGAAGTGGTGCTTAGACTCAAGTGGTAGAGATCTAGCCTTGAGAAAGTCCAAGGACAGTGCTCAAGCCCTAAGCTCAAGCCCAGGGCTGGCAAAAAAAAAAAGACTAAAAGGGCCAGTAAGTGGCTCTTTAGAATTTCCTTTCAGCAGCCTGTGGATTTCATACAAATTGGAACTTTGAAGGTGTAGTGAAAACGGAAAACTTTTAAATGAAGAGTTCACTCAGAATTATCTTGAAGGGTCTCCTGTCTCACTGAAGGAAAGATCTTTCTCTGGCTGGATTAGGAGAAATACTGTCATTGGACAAGTTAAAGAAGAGGGTAGGAGGTTGTGATTCTCTGTTGTTAAAGGGAGGGACCACAGAATGCATGAAAATGAAAATGACATCTACAAATAAAGAATAGTCCTCCAAGGACAACCAGTAAGGACAAGGGATTTCAATCCTGAAACCAGGAGCCTTTAGAGCTTACAGCCCCATTCCACCAACATCAGACTTCAATTCTACCATGTTCTGAACAGAGGACTCAGATGAGATACATTGTATAAAACTGTTTCAACTTGTAATCTGTTATGGCAGCAATGGAGAGTTATAATATTCTCAAATAACAATATTTAAAACTCTAATATTCCAGGGTTCCTAAGTTAAAAAATCACAGAGATGCAATGGCTGTGTGCCTCTGATATATGAAATAATATTTATGGAAATGAACTCCAGGAAATGGAAACAAGAGGTTTATTTTTCCCCTGTGTTGCTTTTGTTTTCTTTTCTTTTTGTCTTGTTTGCTCCTTCATCCGTCTTTGGGAGGGTAAGGAGGGCACAAAAATGAAGAGACAAAGGGTCAAAAATGTAGCAATGGTACTATGTTGAAAGTGAACTATAACCGACTTGTGCATGACGAGAGGAGGGAAAAACGGTGAGAGAGAGGGAAGGGATGACATTGTCCCAAAAGAAATCTAGTCATTTATGTAACTGTAACTCTGCTTTACATCCCCTTTATAGTAACAATTTTAAAGTAATAATCACTAGGAGTGTCCACTTAAAATTGTACATTTCCAGCATCTATCCATATCTCATGATTTTTATAATAAATACATTGGAAATGTCAAATTATAGTTATAGACTATTTTACATAATTTGATACTTAAAATTTTTTTAAATAATTTACTACACAGGCACCAGGGTAATCTGAGCTACTCAGAAGATTGAGATCTGAGGATCATAGTTCGAAGACAGCCCCAAAAGGAAAATCTATGAGACTCTTAACTCCAATTTACCAAACACACAATTTTTTTCATATATTTTTATTGTAATTAATAGAAGGGTTACATTATATTCACCAAATAGAAAGTGCATTACTTCACATACATTGATACCCTTTCTCATGTCATGGTACCAATTTTCCTCCTTCCCCTCCCCCATCTTATTTTCCTCCCTTCCCTATCCTACTTCAAATAACCAAACAATATATCAGATAACCAGGTGAAATACTGTAACAATATGAGATAAACAAGGGACAGCAAAAGAGATGAGAGATAACATAGTACATTAAAGACAGCAATCACTCATTATATGGCTTTTGTTTCTTACATCCTGGAGGTCTTTCCATTTAGCATCATTCTATATGGCCTTAAGTATCTAGGTTTTATTCTATTGTGAATCTCTGCTAGGATGGCCCAAGGTTTCTACCGATTATGACAAATGAGCCAGCCTATGTTCCTTTGAGTCTGGCTTACTTCACTTAATATGATTTTTTTTCTAAGTCTTTGCATTTCCTTACAAATGGGGTGACGTCATTCTTTCTGACGTCCATTGTGTATAAATACCACATCTTGTTGATCCACTCATCAACTCAGTGACATCTGGGTTGGTTCCATATCTTTGCTATGGTAAATAGCAAGTACACAATTTTTATAAAGCCAGAAATGGAGGTGTGGTACAAGTAGTAAAGCTCTAACCTTGAAGATAAACTTAAAGGACAGTGCCCAGGCCCTGATTTCAAGCCCCAGTAAACACACACACACACACACACACACACACACACACACACACACTTTCAGAATTATACAAAAGCTAAATAAAAATAAAAATGATAGTGATTTATAGTTATCATTCCAGCAAACATTTACAAATTAATTATTTAAATTAAATATATGATTCCTTTGTCAAGTCATCTTGAAATAGTCTTACCAGTTTGATACACTTCATCTCAGGATTATTTCTCATTATATATTTTAATGCATTTTATTATATGCATATTATATATATATATATATTTTTTTTTGCCAGTCCTGGGCTTGAGCTCAGGGCCTGAGCACTGTCCTTGGACTTTCTCAAAGCTAGAGCTCTACCACTTGAGCCTCAGCACCACTTCCAGCTTTTTTCTATGTATGTGGTACCGAGGAATCAAACCCGGATCTTTGTGCATGCTAGGCAAGCACTTTAACCACTAGGCCAAACTCCCAGCACATATTATATATTTTAAGGACATATTAGTCACATTAACAAAACTAGTGCTTGTTAATATAATTGACTGAATCAATGTTTAGAATATTTGAAACATAAATGATGCTGAAGTTTACAGGCCTCCAAAGTACAAAGATTTCTAAGGCAAGTGTCACTTTTATTTTTAGTGTACAAATGCATAAAAAGCAGTCATTGTGAGTTACTTTTTAACAGAACTTTATTGGTATGATGATCGTGTTTGGGTATTTATATTTCTTGAATTAGCAGCTCAAAGCTGCCTGGACTCTATTGCATGGATATTATAGCTCCTCCAGTTCCTGATCTGCAGAGCACTTGCTCTGAGTATTCCAAGTTCTACCTGCTCCAGTCAATGTTTCTAAACATTACTGTAAAATGAAAAATGGACTTTTTGATAGACTCTAGAATAGAACAAATTCTGGACTTGAAATATGGACACTTACTTTTTCTGAGTTCTTTCAGCCAGCCTTGCAATCTCTATAGCTGCCTTCCTTGCTTCAAAATCTTCCCTTTTCACGATCTCACCAGTCCCTCTGTAGCCTAGCTCCACCAACTGGCGAGCTAAGCCTTCATCCTACGAAGAAAATCAATTCATTTATGTGTGGGTGAGGGAGGGTATTTTCCTCCCAATGAGTACTAAGCAAACATGAAAGCTGACAAATTGAATGTATTATTTTTAAATGAGCTGAGTTAACAGATATGAAAAACTAGTTCTCCCACAATAAATTTAGACACATCTTTCTGTGTACCACAGATACAAGATGAAATGAGAAATGACCTCAACCACTAAAGATTCTCTGAGGGATTGAGAGACAAAAAGTCTACTGTGTTTTTAATCAAGTTATGAGAACAGCATGGACAATTAATAGTGTATCTTTAAAACAATAAAGTTAGAGACAATAGTGCTCACAGAAAAAAAAGACTTTGAAAATCAATGGCACAAAAAGAGAATTCAGCTGTTTTCAGAAAGTTTCAATGCTTCCCATTTAGGTCCTTTAAGTCAAGTAAGGGAGGACAACACAATATTGTAACTTCAAATACAATTAAAGCAAGCAGATGAAATGCTCGCTTAATTGGAAAGCTTTGTTTCCATATAATGTTGGTAAAAATAAAAACAAAAAAGTAAACACCCAAGATAATCACAACAAGCTTCAAGTTGAAAATTAAATCCCATAGTAATTTTGCCATTTTATATTACAGTTGTCAACTGAAATTGACAAGTTCAATTGTTAAGTGCATAACATACTCATGAACTTGAAGGGGTATCATGTTATATGAAGCCACTGAAATACAGAATCATATGGAAGTATTTTTTATTTTATTATTAAGATGGTGTACACAGGGGATACAGCTATGTAAGTCAGGTACATTTCTCTTTGAATAGTGTCACCCTCCTTCATTTTCTCCCAGTTTTTCAAGTCATTACCATCTTAATTAAAATACAATAAGAACAGTTTATACCTTTTTAATAGAGATCATTACTTAGTACCATAGTATTGAATGAAGAAACTGTCTAACAAATCAGGATACCTAAGATGCTTAAGAATCTTTCAATGCACAGTGACTATTAAAAATAAAAGCATTCAAGCAAAACAAGTGATTTAGATACTACTTTCCTTGCTTGTTGATAAAAACAAACCCTGAAGTTCACTGCATTTACATGGAATAAATACACACATTTACAAACTTATGACAAAGCAAAGTTATAGACCTTGACCTAAAAATGAATGAAATTATGTCATTTGCTGGGAAATGTATGGATCTGAAAAATATCATTTGAAGTAAAGTAAGCCAAGTTCTCAAGAACAAAGGTGACATGCTCTCTGGCATATATGGATGTTAGCCTTAAAATATAAGTGTAAACACATACCAGATCATATGTGTATACATATCTATGTATGTATGAGTGATATGTGTCTACATATAGTCAATCATATTAAAACATGGTATTTGCAGGTGTGCAATACCATTGCAAAACTCTTTTTGAACACTAAGCACTAGTGAGAAGGAAGTGGATAAAACCGGGTGAATATAGCCATAATCGATGTACATGCATAGAAATGGAACTGGGAAACTCAGGGATACTAGTTTGGGAAGAGGAAGAAGGAAGGAAGGGGAATTATGGAGGGAATGGTCATAATCAAAATGCACTGTATCCACAAATGGACATAGCAAATGAAACAACCTTGTACAACTAATATTATTAATAATACATAAGGCCATATAGTATGAAGCTGATTGAAAGGACCTCCAGGATATCGAAACAAAAGCCATATAACGAATGATTGTTGTCCTTAATGTACAATGTTGTCTCTCATCTCCTTTGCTGTTCCTTGGTTATCTCATATTGTTATAGTATTTCACTTTGTTATCTGAAATATTGAATTTATTTGGTTGTTTGAAATTTGATAGGGAAGGGGGGAAAACCAAGACGGGTGTGGGGTGTGGAGGGGGAGGGAAATGGGTACCAAGACATGTGAAAGGGTATCAATGTACGTGAATTCATGCACCTTCTATCTGGCAAATATCATGTAACCCTTTTACTAATTACAATAAAAAATGCAAAAAAAATACTAATGAAAAGAATAACATTAATCCAAAGAACACCGAGATTCAACCATGACTACCTAGAAATTGTCTCTAGTTTTAAAAGACATTCCCATTTATGGACTTCAACAGACCTACGTAGTAAATTTAATTATGATAAACTAGGTGGGAAGAGAGAAGTTTTGCTATACCAACTTAATAATAGCAGTTTAGTAACCAAACTGAAGATATTAATATACACATGTACACACTCATGCACACACGAACATACACACACACACACACACACACACACACACACAGTTACAAGCCTGGTAGGCCAAAAACTATGAGTCTTGTATCTGAAGAGCTCTGCTTAAGATTTTCTATTACTATACACTTTATTTAGGTTGACCACAAATACTGAGCAATGTCTCCACCTAGTGGAATTAATCTTTAATAGGAAAAGCAGTATAGACTGAGGTGTTGTCTACTTAGTGGGGTAATTTGTGTGTTAATTTTCTTAAATATATGACTAGAATTAAAGGAAAGAATTTAGCTCTACAAAATTGAAGTACCTTGCAGTTAAGACTGGAAACTTCATATGGTCAAGACAAAATTTTATATAACAAAGATCATTAAGTTGCTGCGTTTATTTTGCATACACAGTGAATTTTGTACTGCTGGGTGCTTTGTCTGGGTTATGCAAAAAATTCTTCAGTAGCAACTCTATACTGTAAAAAACTGTCAAAAACTAAAAAAGTAAAACGTCTACCTTGGTAGCTGGCAGAATCACTAGCCATCTCTACGCTTAATATATTTCTTATGCCTCCGGAACATGCTACTTAAGAGCACAGCTATATTAAATCATATATATGTAATGCATATACATAAAATTATTCTAATTTCTATTGAATTTATACAATTGATTTTGGAAAAAATCCAAGATTGAAGAACAAAAAGTACATGTTAAAACAAAACATGTCAGTTGGAAAACAGGAGACAGGAGCAAGGTAGACACAAAGAATGGGGGAAATGTTATCAAAAATTCAGTGCATATGCCTGTAATGCATGCCTGTAATCCTAGCTACTTGGAGACTGAACCCCAGAACTAAAGACCGTGATACTCTTATCTCCACTAAAAAAACAGAAGTGGCACTGTGGCTCAAGGGGTAGGGAAGTAGCGTTGAGCTGAAGAGCTAAGCGCAGTGCCCAGGCCGAGTTCAAGCCTCACAACAGAAAAAAAAAATTCAATTCATGTCTTTCAAAATAAAGAATAGCGAGGGAAGGGGTAAATTGAGAGGGATGGGTAAGAAGGTTGAAAGGGGAAACATTGATGGAGATGCCTTGTGTTGATACAAGACATTGTTCAATGGCAAAGCCTTGGTACAACTACTTAAAGATAATATAAATATGTACGTAAATAAAACATTTTATATGATCATATGCACATAGATACTGAGCCTTTGTGGTCCTCTCCTAAAAGAGTAAATATCAAGAGTCCTGTATAATTTATCATGTATATCTTGGCTTTTACCATTCAGTATATTTACTTGCAGATTTATAGGCATATTCTAGTTATAACAAATGAGTTATAACAATCCATGTTTCTTAAGTCTGACTTATTTCACTTAACATTTTTCCACATCTTTCCATTTCCTTATGAACGATATACTACCTTTACAATAACAAAAAATAAGTGAATTTGTACGAGAAAAAAAAACTACTAAACCAAGGAACATTATTCCAGGAAATTGAGCGTGTTATTAGGAAAGAGGAGGATTAAAAATAACTTGTAAAATCTGGCATAACCTTTTTACCCAACTCCCAAAACAATGCTCTTAAAACCTAATACCAATTAAAGTATAATGGCAATACTAACACATGAGAGCCCTCTATTTCCAGCATCTACAAGAATTTTCTGTAAGTAGAGGGAAGACATGCATCCAAAATAAAATAAGAGCCACGAGTAGAAGGTGCAGGTCAGTGGTACAATGCCTTCCTAACAATCATGAGGCCCTGAGGTGCAAACTTTTTACGTTTCTGTACTAGGATTCAGAAACACGCAATCTATGACCAACAGAAAGCTAATAGCTAGCCACTCGTCTCACAACTAAATGGATGCCACTTATTTTCCTTATTTTCTGTCTTTCCCTCTTTACAAAAATAATCATATAATTATTAGAGTATGAAACTTTTAGACACAAGACCAACATATTACCCATATCACATTTAGCCTTATCATGGCCATGCTCAAAGATAATTACTGGTGTGTTTCAATGATTGCTTTTTGCTTATGTAAAGGTAGAAGTAAGATTATGAATGAAAGTGCCATCGTGTTATACAAATTCCTCATGATCTACTTCCTTAACATTTAAAGATACATTTTAAGGTGGGTGTACAGATCACATCTATAATCCTCAAAAGGCTGAGCCTGGAGGATTTTGCAACAAGCAAACCTTTGTGAGTCTCAACTAGCAAAACGCTAAAGTGGAGGGAGGCAAGTATTTTTCCTAGGTAATTGTCTTAATATAATTTTGTTTTTACATCGGAGTATTGGGAATATATTGTGTTGATTTTTAAAAGGGAAGTACTGTTCATTTCTAGAAGATTTTTTTCAAAACCAACAGTCATGACATTGTTAAACATTGTTACTTTCTCTACCTTGAAGTCTACATTTTAGTATATTCAATTCCAGTGTCTGTCATATTTCAAAACCATCTTGTACTGAATTTGTCATATTAAAACAATGTGACTTTTGAGGAGTATACCTCTTATGGGAAAGTTCTCCTAGAAACAGATTTCTGTGCATTTTTCTATCTATCTATCTACCTATCTGTCTATGATTTTGCACATTTCTATAAAGAAGCAGAAGCATGCAGTGAGATTGCAGTGAGATTCACAAGTCCTTGCAGCTCTGATGTCAGGAGGACCCCACAGAGCTGGTGGCCAATTGAGTGGACAGCAATTGGATAAGAGCCACCCAAAAAAAAAGAGCTGCCTTTGGAAAAAGAATGAATGGGATAACAACAATTAGTCTCAAGAAGTTTGCTTATTTTGATGCATGATCAGACAATTTTTATGTCATTGTCTCTACTAATTTTCAACTTTTCTGCTTCACTGATTTCAGGTTTTTTGTTTTTTGGGGTTTTTTTTGTCAGTCTCGGGGTTTGAACTCAGGGCCTGGGCCCTGTCCCTGAGCTCTTCAACTCAAGGCTAGCACTCTACCTCCTATCCCTTGAGCCACAGCACCACTTCCGGTTTCTCCGTGGTTAATAGGAAATAAGAGTCTCATGTACTTTTGTGCCCAAGCTGGCTTTGAACCTCTATCCTCAGATCCCTACTATAGGTTCTTTAGGTATATTCAATCCATTTAATATGTTTTATTTTCATGATTAATAATTCAAAATAGATTCTAGCTTTTCTAGCAATTCATGCTTGATCATGATTAAAACTAAGTATTTAAAATCCAAATATTTAGAAACTTTCAGTTTTACGTCTGTCATTGATTTATAGTTTTCATTATGGTATGACAAGGGAATGTATTTCTTCTATTAGAACTTTTTTATGGCCTACTGGATATCCCTTTCATGAATGCCCCAATCAGTACTGTGAGCAGAAAAAAATGTTGAAAAAGTAGAGTATTTTTACAATAAAATTATAATTATGTAAAGCAACCGATGTTCATTAGCTCTACTTAGTCTACTGTGTGTGTATAAATATTTACACTAACTTGAACTTCTACATTTTCGTATATTCAATTCCAAAGGTCTGTATCTGGATTTGTCTTACACTTCATTTATTGGACTCACTTGACTATTTCAAAAATAATATGGGTTTATCTCTCTAATTTCATTCAAGGAGGGAAGGTCAGTGTGAACTGCTAAAAAACAAATCATACACACACACAGTGTATATAGGATATGCATTATATACTATCTAGACTATGTAGACTATATATGATCTGTCATAGATAATATATAGCATATAATGTATGTTATCGTGTATATAATATGTACTGTTTACTATATAGTATATATAGTGTATTAACTTATATAAGTATATATTTCCAAACAATAATGTTTGGCCATGTGCAGCAGTTCATGCCTGCAATGCTGGTTACTTGAGAAGTTGAAATCTGAGCTTTTCCCTGAAAATCATGAATGTGGTTTTGAAGGATAAATGCTTTTTAAACCTGTCATGCATCTTCCAATGAAACTACACTAGGGTCCAAACTTTTGAGTCCACAGTCCATTCATTGCAGTTCAGTGTGGCCGTGTGCAAGTTAGAAAGGTGGCAGAATGGTTGCAGGGTTCAAATCCTTCCCAGCCTTCCAAGCAGTTTGTCAAGCCTGTGTCTGGAGGTGGTGATTCCGCGTCTGGTGGCCAGGCCAAGACCTCCAGGTCAGCACAATGCCTGGGCCACTGTCCATTTAGGAGTTTGCTGGAACTTTAATGGGGCTTAAGGAACCTCCATCCTCCGGCTCACCCCCTACCCTCTTCTGGTGAGGCGGGGGACTTGTTTTTGTTTTTAATTATCATCATTCTTTACAGTTACCAACTCGATAACCCGGAATCAGAAATGTGTTCTCAGATGTAACATGCGCCAGAGATTTATTTAGGCACTTGGCAATCCATTAGAGTGGGATGATTGTCCGTGGGCCCAGCCGGCCAAGATTACAGCAAACACACCAGGACCTGGTGGCCGGGTGCCCTGGAAGGACACTGTGTTCTGTTCCCGGAGTAGAACTGAGCACCCGAGAGGAAACAGGGTACCTCTGAATTACTCATTCCATCCTGAATGACAGCCCTCCCCTTCCCTCCCCTCCCCAGCACCCCACCCCAAGCCTTCAGCAGAGCTGATGGGTCCTAGCTGAGCGGGGCCCTGGAGGACGAAACGCACCCATGCCAGGTCTGCGCTGCTGAACCACCCCAGAGACAAAGTTCTCCCAGGGGCCCAGGGTCCGCAGGACCAGGGGACATGACACTCCACCTGCCTATGGGGCTGAAGCCCGGAAACCCGCCCCGGCAGCGCCGCCTGCCGCCAGGGGGCGCTCGCCCCTCGACGGCGCCGCCGCTCCCCCCCCCCCCCCGCCCTCCCGTCCCTCCCTCACCCGACAGGCCCAGGTACGGGGCCGAGCCGCTGCCCTCACCTCCAGGTAGTACAAGTCCACGGTTGTGATCTGCGAGTCTAGGAAATCTTCATAGGTGTGGAACTGCGTGACGATGTTATCCACGGCCGTCATCGCTTCGTCCTGAGCCATGGCTTTTTGCCGGGGTGAAGGCGTCCCTAGCAACGGAAGCGACGGGGCGGGGCGGAAAGGCTCCGCCCACGTGGTTCTTTCCAATCAGCGGCGGGCGGCTGCTAGTCCCGCCCCCTGTGTTTCCGGCTTTGGGCGACCTCGGAGCGCGGGGACCTGGGTCTTCCCAGGACCCCTATTCCCAGCGGTCTGACCCACAGACCGGCTCACCCCTCCAAGCAATGTGGGGGAAACTGTTCCCGTCCACACACACACACACCAGGTGTGTGCTCTCCTGCGCAGACAAAATGCTACACATCCAGCCACCCCAGGCTCTAAAACCATGTTGTGACTGACAAAACGACACCAGGACTTTGACCAGTGCGCATCGAAATAGAAGTCTAGGGAACCGGGCTTGGGAGCAAGACCTAGGACGAGGGCACTGATGGCGCTGTTCACTGACTCTAAATTATAGCTCGAACAGTATTGATGACATCTGGGTGCAAGGAACAATTTGTGAATTAAAAAAAACAAAAAAAATACTCCAATGGAAATATCCTTGAAGACCTCTTTCGACTCCAAGATTTTTGCTTTGTAATTTTATTTAACTTCTTTTTAAATTTCAGTAAATTCAGAATGAAAACGACCTTTTTAAAAAAAGGTTATGAAAGGGCACAGGAACAGAGAGAGGAAAGGTGAACAAATATGGTCATTGTATTCAATAAGTGAGCTATATGTCCCTTGACAGTAGGGAATGGGAGGTGGAAAAATGAGGAAGAATTAAAAGAGAAGTGACACTGACCAAGAAGCATTGTACTCATAGTCTGATTTATAGAATTGTAAACCTTTTTTGTTTTTGTTTTTTTGTTGTTGTTTGTTTTTTTGTTTGTTTGTTTTTGCCAGTCCTGGGGCTTGAATTCAGGGCCTGAGCACTATTCTTGGGCTTTCTCAAGGCTAGATCTCTACCACTTGAGCCACAGCACCACTTCCAGCTTTCTCTATGTATGTGGTACCAAGGAATTGAATCCAGGTCTTTGTGCATGTTAGGCAAGCACTCTATCACTAGGCCAAACTCTCAGTCCCTAGAATTGCAAACCATTTACACAAGCACATAATAATGTAAATTTAAAAAGCTTAAATTTCTCTTCAATCTTAGCAAGTAAATGTGTTTTCTATTTTTTTTCTGTTTAGAAAATAGTTTAATTTTACAAGTAACGTTTTGGGCCCGTAGTTTGGCCTAGTGGTACAGTGCTTGCCTAGCACACACAAAGACCAGGGTTTGCTTCCTCTGTACCACATGCACAGGAAAAAGCAAGAATTGGTGCTGAGGCTCAAGTGGTAGAGCTCTAGCCTTGAGAAAGTCCAGGCCCTGAGCTCAAGCCCAGAACTGGCAAAACAAAACAAAAAAACAAAAACAAAAAAAGGTTTACAATTCTATAAATCCTTTTGGATTGTAATATTTTTAATTTATCCTTGAGAATAAGTACATTCTATGATTAGTGGTTACTTTGTAAGTGCCTACTTGACATTGAAATTTTTTATATTATTTGCTGAAATGTTTTAATGAAAATATTCAGTAAAGAATTTTCCTTTCAGTAATCGTATACAATTTTGGGGTTTTTTTTCTTTTTTGCAGGGGAGAAGTGCACAGAGTTGGGGGTGAGAAGCATTGGGGCTTGAATTCAGAGCCACAGCTTAGACAGGGACTCTACCGTTGAGCCATGCCTATAATTTTAATCTCTCTAAAAAAAATCAGGATCATAAATGTGCAAATTTTAGTGTTATAGGTACAGTAATCTATGTGATGTTAATTTTATAGAAAGCACTTATTTTTAAGTGCAAAATCACAGAATTTGAGAAAACATACAATAATAATAATAGTTATATTTACTGGTGCTTGATTTGTGTGCCAAAAGATGGATCACTTCACTGACTAGTGTTTGTATTAAAATAAAGCAGCACTTTAACATTATCTAATATCTGAAAAGATACAACAGTTCAAAGCACCTGGTTAATGTGGGTGCCTGCGGCTCCCTAGCTACTTAGGAGGCTGAGATCTGAGGATCATGTTTCCAGATCAACTGTGACAGACAAATCTGAGAGATTATTAGCAATGTTGGCTACCAAAAAAAGCAATAGAAAAGAAACTGTGGTTCAAGTGATAGAATGCTACCCTTGAGCAAAAAAGCTAAGCAACACGCTGATGCCGAATTCAAATCTCAGTACCACCACCAAAATCATAATAATCAGCATTATCTCTGATGTGGAGACCAAATCACTATAAATCAGCCAAAGCCCTAAGGAATATAGCTCTTAGTTTCTTGGAAATCTAGAATTCTGAGTCTTTCCTGAAAAGCATTATTCTGGGTGAAGCTAGCATGATGGAAAGCTTAGAACAGCTTCAGCCACTTACATCCAAAGAATATAAACATTTGCTGTAGTACAATGATGTTTAATATGACCATCCCAGGTGCCAGTTCTGTTCTAAATACTTTGTATGCATCATTTCATTTAATAATGGCAACAACCTACTTGGAAAATAACACTGGTGTTATGTTCAAAATAGACACAGGAATAAATTTAAATGACTTAGCCAAAATTCCAAAGAATACAAAACAAATGTCAACATGAATTTTCGACAATTCCACACAGAAAGAAAGCAGAAGAGGTTTTGAAGAGCCATCTAGAATCAATTATAAGAGCTGCTTATCATATCACCAGATTAGTGAACTGGTGATATGAAATGGCACAAATGCAAGACCCAAGAATGGCATGTTCTGAGATATAAAGGCAAAAAGATTAGGTGTGATCAAGGAAAAAGGAGCAAATTGGTTGACAGTTGTGAGGCGCCTATTAAGCTGAGCCCAGGGAAATAGGCTGACTAAATAGAGGAGGGAAATGGTGGGGAAATTTTTATACATGACTGGACACTTGGCAAAGTCTGCATCTATCATCTTGAGTGATGATCCAGTTAAAAACGGTTTCAATACCAACCACACACTGATGAACACTGCTTGTATGATATGTTCTATACATGTTTGAAATCCTCCTACTTCAAGATTTCATCACTTTCAAGAAATAATAAAGTGCCTGGGGAATGTTTACATTCATGAAACTACAGCACTTTCATTCCAAGGACTTCTCTCTATGTTAGTAAACTGTGCATCTGTCACTCTAGTATAATCCACTGGGATTATGATATCCAGGGAAACCTCATTAAAGTTGTCATGTGGGCAATAGCTCTTTGGTGAAGTAATCCCCCCAAAATCTAAACTTTTACCAACCATGAAAATATTTTCAGTCAATGACTCCAGTAATCTACTACAACTCTAACCAAAATTATTATGGTGTTTAGCAAATCACATTCTCTACTAATGGTGAAATGTGAAAGAAAAATTTAAATTTAGCTATGTTACACACATAAAAGCAATAGTAATGGTAAGCCTCGCTCAATTGTCTTTTATTTCAACATTCATCTCAAGTTTCCAAACACTAACTGGTCAATGAGAAAATGCATGGAAGAATGACAGTGAACAAATGAATGGTTTTCAGCAGGTGTCTTGTTATGATCAAAAAATTCTTTATTTTGGATAACATGCATTTCTACTTCAAATCCAAGATTTTTAAATATTGAATTCTGGAATTTTACACCAATCCCAGAAATTCCATTCTTTGCCAAAAGGCAAGCAAGGATTATATATATTCACAGCAAAACTCCAAGATGTAAGTGACAGGAGACATGTCATGAAAGAATAACAAGATGCATGCCATATTTAGCTTAGTTCCTAAGAATTTGTTTTAAAGGTACAAGGTAAAAACTAAAAATTGTTGGCAAAACCAAACAATTACACAACAAAGAAAAAAAGTATGTATTTGAAATAAGCAGGCTTTAGGATTATATCAACCTGCAGGAGTAATACAAATAATTTCGAATTAAACTGCATTTTTTTTCTGGACCCAAATGGTTAGTGATAGTCCATGATAGCTAAGAAAATGAATAGAAAACATTCTGCAGCCTGTTGACATGACAGTAAAAGGGCATACTATGCTTAATAATGCTAATAACTGCTGAGCTCTGAGTAAGAACTCAAAACTCCATTATGAGAGACTTAATACATGACCATATTGTAGGAAAGAAAAACATCGGCTCACTCTGCTAAGAAATTTGTGCCTGAAGTTGCCCAACTGCTTTTTAAGTGTCTGTGATTGTGGATGAGAGCTGTTGCTTAATCATGAGCCAAGACAAGCTCTGTTGAGCTCCATAATAATGATGACACTGAATTTATGGAAGCTATTCTTACGATGAGCTCACTGGGCTTCCACATCGTCTGTTACCCTCAGATGTCGGAGTTCAGGTTTCTCTGCTCCTTATTTGTGGAGACAGAAGGCATTCATGTCACAATTCCCAGGTTTTCTCCTTTCTTAATATCTGACAGTATGAAGAAAGATTTCAGGAGGGGAAAAAGGGCAATACAAGGTGGAATTGATCCCCGAACTCCTGGGAAAAGGCCCCTAATAAAGAATGAAAACTATGATGGGCACAGGATGGCTCACACCTGTAATCCTAGCTACTTAGCAGATTGAGATCGGAGGATCCCAGTGGGAAGCAAGCTCATGCAGGAAAGTCAATGAAACCCTTATCTCCAATCAACCACCAAAAAGCTGGCTATGGTGGTGTGGTTCAAGTGTTAGTGAACCATCCTTGAGCAAAAATGCATAGAGAGAAAGCCCAAGCCTAGAGTTCAGGCCCCAGTAGCAGTACACAACAAACAAAAGAAAATGAAAGGATGATAACTGTTCTTGTGTTACAGATTAGATGGGTATAATTACTGTACCCAACTTGGATAGAATAAAACGTGGGCTCCTAGGTTCCCAACAAGTGCATTAAAGCTCACTAAACTGCTTTGCCTATAAGGAAATCGGGCACTGCCCTGAAGCACCACTTTCAGTGAGTGACTGCACACTCAGAAAAATAAATCAAGTGATTAGTGAAAGATGACCACACAAAGGCCAAGTGGTGCTGGTTCAAGCTTGACTGTAATGTTAGCATTTAGGATGCTGAGATCTGAGGATCTAGATTCAAAGCTAGTCCAGGCATAGGACCATATTATCTCCAATTAGCCATTCAAATTCCAGAAGTAAAGCTGTGGCTCAAGTGGCAGAGGGCTAGCCTTGAGCCAAAAGCTCAGGGACAGCACTCAGGCCCTTATTTCAAGCCCACAGTACATCCTCTCTCTCTCTCTCTCTCTCTCTCTCTCTCTCTCTCTCTCTCTCTCTCTCTCTCTCTCTCTCTCTCTCTCTCTTTCTCTCTCTCTCTCTCTCTCTCACACACACACACAGAGAGAGAGAGAGAGAGAGAGAGAGAGAGAGAGAGAGAGAGGAGATGACCACACAATTGATGCAGATCTGCCAGTTTCCAGAAGGCACTTGCTACTTAACCAGCTTTTTCTTTCATTATCTACAATATCTTTCCTATTTTCTCTTCTCTCTTTGATCCTTTAGTTTTCTGTCTCAAAGCAGATGAACTTTATTACAACTCCCTCCAATGGTAAAAAAAAAATGACTAGGATTGGATTTTCCCATCAGTTATATGACCTTATTCATACTCATTGAAATCTTTTGTTCTTTCCTTCTGTTTCAAAAGCAATTTTCCTTCTCCTATAGCTTAACTCTACACTGCTTGTGTCCCCTTTCTATCTCCATAGCATTTCTGGCTTTGATTATTCTCTCCCTTTTTCTCTCACCTAGTTCCTTTCCCATTGGAAATAGGAGGAGGAGCAGAAGAAGGAGCAGGAGGAGGAGGAGCAAGAGGAGGAAGAAGAGGAGGAGCAGGAGGAGGCGGAGGAGAAGGAGAAGGAGAACAACAACAACAAAACAAACATCCCTCAAGTTCACAGGCAACTTCAGCTATAGGCTGCACTGTACTTCACAGCAAAGCTTCTAGAATGAATTGTTCCTTGCTGTCCCCTTTGGGCTCAACTCATTCCAATCTGGTTTTATGATTTGCTGACTGCTCTAATTTCTTCAAGATTCTCTTCTGGCTTTGTTGGTTTCACACTAGCTGATTCCCCGCCCCCCATCTCTCCCCATATACACTCTCTCTCCTCTTGCCCTTAGGTGTTTACTTTTAATTTTTTTTCCCAGGTACTGTTCTTCTACATAAACGTATTTTCAAGTAATTAATTACAAAATAGATTACTAAATTCTCATAAAACATACTTTTAAGAGTTAGAGTATGAGATATATATAATTGTTTGTATATTTTTGTTATTCTAGAAGGAATATTTAAAGGGGTTAGTTACATAAATCAGGTATTGAGTATCTGCTCAATTATTCAATCAGGTATTTATTTTTTAACCATGTCACTCTTTCCCTCCCTCTCTCCTGTCTGTACCCACAAGTGGTAGAGTTCATTTTCTACATAGTGTCTAGTGAGTACAACTACTGTGTTTATCCCACCTTTTCTGTGACCCTCTATACCCTCTCAAAGACAAATAAACTAACAAACAAGACAAAGGGATGAGACAACAAAAACAGCAAAAGCAACCATATAAATCTCTTAATTCCAATTATTAGAGTTCATTTCATGAGTATTATTTTATATGATCAGATGCACATTGCTAATGAGACTTTCTTTCTTTCTTTCTTTCTTTCTTTATTTATTTATTTCTTTATTTTTCCTTTCTTTCTTTCTTCTTTCCCAGGCTCAGGGCTAGAACCCATGGCCTGGGCTCTGTCCCTGGGCTCCTTTTGCTCAGGGCTAGCCTTCTACCACTTGAGCCACAGCACCACTTCCAGCTTTTTCTGTTTACGTGGTACCGAGCTTCTGGCATGCTAGGCAAGCACTCTAGTACTAAATCACATTCCCAGCTGCTATTGAGCCTTTCTGATCCCCTCTTATAAATATTCTCCTTTGCTCTCACTATGTGACTGATTTGTCATGTCCTAATATAAATAAATATATCTATATTCATATGTGCATATTACCACACAATGTGTCTAATTGTAGATTTATAGGCATGATCCAGTTATACAAATGAAGAAAACCATGAAATCTATGTTTCTTTGAGTTTGGCTTACTTCACTTAATATAAATTTTTCCCAGTCTTTCCATTTTCTTACAAATGATATATCTTTTTATTCTGATGGAAGCATAAATTTTCATTGTATATGTACATGTATACACATATATACATATATATATATATCACATTTTGTTGATCCATTAGGCCACTGAGGGGCATCTGGATTGATTTCATATCTTGGTTATAGTAAACAATGCTGCAATGAACATGGTAGGGCTGGTAGCTTTACTATGGCATTGTTCGTGGTCTATTGAATATGTACCCTGGCCTGGAATTGCTGGGTCATAGGGATGCTGTATATTTAGACTTTTTTGCCAGTCCTCGGCCTTGAACTCAGGCCCTGAACCCTGTTCTTGGGCTTTCCTCAAGGCTAGTGCTCTACAACTTGAGTCACAGCACTACTTCCAGCTTTTTCTATGTATATATGGTCCTGAGAAATTGAATCCAGGTAAGCACTTTTCCCATTAGGCCAAACTCCTGGCCCCATATTTAGTCTTTTGAGAAACCTCCATAATGCTTTCCAGAGTGGATGAACAATTTTACATGCCCATTAACAGTGTAGTACAGTTCCCTTTTGACCACAACTCTGCCAGCATCTGTTATTGTTAGTTTTCTTGATACTGCCCATTCTAACTGGGGTGAAGTGGAATCTTAAGGTTGTTTTGATTTGCATTTCTTTAATGGCCAGAGAGGTTGAACATTTCTCCATATGTCTATTGGTCATTCATCCTTCTTCTTTAAAGAATCTCTCTCTTTAAGTCTTCAGCCCATTTATTATTTGGGTTGTTCATTCTTTGGGGGGTTATTTTTGAGCTCTTAAGCATATTTTATATGTGAAGCCCTTGTCTGATGCAAAAATCTTCTCCTATTCTGTGGGCTTTCTTTTTATCTTGCTAGCTATGTACTTTGCCATGCAATCCAATTTATTTAGCCTTTCTTTGATTTGTTGTAATTCTGGATCTTAGGAAGTTCCAGTCCATGCGTCGGAGCCCTAGTGTTAGCCCTACCCCTTCCTGTAATATTTCCATGATCTCTCGCCTTACATTGAGGTCTTTGATCCATTTGGAATAGATTCTGGTTCCAGGTATTGTATAAGAATCTAGCTTCAGTTTTCTACATATATATATCGCCAGTTCTGCAAGCACCATTTGTTGAAGAGGTTTTCTTTCTTTCACTCTTCTAAGGATTGTTTTTGCTATTCAGGGACTTTTATTGTTCCATATGAATTTTTGGAATGTTTTCAAGTTAGAGAATTTTCTGTGATGGCTTTTACTGTTGACCACTAATTTTATTCTGTTGTGGTCTGACAGGATACAAGGAACAATCTTATTTTGGGGGGGGGGGAATTTGTAGATTTTCTTTGTGACCTAAAATATGATCTATTTTAGAGACTGCTGTGGAGGCTGCTGAGGAAAATGCATATTCTGATACTGCTGGGTGAAATATTCTCTAGATGTCTGTTAAGTCTAGTTGGTGAATACAGTTATTTAGATCTAAGGTTTCTTTGCTGAGTTTTTCCTGGATGATCTATCCAGACATGACAATTGTGTGTTGAAGTTGCCAACAATCAAGGTGATTGGATCTACGTGTGTTTTTAGGTCAAGTAGTTTGTGTTTGATGAAGTTGGGTGCCTCAGCATTTGGGTCATAGATATTTAGAATTGTTATATTCTCCTGTAGCAGAGTTCCCCTTATTGGTATGTAATGTCCTTCTTTGTCTTTTCTTACTAATTCTAATTTATTGTTACCCGGGCCTGTGTATTGGGGCCATTTGCTTGAAAGATTTTATTCCAACTTTTCACTTTGAGAATGTGTCTGTTTTGGTCGGCAAGATGTGCCTCTTGAGGACAACAGATGGACAGTTCATGCTTTTTTTATCCAACTAGTCACTCTATGTCTTTTAATTGGAGATCTAAGTCCATTGATATTGAGAGCTAGAACTGAGAGGCATCTGGCCATGCTTGCCATTTTATCCACCTGCTTAGGGGCTGTGCCTTGTCTCTTCTTACTATATTTATTCTAGGCCTTTACTGCTATACATTCTAGCTCTTGCAGAACTTGGAGAACTTATGAATGTCACTGTTTTCTTGGTGTTCTGTTTGGATATGCTTCCCTAACTTATATTTTAGCTGGTTCCCACATCTGAGCTCCACAGACATGTCTCACAGACATGACCTGTGTCAGTTGCGTGGTCATGTTGTTACTATTCCCTTGTGTGCTTAATGTCATTTATTGGTAATGCTGTTTCTAGGTACTGCTTGATTTCCTGGTAGGCAACAAGCCTTAGGTATCTCTTAGCAAGCTTGATGAATATAGAAACTCTCACATATTGCCTCCTCTTCTCTCAATGATTCATAGAAGCAACTTGTCAGATTGTCTTGACTCTTGCCTCTCCTGAGGCTTTAATCCCCCAAGTTCACCCTTTTTTCTTTGGCCATATTACGATTTAAATTCAAGACCTTGACCTTGTTAGGCAGGCACTCTATAATTTGAAATATACTCTCAAATTATTTTTGCTTTTGTTATTTTTTAAAATAATGTCTCATTTATTTCCAATCTATGCAAGAGACCTATCTATACTTCCTGAGTAGTTGAAATGACATGCACCACCATGCATAGATATTTTTTGTCAGTCATGGGGCTTGAACTCTGGGCCTTTGCTGCTGTCCCT
Organism: Megascapheus bottae; assembly: GCF_031878675.1. NCBI lineage: Eukaryota > Metazoa > Chordata > Mammalia > Rodentia > Geomyidae > Megascapheus > Megascapheus bottae. The sequence goes on from NC_143521.1 coordinate 13,603,508, forward strand.
GAGCTCTCCAGCTAAGGCTAACACTCTACCACATTGAGCCATAGTGCCACTTCCTACACATAGATTTCCATTGGTTGCAATCAGATTTCATCAGATTTTTAGCTGGATGAGCATTGAACTACAATCTCTCTAATCCCAGTGCCCTGAGTATCGAGGAATGTAAGCATGAGAGCCAAGGTAGTTCCTAGAGTAGTTCCATTTGAGTTATTTTCTTAACCTGACTTAAAAGACCATATTATAGATCCTTATCTGGCATCTATTATCTCTCTTATGAAATATATCATTTATACAAGATGGCTTTCAGTTTTCAAAGGGATATCATCTTTTTTGCAATGTCTTAAATATATACTGTTGTCTGTGCTTGGAACATTTCATATAGTAAATATTTTTCCCATTCATCTGTCAATTTTCTGTATAGAGGTATAGAGAGACACACAAAGAAGTTAACACACACACACACATATACACAGTACTTTCCAATTGCCCTGAATATCACACCTATAAAATATTTGTAGTCAATATTCCTTAGAGTCTAAAACACAAGAAGTTGGAGATTCTGCATAGTGGTTTTAAGCTATGTTTACTAAGTGAAACCACTTTTCAATATATTTTTATTAATTCGTCTTAGGCACTGCACTTAGTGTGCAGAATGCAAAAATGAACAACCTGATTTGTTTGAATTTGGAAAGGAGCTTGATAATATGAGTGAAATAAGGACACAGAGAGGAATAATTTTGAAATGCTACACAATGTCAGAGAAGTGAAATTCAGTTCTAATCTGACATGATCTTTTCTGCTCAATTAGATGTAGGGATGATTAGGAATGGTAAATTGAGGCACTGGTGAAATGGTCGGTCATATGAATAAATCACTTGTGCTAATGTTGTAAGGTGAAGGAAAGAAGATGTTGACAGAAGCATGTTGGATAAATTTGACGATTATTCAGGATGCAAAGGTGATTCAGAAGTAGAAAATTCTGGGCTCTGTGCATTTACAAAAATCTCACTTTGCTCTTGCCAGCATGCTTATAAACCTACCTACTGAGGAGTCTGAAGTCTGAGGATCATGATTCAAAGCCAATTGAAGCAGGAAAGTCCATGAGATCTTTATCTCCAGTTAAACAAAAAAAATGACAGAGTAGAGGCATAGCTCACATTGTACAGTACCAGTGTTGAGAACACAAGCTGAATGGTACATGAGATCCTGAGAATCTATGTTACCAACACACACACACACACACACACACACACACACACACGCACGCACCCCTCAACCCATAAAACAAGCCAAGAAAAAAGGCAAAAGAGATACTTGAAAATTATTGATATTTACAAAATTGCAGTTGGAGAAATTCTCCCAAAAGCAGTAAATGGCTGGAAGGAAACAGAAAAGTGTCTTAGGTCAAGAGGAAAAAGAGAAGGGGAAGTCTGAGTTTGAGAGAGTAGCTTCAGGGAAGATGAAATTAAGAAAACTTGGGGAACAATTTATACAGACAAGTGACTGATTTCAAGTTCAGTATACATTTTACCCTTGAGCAAGAATCAGATTTTTACTTCAGATCAAACTTCACCAGCTCAGAATAAGAAATATAATGATGTAGTGGATTCTTAATGAAAACTTGCTGGCACTTAACTCAAAAGATGAGGCAATGACTTGAGGCTGAAAAAGAAATTCTGATGAAATTTCAGGAGAAAATAAAAAGTGACATCTCTAAAACCCAAATGATAAGGTGGAAACAGGCTGCCTCTCTGAGGAGTAAATTTAGCCCCTCTAAAATACTCAGTGACCGCTATAGAATTCCTAAGAGGAGAAGCATGATCTATTTTAAACCAGCATTTTCCTTTTAGCTTCTGAGTACAACGTCAGAACTCATCAGGTCCTCAAGTGCTTGTGCAGCTATGGTACTAACACAATCTCAGTCACAGCTAAGCCAATGAAAGGAAAAAGAAAATTAAGATCACTAGATTTCCAAAAGCAGCATGAAAGGAATTAGTGTCAATTCCATGGAGAGCTAATTCAACTCATTGGACTCAGCCGTGACTTACCAGGAAATGAAACGTTCTCTGACTACAATAATGTGTCTTGATAAGTTTATTCTTCCTATATGACAGACTTGAGCTGAACCTTGTTCACGTTAATCATTTAAGGTAAGCAAAGAATTATGCACTGTGCTAGGTCTTCGGAGTGTAAGAAAAATAATTCTAGACCCTTTTGTTCAGGAATATTCTGATCCAGTTGGTTGGGTAAAAGAATAGAAATAACATATACAGATGTGAGAGTATAAATATGTGAATATGAAAAAACATATATGTGGTTTTAGCATGTATATATGCAGATAGATAGATAGATAGATAGATAGATAGATAGATAGATAGATAGGCAGACAGATACCATGTATATAGTATAGATTGTAAGTCAGATTGTATGTGAGGACAGACTTAATAGAAAGAATAAAAGAACAATGTATTTGAAGAAATCAATAGCAAGCCAATCAAAATGAAAAGTTAGTGAGGTGTATTTCAATACACAAGCCTGTCATGGCAGCTAGTGTCTGTAGTAGCATTTGCATAAGAAGCATGGGTAGATCAGAAAGAACGACATCACCCCGTTTGTTAGGAAAGAGAAAGACTTAGAAAAGATCATATTATGTGAAGTAAAGGAACATAGGCTCAATGGTTTCCCTCATTTGTCATAATCAGTAAAAACCTTGGGGTCTCCTAGTAAAGATTTACAATAGAACAAAACCTAGTTACTTAAGTGCATACAGTATGACAAATGAAAGGACCTCCAGGATATAGAAACAAAAGCCATATAATGAGTGACTGTTGTCCTTAATGTACTATGTTATCTCTCATCTCTTTTGCTGTCCCTTGGCTATCTCATATTGTTACAGTATTTCACCTTGTTATCTGATATATTGTATATATGTGTATTTGGTGATTTGAAATCGGATAGGGAAGGGAGGAAAACAAGATGAGGGGTGGGAGTAGGGGGAGGGAAATGGGGACCAAGACATGAGAAAGGGTATCAATGTTTGTGAGGTAATGCACCTTCTATCTGATGACTATAATGTAACCCTTCTGTTAATTGCAATAAAAATATATGGAAAAAAACATGAGAAGGGGTAGCAATGATTGTTAAATAATGCACCTTCTATCTGGGACATATAGTGTAACCCATCTATTAATTATAATAAAAAAGAAGCATGGGTACGAGGATCAGTCTGAAGCCAGACCTAGGTAAAAACAGAAAATAACAGAAAGCATAGTTCAAGAGCTAGAGCACCTGTCTAACAAGCATAAGTCCATAATTTCCAATTTCATTACCCAAAGTAGACAAATTTAAAGACATAGATAATGAAAAAGAAAAGGAGGAGGAGGAGGAAGAGGAGGAGGAGGAAGAGAAGGAGGAGGAGGAGGAGGAGGAGGAGGAGGAGGAGGAGGAGGAGGAGGAGGAGGAGGAGGAGGAGAAGGAGAAGGAGAAGGAAGGAGAAACCAGAAGAAAATTTTCTTTTGGAATAGAATGAAGTATGACTGCATGATTTCTGAGGGCACATTTAGCTTTAGAATTCTGTGATACATTCTACTTTTTACTCCCACTATTATTTGCATTGACCCAAAGGAAATAGCTACATGACTGATCACCTATCATCTATCATGTACTTTGAGGGAAGAAAGTACTGTATTTCATTAACATATTTCAGTACCACAAATCCACAAATAGAAGTATTCCTGACCATAGTACCTATTTACCTACTTCCACATATGTACTTGAATATTCTGCCTATGTTTACACATCCTTTCTTCCTTCCTCCCTTCATTTCTCTGTCTGTCTCTATCTCTGCCTCTATCTATCTATCTATCTATCTATCTATCTATCTATCTATCTATCTATCTATCTTATCCATCATAGGGCTTGAACTCTAGGCCTGGGCACTGTCCCTGAAGGCTAGTGCTCTATCACTTTGAGCCACAGTGCCATTTCCAGTTTTCTGGTGGTTAATTGGAGATAAAGGTCTCATGGACTTTTTTGTGTCTGGGCTAGCTTTGAACCATGAGTACCTAGGATTACAAGCATGAGCCACAGGCGCCCGGATTCAACCACCATTTATCTTCCATTTATCTGACTCCTCCTCTTCTTTCAACTTCATCTATCCCCCAACAACACAGCTCCCTAGTATCTATTTTGTTAAACAATAAGTTTATTGCTCAAGGGAATCCACCTACTATTGTTCTCCATTGGAATCCTCCCCAGCATATACCATAGTTTAGATGTTTGGGCATATATGCTTATAACCCTGTACATGTTTACATATATATTTATGACTTAGATATCTTCAAAATATGCAAACTCCTTTGAAATTGTTTTTTTCAGTTACTGTAATTTTTCTTAAAAAAAAATAAAAAGACTTCTTGAAAGAGCAGGCTATAATTACCATCACCACTCCTTCGTCTCTTCTAAGCTTTCATCAGTTAAACAGCTTTACCATCACTTCACTAAGGCTGTTTTTTTCAAGTTCATCAGCTACTTCCTTGCAATCAAATCTAGTTGACCTTTTGAGTGCAGCATTGAATGCAGTTGACTCGTCTCTTGGTTGTGAAAAACTTTCTCATCTTCTATCCATCACACTGAAACTACACTACTCATTTCTTCCTTGTTTACTTCAGAAATCCCACCCCTTAGATGAATGATTAATCTTGGACCTCTATCTGTCTTAATTTATGTATTCTCCTTGGGTAAAAATCTCATCCAATTCCATGACTGTAAACTTTTTTTTCATTACAGATTCTTAAATTTATAACACTAGTCACAAACTCTTCTCAAAATTCTAGACTCCCATCCCTGTATATTTAGACATTTCTACTTGCATATATATTCGATATCTTAGAGTTAACATGGTCAAACATATTACTTTTCTGTTCCCAACCTAGGATGTATGGGCTCAACAAAGAGCTATGTCATTCACTCGGTTACTCAAGTGAAGAATCTAGGTGTTCACTTAAGTACAAGCTTGGTCCAACTGCCAGTATATAATTTCTAATCAATTCATTTATTTCCATCTGTACTGCTTCCATTCCAGTGTAAGTCAGAACCATTTTTAAACCTGGAAAATTGCAATAAGTTACCTCATGTCCTATTTAACTTTTCCTTTCATGTTCTTCCTTAATTCAGACTCCACAGAGTAGAAGAGTATTTTATTTTAAAATGCCCACGAGATCATGTCACACTCTTGCTAAAATCCTCAACTTTCATGCAATTATTTTTAAAAAATCCAAATCCTTTTCTTTCCATATGAAATGAAGCCCTGTATCTCATTCTGTCTTTTTTTTCCTGGCCTTACTTCTCACTTCAATCTACCTTAGCCCCTAGTAATGTGCATCTATACTTATTTTCTTCCTGTATGCAGAATAGATAAGGATCATTTTCTTAGGCTCAGAAACCACCCTCTTGTCTTGCCCCAATCATTTCCTAGCCATCTCCTTTCTGTCATTCTCTTATCAGGTTATCAGATACACACCAGGGAGAATACCAAATTCCCAGGCCATAAGACTGCCACATTCTATTATCTGATTCTCTGCATATTGCTAATTGCACACACATATTTACACTTATCTAGTGAAATGTGAGAAGAATATCATCTATTCAGACTTCTTTACTACATTTTCAGCACTGAAAAGAGTGTCTGGAGTATGTTTCATACTCAAGATTGAATGATGGCAAGAATACAACTTCCATAAAGCCATTCATGCTTATCATTACTATGAAACTTACAAAGGAATTTTAAAGCAATAATCCTTAGACCAAACATCGACCACTTATGCATCCATTTATAATTGGCTTCATTAAATCTATTGAAACCTCTAAGAATCACTTAGTACTTCAAAAATGTCGAATACAAAGAAGGGACCACAGCTGGAAATATTCTGAAAGTGCTTTCTATCACGGTGTGTGGAAGTTGACGTAAGCATCAACAGAATGCGGTGGTTAGCATGTTAGATATAAAGACTTGGGTAAATCTATAGTTGAAACTTAAACTTCATAGTACTTTCTGTTATTCTTTGCTCTCTTCATTCCCTTCTTTTCCCAAATTTCACAGAGAGTTGACTTAAACCGATTACATATGCCTAAATCATAACACACACACACACACACACACACACACACACACACACACACACACACACACACACACACCTATCATGATATATAAATAAATGCAAGAATTCAGGTATCAGGCATACAGGAGGACATTGCATTAAACAGAATGGTAGGTTCAACTAGATGAGAGACTATTATACCTTCTGCTATCTATTACTAGACATTTCAGGAGAAATGTCTGTAAAATGGAATTTCTAGAAAAATAAGAAGGCTATTATTTTATTTTCTACCTATGTAATGTATCTACGTGTGTGTGTGTGTGTGTGTGTGTGTATGTGTGTGTTGTGCATGAACCCATACTAGTACTGGGCCTTAAACTCCAGGTCTCCAGCTTTGGCATGGGCTGCCTAGGTTGCAAATAAACTTTGATCCTCACATCTCAGCCTCCAGAGTAGCTAGAATCACTTGTATAATCCTATGACAAGAGAGCCAATGGCTACAATTATGCCTCTTTTTTGCCAGTCCTGGGCTTGAGCTCAGGGCCTGAGCACTGTCTTTGGGCTTTCTCAAAGCTAGAGCTCTACCACTTGAGCCTTAGCACCATTTCCGGCCTTTTTCTATGTATGTGATACTGAGGAATTGAACCCGGGTCTTCGTGCATTCTAGGCAAGCACTCTACCACTAGGCCAAACTCCCGGCCCTAATTATGCTTTTTTTTTTTAAACTAAGATTATCCTATAGAAATTTCTTGGACAGATTTGATTCTATAGTCACTACACCCATCTTTATCCATATTCATTACAGTTAGTAAGACTTCAGATGTCTCTTCTCTCCTTCCTGTGTGGTCTACACTTAAGGTAGAGAATTATAGAAGTTACTGGCAAGTAGGCTTTCTCTCCTTCATCCAGATAGACATAGAAAATAGGACTATTTTCTTCATTCTGGCTGTCAGGGATGGCTTTATTAAAATATGTCTCTCCACTAGATGTCCAGATGGCCAGTCAGTTGTATAAAACTGGAATTAGAATTTCTAGCAATATGGTATGATTTGTAAGGAATAATATGGCATTGGAATTGAAGAGGCTAATTTAAGACAAAATTGTGTTTTAACAAGCCCTCAAATACTAACTTAAAAGGTCACAAACTGTAGTCATTGGGGGAAAACGTCCACCTACCATCACTAATTTAATTTTCAAATGCAAACATATAGGATACATTTTATTTTTAAGAAAACTCAGACATGAAGAATGATGTTGCTAGCCAAATAATTTGAACAGTAAATACACTTAGAACATATTTGTCATTAAAAATAAAAAGATTTTACAACTAGATATGGAAAAGTGCCAAAAGGAACACAAAAGTTACTTGTTATAATAAGCAAGAATAGGGTCCATGCTTCCAAATTTTAAAAAAATAACAAACATCCAATGAATAGAGGCAGTGGAGAGAAAGAGGGAGACAACAATATTCATGCTAAATGTGGCTATGAAGATGGGTACCAGTGTATCATGCCTATAATGCTAGCTACTAAGGAGGCTGAGATCTGGCTGATAGTGGGACCTACCTTGGCATAAGAGTTCACTAGATCTCATCTCCAAAACTAACCGGCAAAAAGCAGAACTAAAGGTATTGGCTCAAGTGGTAGAGCACCAACTTAGCAATTGTGAATTACTGAACTCAAACCCTAATATGGCCAAAACTATTTTTAAATGTCTCTGACACTATGTAGTCTCTTTGCTGTAGGCATAGCCCTGAGTGTGCGTCCACCACACACAAGGACACAAACAAGGTCCTCCTTTTAAAAAGTATCAGAGACCACAGTCATTAGGTGCATGCCTGAAAAGGACAGTCTCTGGGGTCAATGTGCACCAATTAGCTACATTAATACGTAAGTTGCCCAACTTACATCAAGATGACCCGGAGTCACTGCTGTGAACCCAGGAAGGACTTGATACTCCCAGGCTGATTTAAACTCCCTGAAGCTAACCTAAGACCTCCACCAAAGCCCATGTAAGGAACTGGATCTTTAGGAATAGGAAAAAAAAGGTATCCTCTAGGGTAAAGTATAAAATGGAAATTAATTTTTTAATATAAGATAATATTAAATAATCAGAATGACATTTACTATAACATGAGTTAATATCAGTATACAAAGGTCAACAGAGTATGATGCAAAATACTGAACATAATAACTGTCCCGTGAATTTACAGAAAATTTCTTTCTTTCTTTCTTTCTTTCTTTCTTTCTTTCTTTCTTTCTTTCTTTCTTTCTTTCTTTCGCTAGTTGTGGGGCTTGAACTCAGGGTCTGAGCACTGTCCTTGGGCTTTTCTCAAGGCTAGAACCCTACCAGTTGAGCCACAGAACCACTTCCAGCTTTTTCTATGTATGTGGAACAGAGGAATCGAACTCGGGTCTTCGTGCATGCTAGGCATGCACTCTACCATTAGGCCAAACTTTCTTTTTTTCTTGGTAGTTATGGGCTTGAACTTGAACTTGGAGCCTGAGCACTATTCCTGAGTTGTTTTGCTCAAGGCTGGCCACTGTCACTTTAAACGACAGCACCTTTCTGGTTTTCTGGTGTTTAATTGGAGATAAGAGTTTCCCAGACTTTTCCACCCAGGCTGGCTTTGAACTGTAATCTTTAACCACCTAAGTAGCTAGAATTATGGGTGTGTGTCACCAGAACCTAGCTTAACAGTAGATATTTCTGACCACTGCTGTGTTGCAGTAGTATCTTAATGTAGACTTACATAAATGACATAAATAAATTTATGCTATCATGAGCCCTGTAAAGGATGCCCAGTTGCTTCCTTTCCTGCTACTACTACAATAGCCTCTTTTATTTTTCTATTTATTTATATATATATATTTCTCTGAAAACATGACCTTCTCTATGATTATTCAAGATATCAACTGTCACATAGATATTCTAATAGAGATTTGCTAACCTATATCTTATTGCAAATTGATTTTTGCACGTGTATGCCAGAACTGGGGCACACACACAAAAAATCCCTCAGTGCCTCTGAGCATTCTTCTTCATGACTGGCACATTGAGCCACACCTCCAGTCTGGCATTTTACTGGAATATTCTGAGCCTCCAGAAGTAGTTATAATCACAGAGGCAGGCCACTGGTGCCCAGGTTTTATTTATTTACATTATTGTTACCTTCAGAATAACCTTCTTCCAGGAACAGCTCTGGCACTTTCCCTGGAACTCCATGACTGAGAGAATAAGAAGACACAAGCAGTGTGTGGCAGCAATACAACATAATGGCCATCATAAGGCTTTGAAAAAATTAAGACCAAAGCTTCAGAATGAAGCTCTATCTGCATACTAACCAATCAGTAAATGAACTGGTGCTGATAAATCAGGCCTCCATTTATTATACAATGTAGGATGCACCATGATTCCAAATTTTCTTTGACTATTTTGTTTCCTGAGACAACTATTGGACTTTGGATCTTGAGGGGGTTTGTAAAGGGTTGATAATAAAAATTGATTTCAGAGTACTTTGAGAGTACTCAACTACCACTCTAAGACCAACATAGTTATTTAGCTCATGTTCTTCCCTAATGTTTCCCAATAGGTTACATATTCCAGAAAGTGAACATGTGGTATACGGTCAATTCCTGAACTCTTAAAAATGTAGATTAAGAATATTATCCCTTACTGCGATTAAAGATCTAGTCATCTCCTCTACGAACTATTATAATAAAAAAATCAGTCAAAAACAGTGTGGCTACTGGCAAATATTATAATTAACCTCAATCACTTAAAAGTTTCCAAGTAATTACTGATATGCAAGGAGAAATCGAATTGTTAATTCAAAATCCTAAAAAGATTGTTAAAATGAAACTGAATGGCCTACTGATTCTGGAAGTTTGACCTCTATAATTATTCAAAAGTGAATAATTATATTATTTTAAAAAAATATTTGCTGACCATTATAATATGTGTGGCTAATTTGCTCCTCCACATGTTAATCAATGTTAAATCATAGCTTTTTAATTTGAATGTGATTTTAATATAAGTGTTTGTATACTGACACAAGTATAAAGTAATCAAGCTTTTTTGGAAGGTCAGGAAGGTAGTCATTTTCTTTAGAAGTCAACACCTAACAGATACACAGCATGAGTTTAGGTTTTAGAAAATGAAGTCCCAGGCTGGGTGCCGTGGCTCACTCCTGTAATCCTAGCTACTCAGGAGGATGAAATCTGAGGATCTTGGTTCAAAGCCTGCCTGGGCACTAAAGTCTGTGAAACTCTTTTTAAAATATTTTAATAATTTTATTTCAATGTATGGAGGGGTTACAGTTATATTCGCCAGATAGAAGGTGCATTGCTTCTCACATATTGATATCCCTTCTTATGTTTTTGTTCCCATTTCCCTCCCCCCACCCCTCCACTCATTTTTCCCCTCCTATTTCAAATAAACAAGTAAACATCTATATAATATACCAGGTAACAAAGTGGGAGACTATGACAATATGAGATTATCCAAAGGGCAACACAAGAGAAGAGAGAAAAACATGCTACATAAAGAAAACAGTCACTTAGAATTAAGCTCTTGTTTCCATGTCCTGGAGTTCCATTAATTTGGCCTCATCCTATATGGCCTTATGTATCTAGAGTTTGAGCTGTTGTAATCCTCTGCTGGGAGAGTTCTAGATGTATACAAATTATTACAGATGAGAGAAACCATCAAGGCTATGTTCCTTTGGGTCTGGCTTACTTCACTTAAAGGCCTCATATCTAAAATACATCTACAGCTAAAAAATTGAATCTCTCCAAAACAAATCTCCAAAGAAACAACCATCACATTACAAGATGGGCCAAAGACTTAAAGAGAGACTTCTCTGAAGAAGAAGTAAGAATGGCCTATAGACACATGAAGAAATGCTTGACATCTCTGGCCATAAAAGAAATGCAAATCAAAACAACTCACTCCACCTCACTCCAGTTAGAATGGCCATGATCAAGAAATCCAACAACGACATATGCTGGTGGGGATGTGGCCAGGAGGGATCACTACCACACTGTTGGTGGGAATGCAAACTCGTTCAACCACTATGGAAAGCAGTATAGTGTTTCCTCAAAAGATTAAACATAGAGCTTCCCTATGAGCCAGCAATTCCTCTACTTGGCATTTACCCACTTGTCCAGAAACAAGGACATACTAAATCCACTAGCACAACGATGTTCATTGCAGCACTATTTACCATACTGAAGATATGGAACCAACCCAGATGTTCCTAGGTTGATGATTGGATCAACAAGATGTGGTATTTACATACAATGAGATTCTATGATGCCATCAGAAAGAACGACATCACATCATTTGTAAGGAAATGGAAAATCTGTGAGAATCTTACCTCCAATTAACCACCAGAAAACAGGAAGTGGCTCTGTGGCTCCAGGGGTAGCGTGGTAGCCTTGAGCTAAAGAGCACAGGGACAATACCCAGGTCCAGAGTTGCAGCCCCACAACTGACCAAAAAGAAAAGAAAAACAAAAACAAAAAAACAGAAATGAATAGAGATTTTTCTTCTTAAATATTTGTTTGTTAAACATGACATTTGAAATATGATATAAAAATCAATGCTAATAAATTCTTTAATAATAAAAAAGAAAAGAAAAGAAAATGAAGGCCCAGTCCTCATTCTTACACATATTTACTTGGGCATCTTACTCAAATGCTACAACCCTTCATATCTTAGTTTTCTGGTTAAGAGATTGTAATAATTAGTTTCCATCAAGTCATAGTTAAACACTGAAGTTAACTGGAAGAAATAAGCTATATAAAACAGACTTTGCTGTCTGTTTTTGTTTCAACCATGAAATATACAATCAAAATATCAATTAGTAGCTAGCTTTCAAACCTATGTCAGGAACCTAATCTATAATCTAATGACTTGATCAATACTCTATATTCATACCAGTCTCTCTCTTTTCTACTACTGCTTAAATCTGTCATCGAGTACCTTTGCCCTCAGCACCATAGTGTACTTTACTTTCCTAATTATGACTTCTGGCCTAGAGACATATATATTTCTTCATGCAGCATCTTGGTTTGTCCTTCTCTAAGTAATGCATTTAGTCTTATTTCCTGTGGGTGGCGCTCCTGCCTGAGTCTCCCCAGCCCCAAGACAAGATTCAATACCTACATTTTCCTTTGCCCAAGGTGCCCTGCAGAATCAGCTTTTTCCATAGGTGAGGTCACGCTATGATATGGTTGGAAGCTCATTAGGCCTTGCCAACCAAAAGCTCCCCTGGCAGTCTTGGTGCAAATCCCAGCCAAGGATCATTAGTGTTGCACCTTAAAATAACTGTTGTTTTGAATTTGAGCCCTACTAGCCCCCATTCCAGCCTTTGCCTTTTGGAATAATTGTTTTCTTACATAAACACACAAAAAACTAGAAGTTTAAGATTTCATAATATTGTGTTAGTAAAACAAGTAGTACTTGATAAGCAAAATTTGCATGTGTCTTATAATCTTTGTGTCCCTTTTATTTTACTTTATATTTATAAAAGAAAAAAAATTTTTTAAAGGTTAGCCTCCTCACTAAGGGCCAGTAAAGGATGAAAGTTTCACAGAAGGTATGAAAGTGTAATCAAAATGAGAAAATCCAAGCAGACACATAGGGAATGGAATCAAGACTGAACCTAAAACATGGGATGTTTTAGGCTTCTATCTCAAAATGCAGGTTGTTTCCTTGCCTCTGAGCAAGGGTGGGTTTAAACATGACTAAGTCTTTTGTTGTTCACAAGAAAGAATACACAAATCAGTAAATGGGCTGTCAAAGATACATCTAATAAATTAAATGATTGGCAATAACATAGCCTTTCTTGGTACAAGGGGAAAACCTATGCTGATCTGAGGTGGAGAGAGAAGAAAAGAATTCAGATAATGAACCTAGTCCAGGAGAGTTACCTGGTTTCATGGGAACTACTCTCAGTCAAAATTAATATGATGTGATTGTTTAGGGTGTTGAGAAGAAAACACCAGTAACACTAAAAGATGCATGAACTGGGAATAGACAAGACTGAAGTGTGATCTTTTCTCTCTGTTTTTTTTTTATTCATTTTCAAATCTGTAATATATTGTCAGCAATTATGCAAACCCCATAAGACAATGACTTGTGTATTTTTTATGCTTCTAATCAAGTACTTTGTGTTGTAGATTTTCCACAGATAGCTGTTCTATAAATCCATGAACAAATGATATATCAGATGCTGGTATATTTTTGAGACCACTACTTTTGTTGCTTAGAAAAATCTGTGATTGCTGTCCTTAAGGTGCTATGTTATCTCTCATCCCTTTTGCTGTTTCTTTGTTATCTCATATTGTTACAATATCTCACTTTGTTATCTGATATATTGGATACATTTGTATTTGGTTACTTGAAATTGGACAGGGAAGGGGGGAAAACCAAGAGGGGGGGGGTGGAGGGAAGGGTAATGGGGACCAAAACATGTGGAAGGGTATCAATGTATGTGAATTAATGCACCTTCTATCTGGCAAATATCATGTAACCCTTTTATTAAATACAATAAAAAATATAAAAAAATAAAATAAAAGTATAAACTACCCAAAAAGAAAAAGAAAAAAAGAAAAATCTGTGATTTTCATAGATTTTTTACTATAATTAATAGAAGGGTTACATTATATTCGCCAGATATAAGATACAATTCTTAACAATCATTGCTATCCTTTCTCATGTTTTGTCCCCATTTTCCCCATTTTCCTCCCCTACCCTCTCTCTTCATCTTGTTTTTCCCCCTTCCCTATTCTATTTCAAATAAATAAATATATATATACAGTATACCAGATGACAAGGTAAGATGAGAAATAACATAGTACATTAAGAACAACAGTCACACCTTATATGGCTCTTGTTTATGTATCTTGGAGGTCCTTTCAGTTAGCCTCATCCTATATGGCCCTATGTATCCAGGATTTGCTCTATTGTAAATCTCTGCTAGGAGAGTCCAAGATTTATACTAATTATGACAAATAAGGGAAACCATTGAGTCTATGTTCCTTTGAGTCTGGCTTACTTCACTTAATATGACTTTTTTTCTAAGTCTTTCCATTTCCTTACAAATGGGGCGATGTCATTCTTTCTGATGGCAGCATAGAATTCCATTGTGTATAAATACCACATCTTGTTGATCCACTCATCAACTGACAGGCATTTAGGTTGGTTCCATATCTTCAGTATGGTAAATAGTACTGCAATGAACATCATTGTGCTAGTGGCTTTAATATGTCCTTATTTCTGGATGATTGGGTAAATGCCAAGTAGTGTAATTTCTGGGTCATAGGGAAGCTCTATGTTCAGTCTTTTGAGAAACCTCCATATTGCTTTCCATAGTGGTTGAACAAGTTTACATTCCCACCAATAGTGTAGTAGTGGTCTGTCCTGGCCACATCCCTGCCAGCATCTGTTGTTATTAGATTGTCTTTTTTTTAAAGCTCAGCCTGGGTCTTGAACTTGGGGCCTGAGGGATGTTCCTGAGAACTCTACCACTTTAACCACAACTCTGCTTTGGCTTCCTGATGGTTCATTGGAGATAACAGTCTCAATTAACCACCAAAAAGCCAGAGTCTCACAGACTTTCCTGCCCACACTGGCTTCAAATCAAGATCCACAGATCTCAGCCTCTTGAGTACTTAGAATTACAGGTGTGAGCCACTGGCACCCCATTTTTTCCCATATGTTTTTATTGTAATTAATAGAAGGGTTGCATTATATTCACCAGGTAGAGAGTGCATTACTTCACATACATTGATACCCTTTCTCATGTCTTGGTCCCCATTTCCCTCCCCCAACCCCTGCCCCTCATCTTGTTTTCCCCCCTTCCCTATCCGATTTCAAATGACCAAATACGCATATATACAATATATCAGATAAGCAGGTGAAATACTGTAACAATATGAGATAAACAAGGGACAGCAAAAGAGATGAGAGATAACATAGTACATTAAGGACAACAATCACTCATTATATGGCTTTTGTTTCTATATCCTGGAGGTCCTTTCATTTACCATCATTCTATATGGCCTTATGCTAGGAGAGCCCAAGGTTTCTACTGATTATGACAAATGAGGGAAACCATTGAGTCTATGTTCCTTTGAGTCTGGCTTACTTCACTTAATATGATTTTTTTCTAAGTCTTTCCATTTCCTAACAAATGGGGCAATGTCATTCTTTTTGACAGCAGCATAGAATTCCATTGTGTATAAATACCACAACTTGTTGATTCACTCATCAACTGAGGGGCATCTGAGTTTTTTTCCATATCTTCGCTATGGTAAAGAGAGCTGCAATGAACATAGTTGTGCTAGTGGCTTTGATCCTTGTTTCTGGATGATTGGGTAAAAGCCAAGTAGTGGAATTGCTGGGTCATAGGGGAGCTCTATGTTCAGTCTTTTGAGGAACCACCATACTGCTTTCCATAGTGGTTGAACAAGTTTGCACTGCCCTAGATCCCTCCTGGCCGCATCCCCTCCAGCATCTGTTGTTACTAGATTTCTTGATCCTGGCCATTGTAACTGGAGTGAGGTGGAATCTTAGAGTTGTTTTGATTTGCATTTCTTTTATGGCACTGGCACCCCATTTAAAGTGTAATGTTAACCAACTTAATATTTTGTCTGCAATTCACAGCTTATTTGATTTGAAAGTGCACAGACCTGTTCTTTACAGGATGGAGGAGATTCCATGATCATAGAAATATACATGAGAGGATATTTTCATAACAAATAAACAATACCTCTTCTCTGGTCAGCTCCATTATGGGCTTGGCCTGGAGCCTACTCCCATCTTCTTCCCATCTGTGGTTCCCATGCATTGTGGATGCAGCACTTCATCGACATCCACTCCTGTCCTAACCACTCCTCAGGCACAGTCTACACAGCTGCCTGTCCCTATTTACAGTCCCTATTTACAGGAACCCAAGGTGTAATAGAGAAGACTGTGAGGAAGAATGTGGATCCTGGAGAAAGTATTCTTTTGGCCACTTGAACTCCTCTTGTTGGTAGGAGCAGGAGAGGAAAAGCAAGACCCGAATTGGGTGTCATCTTCATTTCCCACCATGAAGTATATAGACTTACAAGACTGAAGCATCCATAATCAGCACCAAAGGCACTTTATGAAATGGTTCATGTCCCATGACACATCTACAGCTGGGAGCATTCACTATTGACTGCTGGGCTACATAGTTCATCATGTGCAGTGCTCCTGCCTACCCCCTCCCTCCCTCCCTCCCTCCCTCCCTCCCTCCCTCCCTTCCTTCCTTCCTTCCTTCCTTCCTTCCTTCCTTCCTTCCTTCCTTCCTTCCTTCCATGTTGGAATTTGAATTCAGGCACTATGCTTGCTAAGCAAGCATTCTACAACATGATCCACTCCACCAGTCTGTTGTTGTACTGCTTTTTCTTTTTCACTACAAGGTTGTGAACTTCACTTGCTTGCTTGGCTGGCATTCTGTCAGCTGAACCACATCCCGAGCTCTGCTTTGAAGATTAAAACTCAGGGAGCTTTCTGCCCTCATTAGCTTCCCATGAGGTTCCTCTGCATCTCAATCACCTGAGTAGCTAGGATGACAGTCTTCTGCCTCAGACTCATGTTTGTGTTGGTTATTTTCAAGAGATGGCCTTGCTTTATACCATGGGCATCTTGGACCATGATCCTATTTGTTCTTCCCTTTGTCTCTGGGATGACAGATGCATACTATACCATTGCACCAGCCATAGTGCCTCTGTAGCAGGGACAACAGGCTCAGACCACCATTGGTTGGGTTAAAGCCTCATGAACTTTTATGCTCAGGCTGTCCTCATACCACAATCCTCTTATTCTCTGCCTCTCCAGAAGCTAAGATTATACACTTGAGCCACCACATCTGGCCATCACAAAATACTTGTTGAATGAAAACAAGAGTATCCATGGCAGATCAAATAAAAGAAGACAGAAGGCTTCTGGGATTCCTGGTCAGTGGCTTTTCCAGCATTTCTCCACACATTTTCCTTAGGTATGTTCAGCAGTGCATTAAGACATAATCTTTATTGTATAGGTCCATAAGCCAAAATGTGAAAGTAGTAGAGAAAGAGGAAAATAAATGCCAAAAGAATGCACTGCCAATCACAAACATGTGCTTCTGTAAACTGCTTGTTAAGGAAATTACACTGCCAGTTCTTTTTAAGGGGCATAACAAAATGTCTTTGCCTGATGCTCTGTCGGCAGAAGACCCTGCAAACAGTAAGTCATTCTTACCTTCTGCCTAAATGGGGTCAGAGGAGGTATTCAGATTCTTAGGCCCATACAAACTAATAAACAAGGAAGAGAAGGAGAAAGAAAAGGTTAAGAGAGGAGAAAAGAGAAAAAGTAGAAGAAGGAGAAGGGAGAGAAGAAAAGAAGGGAAAAGCAGAGGAAGAATGAAACTAAAGTACTTGAAGTTCACTTAGCTCCTGTCTTCTAAAGAAAATCTAAACAAGAATCTGACCCACTAAAACTGCTTAGGCTCCATAGCAAATGCATTGTGTTGGTTTTACTTTACACTATAAAATATTTTATCTAGATACACTAGTTAATTTAGACATAGAAATGGACTCAATAAATTTTTTATTAACAGCTCATTTTTAAAAATATTACAACTACAGATCTGCTAAAGGCATGAAGTAATTCCCGACCAAATCAGTGTTCCAAATGTAATTCCATCTGTTTGATACTTTGACATTTTAGGTCTGGAAAAGCAAAGGGTGAAAGATGGCAAAAAAAAAAAAAGGAGGGGGAATTTTAGTTCAGAAGTGAATGGCTCATTTAGAGCACAGCTTTAAAAAGGAAAACTCCAAATTATTGAACCTAAAACATTTTTCAGATTAAGTAGTAAGAGGCACACCACATTGTCATGCCAACTCTTCAGGATTCTGATTCAATGCCTTATGCTTATTTTCATGGCTAGAAAAGAATAATAGGTTATAAACAATGTATAGTTCATTGGCAAGACTCTACTTTCTGAAAATAGTATTTTCTGCGGAGTTATCAACAACCAAATAAATGGATCTAAAGGTTACACCAACTGTTTCTGAGGATAGAGTGCACCTGTTTTAAAATGAAAAAAGCCTAAGGAATTTGCTCTCCTATTTCATATCCCTTGACCTTGCTAACCATTAACTTCACAATGCTAATAAATAACACAACGAGTTTAAATGAATCCATACCTTAGAAGTATTTTTAATAGTTATGCACCCACACCGAATTCTCATCAAAAAATTGTTTGCCGTTTCCCTCATTTTTCATAGGTGTTACTTAGTGGGAACCACATGCTGAAAGGAATACTCACTATCCAGAGTATAACTATTTTTTCAAAAATAAGACTTTAGTTGGTAATCTTTTTCAAAATATAATTCACATATGCAAATGGATAATTTGACACATTTCCTCTAAACATATCCACCAATATGTGCTTCAATCACAAGTATTAGTTTAGGATATTTAACCACCTCCAAAGAAACCTTCATACCATTTTGTTATCACTCAAAACTCACACATGCACATGTGCACACAAACACACACACACACACACACACACACACACATCCCCAGCCCAAGGCACTCAATAACCTACTTTCTGTCTCTATTTGCCTTATTCTGAATATTTTATAGAAATGGAATCATAAAACATGTAGTCTATAACTGAATTTTTTTTCTTTTTTTATATATTTTATTGTAATTAATAGATTGTTACATTATATTCGCCAGATAGAAGGTGCATTAATTCACATACATTGATACCCTATCTCATGTCTTGGTCCCCATTTCCCTCTCCCCCACCCCCACCCCTCATTTTGTTTTCCCCCCTTCCCTATCCAATTTCAAATAACTGAATTCTTTTTCTTTGCATAATATTTTCAAGACTCATTATACTACTTTTGGTAAAGTAGTAATCATATGACTATACATATGTATATGTATATAATATATATATATATTGCAGTTAATGGATACTTGGATTTTTTTCCATCATTGGGTATCATGACTTCTGACACTATGAATATTATTATAGAAGTTTTTATATGGACAAATTTCTGGATATCAGTGTAGAAAACGCTTAGTTAAATAGTGCTCCATTTTGAACTTTTTTTTCTTTCTTTTTTTGTCTTATCCTTTCTTAAAGTTTTCATTCATTCATATCGTGGAATGATCTCCATTGCGATCTCAGGGACAAGAGTTATATCTTACATGTCTCTAAGTATCCCAGAGTACCTAGATCACCCCTTGTTAAAATAATAAGACAGGTCCAGGAGTTTGGCCTAGTGGTAGAGTGCTTGCCTAACATGCATGAAGTCCCAGATTCGATTCCTCAGTACCACATACATAGAATAAATCCAGAAATGGTGCTGAGGTTCAAGTGGTAGAGCTCTAACCTTGAGAAAAAGAATCCAAGGACAGTGCTCGGGCCCTTAGTCCAAGCCCAGGACTGGCAAAAAATAAAAATAAATAAATAAATAATAGGACAGCTGAAATATTGATCTGAAAATTATGGCTTACATCTAAAATGTGTCATATAATTTCATTTACATCAAATTCTTAATACATTTCAAGATAATTTTTGTATGAAGAATGAGATCATTGTCAAATTTCATTCTTCCATGACTTCGAATTAGCAAAGATTTCCTGAAAAGATATTTTCTTTTTGAATAGTCATAGCAGTCTTTTTAAAAATCAAATGTGCTGGTCCTAGTTTTACAGACCAGAACTCAGGAGGTTAAAAGAGGAGGATTTTTGCGGTTTGACTGGACTACATTGCAAGTCCCTATATAAGGAGCGGGGAAGGGAAAAAAAAAAAGAGAGAAAGATGGTGTGAGAGAGAAAGGAAGGAAGGAAGGAAGGGACGGAGGGAGGGAGGGAGGGAGGGAGGAAGAAAACAGAAAGGGAAAAGAAAATGAAAAAAATGGAAAATCAAATTAATCAATCATGTTATCAGAGTTTGTTTTTGCCACCTGCTTTCCAACAGTGAAGCCCACCACTACTCTTCTGCTAAGGCAAGATGTTCTTAATTTGAAGAGTATATTATCTAACAACATGTAGTCACTAGTCTCTGATTCAAGAAAATTGGACTTTTGTTATAAAATTATTTTACATGGCAAAGTATACAAAAGCATTTTCACATCCCAGAGGCGGCAGTAAATCTGTGTTAATATAAACAATAGTGTAGAATATTAGTCTGTAAATTAAATCCATAATGTACATGCCCCTGATATCATCAAATATAAATACTGACCATGTATGGCTGTTTCTCTCTACATACAAAACTGCTTCTGCAACCATTTTGTAATTTGTTGCCTTTTAAAATAAAAAGTTTCAAACTACCAGCATCTGGCACAAGTCTGTAGACAAGAAGTCTGTAATGATTCTGAGAATACTATGAAGTTTTCAACATGTCTCTCCATTTCAGTCTAAAGTACATCTATCACCCATATCCTACTGCCTTCATTACAATTGTGTTTCTGGGACACTCATCAAGTAGCTCAGCTGTCAGGTTAGTGTTTTACCACAGAGGGTGAACCAGTTCAGGGATGACCTCTTGACCTCAAGCAATGGCTTCCAGAATCCAGGGCTTATTCTATGGAATACAGCCCTGAAGTTTCATCATGAAAAATATCATTTCTTTTAAGAAGAGAGAGAGAGAGAGAGAGAGAGAGAGAGAGAGAGAGAGAGAGAGAGAGAGAGAGAGAGAGACAGAGACAGAGACAGAGACAGAGACAGAGACAGAGACAGAGACAGAGAGACAGAGAGAGAGACAGACACAGAGAGAGAGACAGAGACAGAGACAGAGACAGAGAGAGACAGACAGACAGACAGACAGACAGAGAGCGAGAGACAGAGAGAGACAGAGAGAGAGAGAGACAGAGAGACAGAGACAGAGAGAGAGACAGACACAGAGAGAGAGACAGAGAGAGACAGAGACAGAGACAGAGACAGAGAGACAGAGAGAGAGACAGACAGAGAGAGACAGACAGACAGAGAGAGACAGAGAGAGAGAGAGGGAGAGAGAGAGAGAGAGAGAGAGAGAGAGAGAGAGAGAGAGAGAGAGAGAGAGAGAAAGTGAGAGAGAGAAAGTGAGAGGCTGAATTACTACTCTCAGGAAAATGTTAAAACCCCTTTCAGAAGAAACACATTAATCTGTAATGTAGCTTTAGTTCTGCTTCTAGATACATTGTAGTACATGCCTCTAAAAGGGAAATATATGTAATTACAAAAAAGGCTTAAGCAATTTTCCTCTAACGTGACTAGCTTTATTTCATATTGTAAAAATTTCTACAGTCATACATTTATCAACACCAAAGTTTTCAGATAATTTTGCGTTGTCTTCAAGTCTTTGTACAAAGGGATTTCAATCAGCTTATGTGAACAGTGCATCTTGTTTAGCGATGATGCCCCTTCCCTCAGCCTCTCCTTGTCATCCATTCCCACCCTACCCATCTTCTCACTTCCTAACTTTGTTTACACCTTGTTGGCTTAACTTGCCCACCATTCCCCCTTCATTCATTCTCCTTCTCTAATTAACACTCATTCACTTCAGATAAGACTTATTAGCTAATATATAAAGTTATCAAATATATATATTAAAATTTGGCAGACTCATTTCATAGGGAACTGGAAATCCTTGGAAAAATTTAAGTGAAGCAAGCCAGATCCAAAGAAACATAGATTGCACGATTTCCCTTGTTTGTAGTTATTAGAATGTGCCTACAAATCTAAAGGTAAACACGATGAATAAAAGACTAAAAAATATTAATTCATCTTGAATCAAAGAAACATAGGTTATATTATTTCCCTCATTTGTAATAACTAGACTATGTCTAAGATATTCTTAGCAGAGGATCACAATAGTTTAACAGCTATGTGTATATGGCTATATAAAATATTGCTTATCAGAATAAACTCCAAGAAATGAAAACAAGATGTTTTGTTTAGTGTGCTGTTTACAGTTATTTCTTTTTCCCACTTTGGTTTATTCCCTGTTGTGACTGTTTTTGATTTCTGTATGCTTTGTCTTGCATATAAGTTCATCTGATTTGGGGAAGGGCGAGGGAATCATAGAAATGGTGGGATACACGATGAAGCAATGCAACACTGATACTAAGTAAACACTCACCTGGAAATGGAGTGGAGGGAAGTCAGGGTGGAAACTGGGAGAAAATAAGGGAGAGAGGAGTGCTGCTCAAAAGAAATGTACTCATCACCTTACTTATGTAACTGTCACCCTTCTATATGTAACACCTCTACAAGAAAAATTTTCAAAACTTGTGTTAACACTTTGTGGTACAATAAAACACGGTATCTCTAAATTCATTGTGTTTCACAATGTTATTATTTCTTTTGCCGGTCCTCGGGCTTGAATTCAGGGCCTGAGCACTGCCTTTGGGCTTTCTCTCAAGGCTAGAGCTCTACCACATGAACCATAGCACCATTTCTGGCTTATTCTATGTATGTGGTACAGAAGAATCGAACCTGGGTCTTTGTGCATGCTAAGCAAGCACTCTATCACTAGGCCAAATTCCTGGCCCCATAATTTCTAGTCCTATCTTTTCTTTTCTTTTTCTTTTTTTTTCCCAGTCCTGGAGCTTGAACTCAAGGTCTGGGCACTCTCCTTGGACACTTTATGCTCAAGGCTAGATCTCTGCCACTTGAGCCACACCACCACTTCTACCTTTTTCTGTGTATGTGGTACAGCAGAGTCGAACCCAGGGCTTCATGCATGCTAGTAGAGCACTCTACCACTAGTCTGTGCTCCTAAACCTCTACGTGTTATTTTTAAGTATGTAGTTATAAGGAAAAATTTTCTTCACAAGCTATGTAGATCCAAATGAGAGAGTCAGCTCTACTTACTGAATTTTAATACTAATTTAATCCATCTACCAATTATAGAAAGCAAATATATTTGTCTTCCCTGAGATCACTTAGCTGCTCATGCAGTTAGAAGGTACTACACACCCTTCTCTAATGGAGATCTCATTTTCTCTGGTCCTGAAGTTCGTCCCCTAGTAGTGAGTGATGTGACTGCCTTCTAGAACATGTTTTGGGTCCAGAAAAGGAAATAGTTCACTGAGAATCTGCAACTTTGTACACATGCGTGCACACATGCACATACACACACACACACACACACACACACACACACACACACACAGCAAAGTTTATTAAAATGAGATAAAGGGAAATTGGAACATAACGACTAATCCATGCTTCAACAAATATAAAAGTTTCTAAGACACTTTGAATTGATTGAATTGGTTTAATAGTTGGAAATGTGCAAGACAAAAATGTATTATAGTACAAGACAAAGAAAGTGAGGTAGAGGGGGAGATGGAGGAAAGAAAAGAAAGACATCTTTTATGCCACAGCAGAATAAATATTTACAACACTAAATGCAAGTGGGATAGAGTACAGGGCTGATAAAGACAGAGGCTCTATCTGTCTCCTTCTTAAGTACCCCATTTAGAATCTGATCTTTGCATGGTTTCCAAACTCAGCAGTGGAAACGAAGCATGATGAATGGAGTGTAATAATTGTGTGATACGCTTCATATGGTACCTTTCAGAGTCATATGCTATCCGGAGCATCATTTATGAGAGGAAAGGAATGTACTTCAGCCAAGTTCTCAGTCTTAGCTTCTGGGTTGGCTTCATAATAATAAAAGTCATCAGAGTCCATTTGAGAAGCATCTTACTTTCTGTGAGTAATCTGTCTTATGAAAACCGGATTTTAGTGGCAAACGAATGTGTTGTTCCTTGTGACCCTACAGTTGGAAGAAACACAATGGACAGTCTCTTTTCAGTGTGTGAAAGAATTCTAATGTCTATACTTTCCTTGAAACATCCGCTTATGTACTGAAGTGACAGGTTAAATTCAATAAAAGAAAAGCCTGAAAGAATAAGATTCAGGAATCAACATCTGTGGTGCAAGCAGACTGCATGTGCTCCTAACAAATAAAATGCATATGTACATATAACTATAAATATTCAAATAACCCTTTGCATAAGGCCGAAGAAACTAAGAGCACAGCTTTTTTTTTTTTTAACAGATTTTGTTTTTTGAACAGTAGAGGTGATAGAACAGAGGTCGAATATTGACATTGCTTAACTCAATGTTGGACATGGTTTATGGAAATGCAGCTACTCCAATGTACTGTAAAATTCCTCATTGTGAAAACAAAGTTCTTTTCATGCATTATACTATACAATGGGCTTGCTTTCCAGGTGAACTTGTGCAAGGGCCTAGGTAGCTCTGTAAGGTGGTGCTAGGAGCACTGACAGTGGCCCTGTGGTCTATAGGTTCCACTCACTGTGATACAAGTTCCAATTACTCAACCAAACAGTAGCTGTTACCTTCTAGCACAAAACTAAGTTTCACTTTAAGAAAACTTACTTAAATTTTGTGATATCTGAAGGGAAGTTGGGATTTTGCAACCCAAGCCAGTAGAGTCAGAAATATTAGACACTCTCAACATTAGAACCATCTAAAGAGCTCTCATAGATGGAGTCCTGGAGGCTCTAGGAGGTGACATGGAATGACATAGTTATGTAGCATGGAACAACGTTTCATGAAGCAGCAAACGATGTTGTAAGACGTTGGTCTATAGATTATAATGGAAATGAAACACTGATAACGCCTTGACATTGATATCACATTGGTAGTGTAATGCACACATCAATTGCCCGCTCAGTGATACGTAAACAAACTCATTGCACTCTTGGGATGAAAGGACAGGGCCTGAATTACACACAACCCTACACACAGTTTGAAAATGAAATCAACCACTCTGTTAGTGCTTTATGTGTTTACACCATCCTCTTTTAAGGTTGTATAAAATGTATCTTTGGATTGCATACTTTCTCCAGCTTGATTTACCCTCATATTTGTTGGAGACATTTTCCCCTTCCCTGAATTCTTAGCATAAGAATGTTCCTGCATAGTTCCTTGCCCTAAGGTCACTAAGCAACCCTTGCCTGCTTGTATTGATATGTAAACATCCTACCACCTGACCTCCTACCCTGAGCAGTACCCCAACCCCCTCTTGCCTCTCCTGAAGAAGCATATAAACCCCTGCGTGAAAAATAAAATTCACAGCTTGATCAGAATGCTTGTCTTGCTGCCTTCTTCGTGTCTCCTGTCTCTTTCATTCCTCCCTCTAGGTTCTTGGCCCTAGTTGACGTCCCGCCGGACGGGACAAATGGCGCCCAATGTGGGGCTCGATTGCCTGAGAGGCTGAGGAACGCCCTCTTCCAGGAAAACTTGGATCCAAGTGATTGTGTGACCAGCTCGGAGTGGCCCGCCCGAGACATCTCGGTCAACGCTGAGTGGAGACGGCGAAAGGTACGTGACTGACCATGGGACAGGCATCATCGTCACAGGAATTGTTCATAGGCTCTCAAGACACGAAGAACTTGGGTTGAAAAGAAAGATTCAAAGGCATTTTTCGATTACCTAGGAGAATTATGTCCTTAGTTCCCCAAGGAGGGAACGATTAACGAGTTTAAATGGCAAAGATTTGGGAACTGTTTAAATTTTCATGTAGTTATTGCAATTGTGGTCAAATAAGGAATATTTTCTGCTTGAAACTGTAAATAGTGCATGCTTGGCCATGTATGCTGTAAATAGCCTTTACCAAATATATTTGACAAGGAATTATTTCTATGTAGATAAAATGATCATTGATGTTAAAGATTGCTTTTTTACAATATCCCTACACTCTGATGATATTTTGTTGGTGGCTCAGGACAGGTCAGATCTACAAAATTAACCGGTGCTCACAGTGTCTAGATTTAAAAGCAGAGGTTTGGAGATTTCAGATCCCCGGGCCGAGAAGGTCTGGGAGGCCTTAACATGCGCTATGTTAATGGTGGCCATTCTTTTCAATTGGGCTGCATGGGACCGCGTGGAGCTCCTGGTGAGAAGTAGGAAGATAAACTTGGGAGAGGATCCTCCCCTCGGGGTCTATCAGACCTTGTCTGCCCTTAAGGCAATTAGGGCCAAGGAAACTCTAAGTAAAGAGTGCTCAGAGTTGTGGAGAGTTAGCCCTCCCGCTGCTCAGGTTTTAGAGCCTCGCCCTGAGGAGGGATTTTTGGGCCCTTTTGATCCTGGGATCGGGCCCCAGAGCCCTTCACCAAGTGCTCCTGCCCCAAAATTTGCGGCAGACAATTGGAGGGCAGAGCAGCCTCCGCCATTTTACTCCCACGCTTCACCTCGTGTTAAACCGGAAGAGGAGGTTAACCCGCCATATCGCGGCAGCTCCTCCCCTGAAAGGAAAGGGCGGGTTAAGCGCCATTTTACTCCTCCCCACCATGCTTGATAAATGCTAACCCTGGGGGCAATAGACCTGCCCTAAAAGATCTTAAGAAAGCAGTCTCCAAAAATGGGCCTAATTCACCCTGGGCCAAAACCATCCTCCAAAGCCTGGTTCATCAGCAATCCTCTCAGGCCTTAAGCTCCCAGCAACTAGAAACTGCCACAGGCCCCAGCTCTTGGGTGTAGCTGGCCTAGCAGCATCTTAGTAATTGGCATGCCCCCTGTCCTGGCTAGAGCCATTCAGCCACTGTTATGGAGAGACAAGATATGGATATTGTGGCATTCTATGATGACTGCATTAGTTATGAAAAAATTAGCATAGAACTGCTCCCCCAATTCTAGGGTCCACAGTCTAATTGCATGCCCCCGCCCTGTAGGTGGAGCAATGACCTATTGGCCAGAAAAACAAGTGGAGCTACTAAAATTAATAAGGATCAGGCAAATACAAGTTTCAAATACAGGTTTCTTCATGATCTCCCTGCAGTATGCCCATGGGGGTGACCCGACCAGGGCTCCCAAGTCTTTTATCAATTCCTAATAATTTGTATATTTATGCTATTGAGATAAAATTGCTTTTTCTAGAAACAGTGGTTTTCCTTTAACAACCTTTTTTGTAAAAGATGCCCAGGTGAAAAGCAAAGGCCTCTGGAGGTAAGTATCGGCCGACTCCCTGTCTTGTGTTTTGTTTTATTTTTAAGAAAGTGCACTGTGGGCCTAAAACAGAGAAAAGAAGGCTGGACGCAGCATGCTCTCTAAGGCCTAGGTGGTCAAGGGACGCCTTGACCCCCCTTCTGAGTTTCTTGTCGATAACAGAGCATGCCTGAGAGTCCCACCAGCAAGACATGTCTAAATCTAAAAATAGCTGTTTGGTGAAAACATTCATCTGAGCTCATGTTTTTGTGTTAAGTATATGTCAATGTCTGATTTTGTTTCAGAGCCTTTTGTAGATATGGTAGGATGGCCTCCATCTGCCAGCTGGTAGTTTAAGGCCAGGCATGCCATCAAAAGTTTAGGAGTCTCTGTTCCTCTGTCTTGCTCGTGTTACATATTTTTCCTTGTCCAGTTTTGTCTTTAAAATTGGTACCAGTTCTAAATATGGATCCTTATGGTTTTTCTGCATGTACTCAAGCACACATCCTTGTTATCTATTTGAATATTTCTGGGAAGTAAAAAGTTTTGGCTCCACTCGGGCCTGGTATGGCCCCTCCCAATCCGCTGCACATATTGATTTGTTCTTCCCAGGCCTAGGAACAAATGGCTACAACCCACATCATACAGCTTAGGCTTTCCTAACTAGGTGTATGTAAGTATGCACTGATATTTTCACAATGACAAAATTGTTGACTGATATATTTCTCAGAATGCACAGAACCCTTGTCATTAGGTGATACATGGCTGTATTTACTATTAACCAGATTATAAGAATGCATTGAATATTATTTTTAAATATCCCATGTGACCCTATTATTCAGTTAGAGTGGAGAATGAACACTCTTCAGAAGAAACGCTCCCTGGAGTCCTCTTCTTATTCTAATTGTCCTCATGGAAATCTCTACTAGGGGTAGCTGAGCAGAATCACAACTAAAAAGCTTAGGTCAATGCACTCTCTAAACCTTTGGATACCTTCCTTTACAAGGTTGTCCTAAGACAGGGTTTTCCAACTTTCCTATTCATCAGAATCCACTGTAAGACTTGCCACAACAGATTTCTGGGCTTTATGCCCAAAGTTTCTGGTTCAGTATGTTTGGGGTGAGAAGAGACAATGTGCATTTCTAACAAGATCCCAGGTCCTAGGATGTACTTGGAGAATCCTGCACCATGAGAAAAGCCCACTTTCTTCATAATAATTCTATTTTTATAGTACAAGCAAAGACTCTTCATGATGGTTCACCTCAGCCCTGAACGCATCTCCTCTCATCACAGCCTGGCCTCTGGCAAAGATGCTGACCTCCTAATCACATCAGTAAGCCACTGGCAGATTGTACCTGCAAGGCTCTGCCATTTGTTCTCAGCATTTTAAGAATAAATTGCTTTTCCTCAACACATTTTACAGGCTTTTGAGCATTTGAGTGAATAGTTACCTAAAGGCATACTGGTTTTTTTCAACTGTAGCACAAGTATAGATACATTACCATGTCTTCTGGCTAAACCAGATACCAATGAGTGGGCACAAATATGCTACTCTTTTTCTTCTTCACACCATACAAATGAATAGGTAAAGAGTGTTTTATCAATTTTCCTCTGGAATTTATTATTTCAAGGGATTCATCACTGGTAAATAGAAACTGCAGTTCAGAGTCTAGGAAGTGATAGGATCAACTTCAGTGAGGAAAAATAGATGGAATAGGAACTAACCTTTATTTAAGCCAGACTCCTCCACTGTGAATATTTAATTCACCAAACAGCAATCTGTTTTAGCAAGTCCTCTATGTGATTCTCAGACGGACTAAAATTTGAGAACCAAAGATTTAAGGAATTCATATTTGGATACTGGTATTTTTCTCAAAAAAGAAAAAAAAAAAAAACAAGGAAAAAGAAGAAGAAAATACCAAAAACCAAACACACACATTGGAGGAGTTTCAACAGATTTTGATGCTTCCTGACAGAGAAATAAGTACTAAGGGAATGAAGCTTCCTGGAGAAGGGGGGAAGAATTCCCCAGGCAGAAGTGACTTAGAGGAAAAAATGGCCCTAACGTGTGTCAGGCATGCTACACGTGTACACCTATGGTTTATTCCCAGCCCGCTCACTCAGGCAGGTAAGACTGAAGACCTTTCCTTGCTCGGAGGCAGAGGAGGGCTGTTTTAACCACAGCTTGTCAGGTTACCTTTCAGAATCCCTCTCCACCTTTGAATGTTCATAGCATACCTCAAAACTATGTCCAAGAGGCCAGTAAATTCATAAGTAAGGAAATTTATACGTAGAAGGAGGGATTTAAGCAGGAGATGAAGAGAGAGTGTTGTCAGAGTCAGACAGATTCAGACTTAATCCTGATAGTCTTTTCCTAGCTGGTGATCTCAGGCAAATTACTTAATCTAACTCAGGTTTTGTCCTTATCTATAAAAGGGGATAATCATACCTACCTCAGAGAATTGTTGTGAGGATTAAAAGATAATGACATGCTTGGCACCCAGTAGGAACGCAATTGTCCAAGAGCAGCTGGCAGCCCCAACTTCCCCCTCTGGCATAATGGAAGTCATCCTACCTTTTTCTCTTAAGCAGAAGATTTCTCCAAGGGCTTTTGCTTTTCATTACCTGCTTTGTGTGAGGAGAAATGGCCAGGAAGAAAGCAGTGCTGACCTCCCGGAGCTGTGACGGAGCAGCCTGCTCCCAGACATCTCAGTCTTTTCCACCCAGCTCTGGAATGGGGTGAGGGAAGTGGGGTGGGGGCGGTATGCCACCCTAGGCACCCCTCTAACACTCAGCCAGCTCTGCTCAAGGAGTCAGCTTTTAATCAGTCACTTACCCAGCATAACTCAGCAAATCCTTGTTTAAAGAAGAAATATTCTCTATAGGCTTTAATTTCTCCACTTGCCACTTCATGTCAAAGAGGGGAAAAGGTCTACTCAAGTTCGAGACGGCTTTAGGTCTCACTTTTCTTGCATCTGCCTGATTTAGATTTGTGGATGTTAAGCGTAAATAACTTGTAAACGCAGATGTGTTCTGCACGCCAGCTACCTGTCAAGTACAGCAAGTAGTGCTCAGCCAGCTACTGCATTAGGTTTTGGTTTAAAGCCACTCTAAATGATTTATTGTTTTTAAATTATTTACATGGCATTATTCCTTTCTTGTAAAATGCTAAAGTGCTGTCAGGAACAGCACGGCAGCAAGCTTATGAATGGTACTACAAGTAAATCAAGGTAATTAGGCTTCAAGCTGCAAATACTGACAAGTTCTCCACCAGTCACCACATCACTGATGATAATAAAATTTGCATGATTTCCTGACATTATATTCACCACATATTTTCACTGCACGCTCACTGTAATTACACAGGGCATGATCTCAACGCTCACAGCGAGCAGAACTCTCGCTGAACCCAGCAGTCCTATTACAGATGCTTAGAAATGAAGCGGGTGGAATTAAGGGGAGAGTTCCCTACATAGCTTTAGGGATCTGTGATGTATCAACTGAATCTTGACAGCTGAGAAAAAGGGGAATATTTTCAACTACTTCTAAAGTAAGACCAGGTCAAATTATAATGAGTCTAAGGTATCTCAAAAGATATGCTTTGAGTGCTGGGTTTTGTGACAATGAACTCCTGTAAATTGTTTGCTGGTTCGTTGATGTTATTAAAAAAATTGAAAGCTCCTCTAAGCATAACTCTAGGAATAATGATGGAAAGAAAAATTGTTATTTCTCAAAAGATTAGCATGGGAAAAAGGTGATTCGATATATCAGAAGATCAATGAGCATTTGTAGAAGGGCAGAGTGACAAAAGCAGGTCAAACTTGAGTTTGTAATCCATTTCCACCTTCTTGATCAGTCAGTTTGTGGTGCATCTCTCATAGGTACCAACACATAAATCATGTATTTTCCATTCATGTTCAGGCTTAGTCAAGCAAACTCATATCCAATCATTTGTTCTTTTCTAAACTCTACATTACCCCTGGAAAAGGGGAAATTCGGTTTTGAGCTACTTAGAAGACAGAGTTTCCATATCATATAGACTAAAACTTAGTTAACAATAACAATAACAATAACTCTGTGTGACAGAGTAGAAGACAGGGAAAAATAACCCAACATAGCTGATGATTCTCAACTTTATCTTGTGACCCTGACAGGTTGGTATAATGTCTGCGCCTCATTTCCTTCAAATCCTAAAGGGAAGAATTGCTCTATCTAACAAAAGCAATGGTTGAGAGGACTGAAAGCATTTAGCACAGTATCTGAAATACTAGTCAAATAGGACAAAGTAAGCATACATTCCTACTACTTACAGGTCTATCACACTCACTAGACCCAGTGTTGAAAATGAACTGTATAGCTTGTGGGAAGGGGGGTCAGCAGGGGAAAAGCTGGGAGAAAACAAGGGAAGAGGTAAGATTCTTCAAAAAGAAATGTACCCATTACATTAGAACTGTAACCACCACCACCACCCCTCTCTCTTTGGACCCTGACTGCAGAAGGGCTGGCAGTTTGTTCTCCAATAAACTCTCTTCTGCCTAGAAAAGAAAATTATAACCCCTTTGCACATCACCTTTAAAATAGAAAGAAAGAAGGAAGGAAGGAAGGAAGGGAGGGAGGGAGGGAAGGAAGGAAGGAAGGAAGGAAGGAAGGAAGGAAGGAAGGAAGGAAGGAAGGAAAGAAGGAAGGAAGGAAGGAAAGAAGGAAGGAAGGAAGAAAGAGGGGCCAGGAGTGTAGCCTAGTGGCAGAGTGCTTGCCTAGCATGCATGAAGCCCTGGGTTCAATTCCTCATTCCACATACACAGAAAAAGTCAGAAGTGGTGTTGTGGCTCAAGTGGCAGAGCACTAGCCTTGAGCAAACTGTCCAAGGACAGTGCACAGGTCCTGAGTTCAAGCCCCAGGACTGGCAAAGAAAGAAAGGAAGAGAGAGAGAGAGAGAGAGAAAGAGAGAGAGAGAGAGAGAGAGAGAGAGAGAGAGAGAGAGAGAGAGAGAGAGAGAGAGAGAAAGGAAGAAAGAAAGAAAATACTTGAAGTAGATAGTACTGTGTGTGTTAAGAGCACCCTGGGAGACAGCAGAAATGGATCCTTATTTTCTACAATTTAACAACATTTTGCCAGTTCTAAAAAGAAGGAGAATTTTCCAAGTGAATCATCTCTCTCCTCCCTGAAGAAAGCAGCTGGTAGCATAGCAATAAAAACAACTAAGCTTGAGCAATCAGATCTCGGCTATTGGCTTCCTCCAAATCTTAGTTCTCCCACATCTAGAGGTATCTTCCTAGTGAGCCTTTACAGTAATAAAATTTGTAAAGAATTCCTACATTTGGGGCTGGTCAATTGACCATGGTCAATGTTCACTATCAGAGTCACTAGAGCAGCTTCCTCAAGATCTGTTACAATGCTGAAATCTCTTTTCTCTGTTTCCATATGTTGATACAGGGGTCATTTTTTGTACTGGAAAGGCCTGTGAACTTGTAGTAACGTATATGCAATCATTAGAAAAGTGGAATAAAAGTCTGTTGTAAATAGTTTGTGTTAATTAGCTTAAAGATTACATCAAGCTCTGCGGTAGGTTTACTCATCTTTAATTATATCCATTTTTAGACCAGTAGTAACTTATGAGATTTCTGGAATGTGTTTAGTAATCCACTGAGGAGACTGACTCAGAATCTCAGAAGAAAGATACTCAATGTGTCCAATTGTCATGACTCTTGACTTCTATCATTTATTTCCTACTCTTTGACATGAATAGGGAATGCATCAAAAGTTCAATCAACACAAGTACAAGCATGAGGCCATTGTCCCGATGTGACACATTTTATATTGAATCCTGTGAGTGGTCATAACGTTTGCTAAAAATACACTTGTCATTTCTCAAGTGCCCTTTTCTCTGCCTTTGACTGTATTTTGAAGAGAAAATACTTTTTGTGAATTCATTAGTCTACTCATTTCCCATGTTCTTGTCATTCATAGCTATAGTGTTCTTATTTCTCCTACTCAGGACATTTGAGAAATTCATCTTATCAAAATCCTTAGAGATGGAACATAGGCTCAATGGTTTCCCTCATTTGTCATAATCAGTAGAAACCTTGAGCTCTCCTAGCAGGGATTTACAATAGAACAAAACCTAGATACATAAGGCCATATAGTATGACACTAAATGAAAGAACCTCCAGGATATAGAAACAAAAGCCATATAACAAGTGATTGTTGTCCTTAAAGTACTGTTATCTCTCATCTCTTTTACTGTCCTTTGGTTATCTCATATGGTTACAGTATTTTACCTTGTTATATGATATATTGAAAGGACCTCCAGGATATAGAAACAAAAGCCATATAATGAGTGATTGTTGTCCTTAAAGTACTATGTTATCTCTCATCTCTTTTGCTGTCACTTGGTTATCTCATATGGTTACAGTATTTTACCTTGTTATATAATATATTATATATATGCTTATTTGGTTATTTGAAATCAGATAGGGAAGGGGGGAAAACAAGATGAGGGGCGGGGGTGAGGAGAGTAAAATGAGAACCAAGACATAAGAAAGGGTATCAATGTTTGTGAAGTAATGTGCCTTCTATCCGGTGAATATAATGTAACCCTTTAATAATCACAATAAAAATATATGAAAAAATCCTTAGAGACAAGATCATGAGTTTTCTGAATTCATCACTTATTTTTGAATGCATGGCATATCTTTGAAATATTTAAGGTCACTTCTTATAAATGTTATTTCCAACCTAGTAGGCTTTGGGTTGACTAAGTTTAATAATAATTAATGTAGCAGCTGGCCGATCAACATGTGTATGACTAGTGAGTACACTTTATGTACTTTTTTAAAACACTTTGGATTAAAATAAAAGATTTAGGAGTGCCTAGGTGGCAATTTAGTCCAACTTCCTATTCATTTGTGGATACATTTGTATCTTTGCCTTGGGTTTTTTCTTTGCTACATATTTTCTCCCTCCCTTTTCTTTTGCAAAGAATTAACTCTGAGAAAGAATTTTTAAAAAAAACTTCAAGAAGAGAGATTAATAAGGAAGTGTGATTTATCTTAGTAGAGTTAAGTTGAAGATGAAGACAAAGTTTTAAGTTAGTAGCTGAATTTAGAGTTTTGGTTAAGTCTCTTTCAACCTAGAATGGAATAATGTTTAAGAAAAAGGTATTTGAGAATTTATTTATACCAACAATGGAGATGAACCCTTTATTTGTTCATCTTTTCACCCATTCAATTATACTAATATTAAGCTACCCATATTTTAGTAGTACCCTCTCCTTCCCTTTAAGTAAATGTTAAATAATCCTGTTGAGTGCATCATTTTAAAAGTTTAAGTGACTGCATATCCCAAGGGAAAGCTTTCTCTTAACCATTCTGTCTACCAAGATTTTTTAAAGGGTGTCTATGGATATCTGCAAAGTTATGGTAGAAGAAAAGAGTTCCCTACAACATATATGGTATATATAAGAGAGACAGCTTAGTTCCAAATGCATTCAATTTGGAAACTGGCTAGAAAGAAAGAGCAGAAAAGTCAGCACCCAGTGGTAGAGAATTGTATTCATTATCAAGTTCAACTCCAATGAGATGTCCATACCCTAATGGCAAGGCTAGGTTCAGAATGCAGACTCCTATCTGCAGAGCCCTTCTCATGATAAAGGTGCTTTCAAATGAACACAGCTTTAGAGAAGTTGTATAACCAATGATGCAAAACAAAATGTGTAAAACAAAGAGAAGAAAACATTCTCTCATCATTTTAACCTATCTGCAGATTGTAGATTTGATCAATATTATCTGAAAGCAAAATGTATCTTGTCTTAACTATTTTGTATATGGTTATTTAAACATTAATGTATTTTATTTTTAATTGTTGCTGACCTATATGGTTTGAAAATGACATTACTTAATAATTAATGCATATATGATCTAAAAATAAAATGAGGCCAATATCTAGTAATTGTCAATTCAATTTACTGAAACCAATAACAGAAATATGCCATCCAAAGTATCAATGTATTATCATCACAGACTTTAGACTTAAATTATCTAAGTTATGCATTTTCATTTTATTTTTCAAATTAAATATAACCTCAAAGAGGTAACTTACGGCCGGAAGTTTGGCCTAGTGGTAAAGTGCTTGCCTAGCATGCACAAAGACCGGGTTCGATTCCTTGGTACCATATGTATAGAAAAAAGCCAGAAGTGGTGCTATGGCTGCAGTGGTAGACCTCTAGACTTGAGAAAGCCCAAGGTCAGTGCTCAAGCCCTGAGTTCAAGGCCCAGGCCTGGCAAAAAAAAAAAAAAAGATAACTTACTTTGAAGATGATACAACTAAAACTATTTGATAACATTTAAAAAAAAACAGGATATGATGGGTCAGATCTTAACCTTAGCTACTTGGCTGGGAGACTGAAATTGGGAGTATCATGGGTTGAATCTAACTCAAGGCAGAAGTAACCTTTCTCAACCAATAGCTAGGTACACTGGTGTGCACTTGTCATTCTAGACATGGGGGAGGGGGATATCAGAAGGATCTTAGTTCCAGGTCAGCATGTATAAAAGACCATAAGACTCTAGCTCAATGGAAGAACATGCCTGCCATCCCATCCTAGGTGGTAGGAAGACAAAAACAGGATTTTGGTCCAGTTGCTTGTCTGTAAGACCCCATCTCAAAAATAACTAGCACAATTAAGGGCTGGAGACATGACTCCATAGTAGGTATAAGT
The DNA here is from genome assembly GCF_031878675.1 of Megascapheus bottae. Classification (NCBI taxonomy): domain Eukaryota; kingdom Metazoa; phylum Chordata; class Mammalia; order Rodentia; family Geomyidae; genus Megascapheus; species Megascapheus bottae. Next base: position 13,639,307 of record NC_143521.1, read on the forward strand.
TTATTGATCATTGCAATGAAAGTATGTATACCTAATATACATATTTATACTTAATATGTTATATATGTATATACAATATAGTCATTGTATTTCATTAAGTTTTTATGAGGACAAAATACATTCATTTCTACTATAATCCAATGTATTTATTGCTTAAAGTAAGATATTATATTACTAGGATAATTTAGACTAAGTATTGAATACTGACAGAGGGAAGTGGGGGAGCTCAACTTATTTAGAAGATTTAGCTAAAGAACCCTGCTAAAGAGGCTAAATAAATATTACATGCAAAAAGATAAGACAAGGGCCAGGAGTTTGGCCTAGTGGTAGAGTGCTTGCCTAGCATGCACGAAGACCCGGGTTTGATTCCTCGGCACCACATACATAGAAAAATAAAAAGCCAGAAATGGTGCTGAAGCTCAAGTGGTAGAGCTCTAGCCTTGAGGAAGTCCAAGAACAGTGTTCATGCCCTGAGCTCAAGCCCAGGACTGGCAAAAAAAAAAAAAGATAAGAAAAAATTATTTCTAGATATTTAGCTCAAGTCATTGAATAAATCATCAAATTGTTCATTTAACTCTTTAAATTGGGAAACTACCTGTTAGAGAACAATAATTGAGATTTTTAAAAACTTTTATTGTTGGAATAATGTATAGAGGGTTTACAGTTAGAACCAGGTAAGTAGGTGCATTACTTCTTACACACTGATACCCCTTCTCATGTTTTTGTCCCTGTTTCCCTCCTCCCACCCCCTCCCAATCATCTTGTTATCCCCTTTCCCTTCCCTATTTCAAATAAACAAATAAACACATATACAGCATACCAGGTAACAAAATCAGATACAGTAACAACACGAGATTAACTATACAGGCAAACAAAAAAAAGAAGAGAAATAACATAGTGCATTAAGAACAACAATCACACAAGAATTGAGTATGAGACATCTTTTAATTTTCTTACTAGATGTCCAAGAAGCAATAGAGAGCTGTCAGATGGTTTTGTGAACTGGAGCTCAGGGAGAGATTCAGGCTGACAAGTAAACATGAGAATGGCATAGTCAATATGTGACATTGAAAGTAGAGATGAGATCAAGAGTAATGAGGCTACATAGTGAATGAATGAATGAATGAATGAATGCAAAGAGGCAGAAACCAAGTGCTGTGATTCTGAGCTTGGGAAGTCAGGTAAAAGAGGAGACAACCAAATAGATTTTAAAAAATAGCCCTGAACCCCAAGGTGATGATCCTTTTTTGGGAAAACAAGTTAAAAAATAATTTTATTAAGGTGAGAAGGATCTACTTTTTGAGAGACTTTCCGATGTGCTCATGGTAAGTCACAGACGCATTTAGGGAAATACAGACTTTGTGTTTTAGAACAGTCCTTGCAAATACATGCTTCTAGCTAGTATTTTCTGAGCAAAGAATTAGTGCCTATGAACATATTTCAAATAAATATTTCAGGGTTTGGGTAGACAATGAAACTTTTGAATTTAGCATGACTCATGAGTCCTGTATAAAAACCCTTACACCCATGAGAATGTTGAAATGTATTCTTCCAATTATAAAAGAAGATCTTTTCTATATCTTATTTTGCTTGAATTTTCTTTTCAATTTAATGGTACTCCCTCATTTTTACTAACTCTGATTCTTTTATCTGAGAACACTGGAGCTGAGAGTGGCATATGGAGCTTTACTGGGGACTATTTGGAAAATGTTGTTCATAAGTAGGTTGTCAGGTTAGCAAATAAAAAATACAAGATGCTGCAGTAGTGGTACTCACTACAATGTTGAAAATGAACCACACAACTTGTAGGTGGAGACGAGAGGCAAAACTAGGAGAGAGCAAGGGAAGGGGTAACATCATCTGAAAAGAATACTCTTTACCTCACTTATGTAACTGTAACCCCTCTGTGCATCATTTTGTCAATATTTATTTTACTATTCATGCTTCTTTTATTGACATTTTTATAATAACGATTTAAAATTTTTAAATATAAGGTGCTCATGTAATTTTATAATGAGTTTATCCTGATAATTAAGTTTTGTCTTAATCTGAAATTCAACTGAATGGTGAGTGTTGTAGTCTATCTGTGTCTCTGTCTATATGAAAGTGAAAAAGAGCAAGCTAGAGGGAAAAGGTGATCTTATACTCAAAACTGAGGCCTCACTTGGTCCCAAGAGCGTCTGAAGATGGCATGGGCCTTCAACTTTATTGCAAACTGTGACAATCTGGCTGGGCTGTTGTATATTTGAATCAGAAAACTAGTGCCCTTAGAATAAATGCCACTGGAAATGAGTGTAACACATTAGTCAAGCCTTTCCTAAAGCCATGGGGGAAAGCTTGACCAGTTGCACTTCCAAAAACTGTGACATGCCACATCACTGAAGAAGGAACCTGAATGACAACATTCTAAGGTCACCAGGCCAACATCTCAGAAGCTTTTCACTTCCTTTCTGATGATTTGGTTGGCATCTAATGAAATTAGTATCTAAATGTATTCTGAAACCTAAAATCATTCAGCTAAAACAAAAAAAAAGGCTGTTAAAATTTTACCCATAGAGATCAAACCCTCCACTAAAGTACCAAGTGTTGTGTGTATCTATATGTATCCATCATTCCATCTAGACCCATTTAATATCTGAAAGGAAGAAACCTTCTTATGTATCTCTACATCCCCCACAATTTAATGCTGTTTAGCATATATTAGCTATTCAACTCACAGCTATTGAAATCAAGTAGAGACTAACTAAGCAAGCAACCCAAATTATAAAAAAAAAAACTTGCCTTCTTTTAGAGCAATAAGAAGCTTCCTATCAAGCCCTCAATATCAATATGAGGCATACAAAATTGTCTCCCTTCTCCCTGACCTTTGAGTTTCTTTGTTAGGCAGTTAGACTTTCGACCAATCTCTGAGTCATTTGGTTAATAGATGTTCACTGAGTGAGTTTTTGTTTGATGTATGACTCAAATGCAGACCCTTTCCCACTTGAAGCCCTTTGGGGCTTTTTGAAAACCTTAAGAATCAATTTTCTCAAGGGAAGGAGTCATTCTATATTACCTGATGGTAAAAAAAAAAAAAAAGTATATGAGGCCCTTAGTTCTCCCTTAACCTGCAACCTCACCTCTTATGAATGCTCCCTTCCATTAACCCTTGAGTGAGTCACGCTGATGTTTGATGATAATCCTCCAGTGGACATGCCTCTCCCTCCAGACTGAGTGTTGACATGAAGTAGGCTCCAGATTCCCTAAAGCCAGACTAGTGATCCCGAAGTTTAACCACATTGGATCCTGCCTGCACATCCTGCCTCTGGCTCCACACCCACCTCTACGCCCACGGAGTGAGGCTGTGACCACAGACGCAGGCACTTGCAGGGTGGTCCGCTGAGCACACCCTCGGGGAAAAAGACATGAAATATTTATTGACTTCAGGCCAACGCTACAGGAACGCTGGCTGAAACCATTGCGAAGGTGCCTCTAACACTCAAGGTAGACACAGCAGCATTTGCCAGCCCCCTCAGTCCTGGGAGAGGGTTCATTTGCACTAATCCCATCAGTCCAAAAAACAGCAGCTGTTCTCAAAGGGAGTCTGATATATAATCCTTCTGGGAAGACCAACAGTGGGAGGTGATGTTTTATTAAAAATGTGCTAAATTGTTAACATTTTTTTTTCTCCCAGCAAGCAGGTAGAAAACAGCCGAAAAGTGAAGAAGCAATATTCAGGACCACCTCCACATCCTGATTATTGTTGTTGTTGTCGTTTGCCCGTCTCTGGGCTTGAACTCAGAACCTGAGCACTATCCTACAGCTTTCTCAGAGCTAGAGCTCTACTGAACCACAGCACCATTTTCAGCTTTTTTTTTTTGCCAGTCCTGGGTCTTGAACTCAGGGTCTGAGCACTCTCCTTAGGCTTTCTCAAGGCTAGAGCTATACCACTTGAGCCACAGCACCATTTCCAGCTATTTTTTTTTTCTATGTACATGGTACCAAGGAATCAAACCCATGTCTTTGTGCATGCTAGGTAAGCACTCTACTACTAGGCCAAACTCCTGGCTCCTGTTTGTTTGTTTGTTTGTTTTAATTTATCACCTTTTTCTACACTATTGTCATACTTGTGAAATGAACTCTGGAAAGTATGCGACAGTTACTCGAGTTCTGAGAAATTCTGAAATCATGCATTCAATTCTAGCTATTATGTCAGTGTTGTCTATAACAGACGGAATTTGAGGTCTCCCTAAAATATATTCCTGTATATCATCATCCTATGTTCGAATGGATCCTCCATCTTTAAAAGAGAATAGAAAAATCAAACAACCTTGACAATGCCCGGTAGGTCAATAATCCTAGAAAACAAGCTATAAATTCCCAACAAACACATCAAGTGACTTTGTGAGTTACTTCCAAAATATATAATGTAAGTTCAACTCAAGCTTTTGAATCTATTATGGTGACACACTGTGCTAACATGTTACATTCTTTTGACAAGAATAAGTGCCATTTTTAACCAACTAAGAACTGTATATAACATTCAAAGGATACAATTTACTGCTCTGATCATTTAAGCAAGATGCAAGTTTTCCTCCAAACAGATACCTATCCCCAGTACTCCAACAAAATGCCAGGTGTACTATAAGGAGCTAAGTGAATATTGAAGGCACTTACTTGAAATTTATTAGTGGTTTCTGTCATGCATTATTAGCAACCAAGAAACATTATTCTTTTAGTTCGCCTTGGGTTCTTCAGACTTGGGAGTTTTGCTGAATAAAGTTGATTTTGCATCATTCTACAAAAACTCCCCAGCCAAGTCCTGCCATCTTATGGTCTGTGCTCCACATGAGCAAGCTGGTATATATGTGCTTTCCTCTCGTTTTCTCTTGTTCTCGCTAGACAGCAAAGGCTACAAATTTTAGGCAGCAAGATTTCTAAGGTAAAAACAAATAGTCTGAGCCTACCACAGTTTACCACAGCAGGACAATGACTAAAGCAATGTAAATGGGAATAACTTCTTTTCCTAATCGTAATTTACAGGAATCACAAACCCTAGAGTGGAAGCCTTTGTGCTGAGTGGTATTCTTTCACCACTTAAACACCCCTTTGTAATGCATCCTTTGTGCAAAAACTATGAGAATCTACTGCTTTTATGCTGCTTTTCCTTCCCAAAATTCAAATTTGTTCTCTCTCATGCTCTGTTAGAATGAGGCTGTTTTGGAGGTCTTTGTATATCCTCCTGGAACATTTAATATTCTAGTGCACAGGGACACTTACTCTCAGGGGCCTTTTATGGAGGCAAATGTAGGACAACCAGAAAACTTTTAAAAATGTAAATATATTACCTGTGTCAGAGCATGGAAATAGGCTATGGGATGCATACATCTCACACAGAAAACCCTATCATCAAATGAATTACTGCTGCTGCTGGAAGCACAGTCATAATTGCTCTCTGGAGAGCAAAAGACACTGTGTTGCCTCCTCAGCAGAAATTTACCTCCATGTATGAAAATCTGATAAAATATTTTTTCCAGTTTCCCACAGAGGGACAACAGAGAATTTAATGAGAAACACATTGGAACGGAACCTGTCACTCTGTGATTATGCATTCACTAATCTCTCGGTATGGTACAGAAAAGTCAGTCTTCTCTGAGGGAATTTATCTGAGGAAAAGGAAAAAAAATAACACATCTAGAAACAAATTACCAAGAAAAAATGTCTTCACTCTCCCACTGATATCTACTGACATCTTCCTGGAGTACTTGTTTGTCCTCCAAATAGCAAAAGCATCAGAATTTGCATGGTAACCTATTTTTATAATTGCCAATGAAATTGAAATGTCACAGGGTAACTAATTTATTAATACCTAAATGCCACTTGAAGGGCTAGATCTTTTTAATTGAGTCTCAAAAATGCATGTAGAAGAAATCCAAGTACAAGAGGGCCAGTGGGCATTCATATTCTTATTGTAGAAGCTCTCGTATCTAATGTGAAGTTCTCTTTATCTTCTTCAAGCAAATCTTATTTTGCGACTGTATCCATCCTAAAAAAATCATTTTTGAGCCACTAGTGTATGTCAAGAACCTAGAAATATAAATAATACTAAGCTTCCTAAATAAGTAGAATATCCAAATACCTGTATAAATATTTAAATCAGAGGGACATGTCATTCAAAATGACTATCATCAGCTTGATATTAAGTTGCCCACAGTAAAGTGAGATCAGATGTATTCTCTCCAGAGTTTCACAGTAGACAAGTACACTGATGCAAGAATCTATGAAAATATAGTGAACAAGAACTGCGTAGAGAAAAGATGTCTTACTCATTAGATGCTTTATACAAGGCAGGACCTCAGAAAATAGCTTCTGGAGTTGGTAGGAAAGCAGGCAAAAGGGTGACAGAAAGTTGAATGGTGTGTTATCCTTATTCAGGCTGCCAAGAAAATATTGTTCATATTTCTTTGTAAACTATGTGGGAGTTATGGGAATTTACTCATGAAGAGATACTCAAAAATGTGTATGCATATGTTTCTAGGAACTATTTATTACCAATAATCATACCATTCTTATTATTGCCCTTGGATTCATTCAAATTTTCAACAACCTTCATAAAAACACTAAACTTGGGATCGATCCCAATTTTATAAATCTTTTGATCCAATCTCACACTTACTCAGTGGTTTTCGTGCTGGGGATCAAAGCCAGGATAATGCTAGGCAAATGATTTACTACTGAGCTATACTCCCAGCTCTGAGTTTTGCTTTGGTTTCTTAAACTAAAATAATGTTTTTAAAAAGAAAAAAATCTATATTACCTTATGAACACTTTTATGTATCTTTCCTGTTTTATCTGTATATTGATTATTTCGTCTGAAGAAGTATGTCCCTTATTTCTAGCTCATTAGAACTATTAACATTTTGACTCATATTACCGTTAATAAAAACTGAAAGTTATGTTATAGATTAAGTGGTAGATGCAAAAATATGATGTCTATGACAGAGTCAAACCAAAAGTGATTTAATAATGAAAATATGTAAGAACTCTTGCAGTGTGGCTGTTGTTTTTTTTTTACTAAAAATTGATTAAATGTTGCTTGATGATTGAATGATGTTTCATTTGACTGGCTTAATGTTCTTTGTGATTTCTTCAACATTAAAAAGACCTCTTCTGACTTGAGACTTCCAATACAATAAAGAACCCATGGAGGAATATTTCTTCATATGAAAACCTTCTTCCAAAAACTATCCAGTACAGTTAGACTGACTACCACAAGAAAAGCAGCCATACTCATTTTTCTCAAAGTTTCCTTCTATTTAAAAAAAAGACATTTAAAAATAACAAGAAATACCACTGGCTTAAGAAGTAGATATTACATGCTCAAAATTTACAAGTGGCAATGAAGTAAAATCTTAAAAAGGAAATGTGGAATTCCTTTGAGAAATTACTTTTATTTTTCCCATTGCAATTATTATCTTTATCATTAAAATTAGCTCTATACTTTCAGCTACAAGTATAAAACCAGAATCTATTCGAGTTTTTGTTAGTGCAATGTTTTCATTTTATCTTTGAAAGTATGAGAAGTCTTGGCTTTGTTTCTCCCTCACTTGGAAAGGTAAACAGGAAAATCATTTTGCTACTTTGAGGTCAATTTTGTAGAAATTTTTCCTACTTGATGTATGATGTTTCTTTTTCAATTATTAGGTTATATATAACATGGAAACAACTTTTGCCAACATCCCTCATTTTTGTCAAACAATTTCCAACTACTGGGGTATTATAACAAAACAAAATAAAACATCGCGTGTGCACACATGCACACACACACACATACACACAAACCACTAGCATAACTTTTATATACACTAAAATTCTCAAATGTAAGAGCTATTTTTAGAAGGAAGTAATTTTTTTTTTTTTTTTTGCCAGTCCTGGGCTTGAGCTCAGGGCCTGAGCACTGTCCTTGGACTTTCTCAAGGCTAGAGCTCTACCACTTGAGCCTCAGCACCACTTCCAGCTTTTTTTTCTATGTATGTGGTACCGAGGAATCGAACCTGGGTCTTCATGCATGCTAGGCAAGCACTTTAACCACTAGGCCAAACTCCCGGCCCAAAGGAAGTAAATTGACTGTGAAGTAAAATCTCAATCTTACATTGCTTATTTGGAAACATATTTCTACAAGTATGCCAAATAAGTATTAAATTAAAATTTTAAAATAAGACTAAAATGTCTGAGTGAAAACATTTGTTAGCTCTCTTTCAAATAAATTGTCTCCCTATATATTAATATAAAATTCATTGATATTTCTTTTTAGATAGGCATAATAACAATCAAATTCATTTGATGCTAGATCTAGTTACTTCCAAAACTTTCTTAGAAGCTTTTAGGACTAAGGAGTTATATTTATACATGTTATCTTTACATGAGTCCATGTAGAATTAATTTAGGTAAATTTATGCTTAACTAAGCATTAAGGCAATTTTATGATCAGTAAACTGCAGATAAGGATAATTATTTTTTTATTTTAGGTCGGCTTTAAGTCTTGAAATTAATGAGTCCTGACTTGTATAACATGTATTTGGTAGCTATCCTTCAACCATCATATGTAAATTAAATAAAAGTAAGACTACAAGGTAAGTAGTTTCTTTTTATTTTAGTGTAAACTATTTGTTAACTTAGTTTGTCCTTATCATTAGTACCATCCGCCCTTTATTCATTTACAAACACAAATAGTAGCCTCTTGTTTTACAATTTAAATACTGCATGTGGTCGAAGAACTCAGAATATAGTTCACAATTCTTGACAACAAAGAAAATATAGCTTTGTGCTCGCTATATAAGGTGATTTGCCAATTAGAGAGGTGCTTGTTGGAAAACACTGTTTTACTTAACCCAAGAATAATCTAAAGAACAAACTAATTTAAACTTTTGTAGCATTTCCTTTTATACTTTAAACTCATGCATCAAATGTAAGTACTTTTCAGTCAAGTTATTGTCTTTATGAGATGAATTACTATACTAATATATATGGGTAATATTTTAATCAGTAGATTTATTTTTATATACATAATATATACAAGTGTAGTTTGTTTCCATTGGAATGATGCAGTTTATGGGGGCAGCCAAAGTTCAATTTTGAGAAGTTTTCACTGGGCACCAAATAAGCCACAGTTTGTTTTGGAAAAAAAATAAAAGTTCATCATATAAATATGCATAAGTGCAAACCACAAAGTTTTGCTCTTTACTATAAATGACATACTTCTAAACATTAACTATAGCTTTTTATTGCAACATTTCTAAATGTAAGATGAACATTTGCATTTCATGGAATCCCATAAAATGATTGTCCAAGAAAATGAATTCTACAAACCATTATAAGTTATAGTTACTGTGACTTATATCCATCATTCAATTTTTGGGCTGAATATAAAAGGCTTTTGAAACTCATCAAAATCCCAAATTAAGTTTCCCTTATCACAAGGCCAGATTTTTGTAAAAACAATTATATAAGTGTGTATATATATATATATATATATATCAGAAAGTTTCCTTATCAAAGGGTAGATCTATTCACTGGAATGATTCCTTTTAGGATAAGAATTTCAAAAGGTATCTAGCTGAATAAGAAATCTTGACAATGGGCTCAACATGGGTAACTGGTCAACGATTCATCTACAGTTCTCCATCTGCCCCTTCTAAGTGGCTGCTCCCTGTGGATCCATACAGTAAGAACCACAAGGTCACGGAAGTATTTTTAAGCACTCCAGTTTCATAGTGTATGTTAATGGACAGAATAAAATGTATTCCTTCAGCTGTTCAAGAATAGGGCAGGGGGTAGATGAAAGGAGAAACCAAGGAAGACAGAATTAGATCTCAATACATGCTGCTAACTTAGTGTTCTTTTAACCTCTAATGCTTTTCTTTACCTCCAGCTTTTAATTTCACCAAAATTTCCTGTTGTCTCTTTACTTCTAACAATTACATCCTGGCCAGTAATAGGATAGGATTCTACATAATGCTATGAATTTGTGTAGATACACACAAATCTATGCTGAGCCTTTGGTTTTGTGGAGGAGAATTTAAACATTTGAAAATCTTGAACTAAGCTTACATTATCTGAGGTATGACTAATAAAATAATAAAAAAGAAACACAGTGGATTAGAAAATACAAAGGAAATACCCATGTTACACATAAGCTATGGACACATGTGTAATTCAAAAATGGCATTAAAATGATTGTTTATCATATCAATTAGAGTAAGAAAAGTAAGAAAAATATGCTCAATGCAGAGGTAATTTTAGGGAAAAATGAAACAAAAAAGTTAATAAAATATTTTATCTGCATCAAAATATTCTTTGGAAACCAAAAAAATAAAATGCATCATGTCTGTTCTTCTGTGTGTATCTGTAAAAGTCAGAAAAATATGTAGTCCAGACTATTTAACTTTCTGAAAAATGTGGGATTCTAACTATCCCCTAAATGTAAAAGAAAAGGCTTATGTGTTCTTGAGCTGAAGTAGTACAATCCCTGTATTGAAACACAGAATTCCAGTTCTGTTAAAAGCAAAGAAAGCATTTTTTTGTTTTAATCAAACCAAAACACATGACCTGATTTCCATACAATCTAAATTCCATCTGAGATTGTGTCTGAAAGTTCTTCAAAGCTCTGAAGACACCTGCAGAAACTCCTGAGAGTAAAGAGTAGTTTCTCCCAAAATGAAGATGAGCATTATCCAAAGCGGAACTTGAGTCTGTATTTCACTGTATTGGGATTTTTTCGTGGTGTAGACAAGGGGACCTTTGGCTTGACAGGATTAGGTGGCTTTTTCTTTTCGGGAACGGTAACCGTGAAAGAAAGTTCTGGCTGTTCAGATTGCTTGAATCTTGGTAGAAAGTGGGTGGATATATGCTGGGGTTTCACACGAGGACTGCAGCCTCTTTTGGCTTTTCCTCTTTTATTCAGAGCCACATACCACTCCCGCCCTGTCTTTTCAGTTCTGTGGATTGCTGAAGCATAGGTATTGTAGCTGTTTTCTTGAAATCGCTCCCTGAATTTGCAGTCATCTGTAAATTTGGCCTAGAAGTGGGGGGAAAAAAGGAAATTACTGTTGTAGCATGGAGACCTAGAACTAAAAATAAAATACAGTATTTAATTGATTACTAGCCCCTCTTCTCCATTTCCTTTTCTAAAATTATGCTTATTTCTTTCAGAGTTCCTTTTTTAAATTCCTATTTTTGTTCCTAAATTCCTACTTTACTCATCTCTTATCACTGTATTCTGTTCTCTATGCATTTGGAGACATAATGCCATTGTATTTTCAAATGATAACTAAAAACTCTCAAACATTTGTGACTTTCCATTTTATTTAATACATTGAAATGCTTCCTGCTCCTAAAGAAACTTAACATTTGTAGTTAACTTTTCTAACATAAACTTTTTGTACCCTCAACATCACCAAGAAAACAAAAAGAACTCTATATGTGCCTGGTAAAACATGAATGAATATGTGTTTGCAGAAATAGGATCAAATTATTCATTTGAAACAAGCATATATTTTTCACTGTTATCAGTGCAATTTGTGCTGCTGAGAGATGGGTAGCATATGGCCCAATTAATATTGCATGTGCTAAAGTTGTTTAAGAAAAAAAAATGTATCCTTACTCATGTGAAACAGGACAGTATATCAGATTCCAAGACGGAAAAGCCATTTGAGTCATCAGCAAGACTTCAGTCAGATCTACACACACACACACACACACACACACACACACACACACACACACACACACACACATACACTCAAGCCTTTAAATGCTCAGGAAAAAGCCCGCAAGTAGATATGGATCATGGCACAGCTTGATGAATGGAATTATGACAGCAATATGCAAAAGGCACACTGACACAGAGGAAGAACATCTCAGAGGGTCAAGAAGACAGCAGAGGAGCAGGCAAAACACCCTAGAAACCCTGACATTTGAGTCAGGTCTTCAAACTACAGCTGTGTATTAGAGGGGCTTTTGAGTCATGCCCTCAAATAGAGTTACTTAGATTGGCTGTAAGGGAGACAGGTGAAAGGAGAAAGAATTTTCAGGAAGCAGGAATGATAGGTTCCAAGATCCTCATGGCATCCATTTGGGAAGGCTGGGAGAAAGAACCATCAATGAGACTTCCAACAGAAAGCCAATACCAACATTGAAGGGCTTAATTTTGAGCAATCTAAAGGAATGTTGTAGAAGACAAATGAGTATGCAGTCAGACGTGCTATCAAATACTAACTTAGCAGACTGGATCTTAAACTTAAACTTTTTTCACAAGCCTTCTAACAACAGGACCATTTGAAAAAGAAAATATTTTTCTAGTGAAGGACTCTGTAGTTTTCTTACAAGTAAAATGCATCCACAGCCCCCAGGGAACCAGCATTCCCACATGAGTCTACACTACCAGGTTTATAATTTCATAATGTTCTGTTTGCATAGAATTATTGGGTTTGGAAGAAAGAGTTGATCTTAATATGTAAAAACTCTAAAACTGTAATGATTCTATATCAAACAAGGAAAGTTCTAATTGGAATAAAGGGACCCATTTTTTCTTACTTTCGCTAATAATGCTTTTCCAAATATTTTTCTAAAACATTTCTCTTCAATATAGATCCCAACATTGTAATCTAAAACTACGCTGCAATATACCACAAAGCAATTTACAGAGATTCACAATGACTTGGGACAAGTCCTGGCACTATCAGAAAAGAATTAAGAAGCAGAGTTTTTCCAATAAGACATTACCTTAACTTATAAGTTTACCTAAGTTACTGCCATACCGGAACTAGGATGTTTACATGTTTAACTTCTGTCACTCTCCTCATGGTTCTCCAGATTTAGGCTCTAGCAGGCTGAAAGCCGGTGTGTTATTAAAGAACTACCACATGCAGATGGCATCATCTCTTCCTGTCCGAGGCTCAGGTCTAGGCTTAGGGTGACAGTGATTACGTGGCTTTAGAAAATCAGTTATTGTTGCACTTTGAAAAAGACTTTCTTACAAGTTAAATATAGACTTGCCTATAGCTGCTTAACTCTTACAAGGGCTCTTTCTCATTTAATTTGCTTAGTCCAAAGTTTTAATTTAAAATAAAAGCTACAATCATCTGGATTCTTTCTGGTTTCATGAAGGATAAGCAATAAAAAAGAATATTAAAAAATATATCTGAATAACTGAAAAAAAAAGAAAGACACGAAACATTTTGGAAGTGGGGCTGTGGCTCAAGTGGTACAGCACTAGCCTTGAGCTGAAGAGCTCAGTGAAATGCCCAGGCCCAGAGTTCAAGCCCCATGACTGACAAGAAAGAAAAGTTACAAAGACATGGAACATTTTATTTAATAGAGTGACAGGGGCTGAACATTTGCCTAGCATATATGTGAAAAATTTTCTTCTTAAAATGTCATTGAAGGCCAGGAGTTTGGCCTAGTGGTAAAGTGCTTGCCTAGCATTGCATGAAGACCCCGGTTCAATTTCTCGATACCACATACATAGAAAAAGCTGCAGGTGGTGCTGTGGCTCAAGTGGTAGAGCTCTATCCTTGAGAAAGCCCAAGGACAGTGCTCAGGCCCTGAGCTCAAGCAACATGACTACCAAAAGAAAAAGGCATTGAGGACTGGAGCTGTGACTCAAGGGATTGAGAATATGGCTCTGATTTCCATGCTCAATTATGCAAGGAAGTTACTAACACACACACACACACACACACACACACACACATGCATGTGCACTCATGTGTGCTCACGTTCATTTTAAAACCTTATCAATCCTATCCAAGAATTCTTCATTGGTCTACCATACCTCTAAAATTATGCTAACTAGAGATTTTCTCATTTTTCCCTCCAGACTCATACTGAAAAGTTGTTTCTTAAAAGCAGTCCTTTTAAGTAGATAGCTGGTCAGGCAGTAGATTTTTCCAGGGTCAGCTAGATGTCACAAGGAGTAGAAAGCACATTGTTCTAAGGACTCACACACCATGTGCAGCATTTCAGCTGTTCTAATTCCTACATGAACATAGGAGTAAAGACAGTCAGACTATTTTGGCTTTCCTAATTGACTTCTTATTTAATGTTTTGTCTGAAAATTGGTCCCAGCTCTCACAGAACATAGCCATTTGAACAAATATTTCAGTACAACTTTTTTCATCAGGAGATCAGTTTCTTCTTGAAAGACAGATTGCTCCTGCCAGGGTTCCTGGCCTTTCAGGGAAGATGGTGATTCTAAGTGGTATATCCTTGTATACAGTGGCAGGCCTGGAATATCAGACATGAGAGTCACCAAGAATCATAGATCTTGGCTGCAGATATTAAAACTTACAAATTCATCTTCAGACGAATGTGGATAGTAAGCTTTCTATTCTCATCTTCATGTTTAAAGTCTTCTGTGAATTAGCTTGCATCTTTAATAAAATATATGCTTCTTTGAGAATAGAAATATAGTATTTCTCCAAGAAAAAGGCAGGAGCTGGGATATAGCTCGTTGCAAAGTGCTCTCCTAACAACTGTGATGTCCTGGGTTTGATCCCCAGTACCAAAAGAAAAGGAGAAAAAAAAAAAGTAAGTTGTTCACTCCCTTAAGGGGTTAAATAGGGACACAAATTAAATTTCAAATAAACTGTTGAAACTAAGGCAAATCTTCTCATTTCCTTACAACCATTAGCAACCAGAATAAAAATAATCATCCAATGTTTGTAAAGTATCACTATTTTTGTACTGAATTCATTCTTAATAGTTTATCCAATATATTTTTGACCCTAACACATACCAGAGAGTGTGCTAATTGCCACTTCTATAGAGGAAAACAATGTATATTGTCCTCATCCTATCTATCTGAATTTCTCCTTTTAATTTTCTTTCATTCATATTACATTCAACAAGCCATAATTTAAAAGTCAAAATAAAATGCTTGAGTTAACTAATTCATTGTAGTTTAATATTGACTTTAGTTGTAATTAAGTTTAATATTAATTTTTGAAACAAATAAATCTTAAATTGAACTGTGTTTAAATATTCAAATTATTCTAAGGAGGGAAGCCACACTGCTAAGGAAAACAACTTTAAAAATAAGAAGCTACTGGGCCGGAAATTTGTCCTAGTGGTAGAGTGCTTGCCTAGCATGCACGAAATCCTGGGTTTGATTCCTTGGTACCACATACATAGAAAAAAGCCGGAAGTGGTGCTGAGGCTCAAGTGGTAGAGCTCTAGCTTTGAGAAAGTCCAAGGACAGTGCTCAGGCCCTGAGCTCAAGCCCAGGACTGGAAAAAAAAGAAAAAAGAAAGAAAAGAAAAATAAGAAGCTACTGTCTTAAGTCTATTCATCTCTTATAGTGAAAATTTCATTTTAAATAACAGATTATTGCCACGCCAGTGGCTCACACTTGTTATCCTAGCTACACAAGCAGCTATCTGTGAATCACTGTTCAAAGCTGGCCTGGGCAGAAAAGCCTGTGAGACTCTTTTTTTTCATATATTTTTTATTGTAATTAATCGAAGGGTTACTTGATATTTGCCAGATAGATGGTGCATTAATTCACATACATTGATACCCTTTCACATGTCTTGATCCCCATTTCCCTCCCCCCACCCCCACTCCTTATCTTGTTTTCCCTCTTCCCTATCCAATTTAAAATAACCAAATACAAATATATCCAATATATCAGGTAACAAAGTGGGATACTGTAACAATATGAGATAACCAAGGGACAGCAAAAGAGATGAAAGTTAACATAGTACATTAAGGACAACAATCACTCATTATACGTCTTTTGTTTCTATATCCTTTCATTTAGCATCATACTATATGGCCTTATGTATCAAGGTTCTTATCTCCAACTAACTACTCAAAAATGGGAAGCAGAACTGTGGCAAAAGTGATAGAATGGTAACCTTGAACAAAACAACAACAACAACAAAAAAAAACCTCAGGAACTAGTACAGACACTCTGGAAGGCAGTTTGGAGGTTCCCTTAAAAACTGAAGATAAACCTTCCCTACTATCCTATCATACCACTCCTGGGCATTTATCCTGAGCATCATAACCCAGGATATGATAAGGACACCTGCTCAGCCATGTTCATCTCTGTACTATTCACAATAGCCAAGCAATGGAAACAACCCAGATGCCCCACTGCAAATGAATGGATACAAAAATGTAATATATATATATACATATATATATGTATATACATATATATATATATATACATACCATGGAATTCTACACAGTCAACAGACAAGATAAAATAATGGCATTTGCTGGGAAATGGATGAACCTACTGTGAATCTTGTTGAGTGAGACAAGTCAAGACCAAAGGAACAAAAGGCGCATGGTCTCCTTGATATGTGGAGATTAGATCGAAACAGTATAAGAGTGATGACTCAATATGTGGGTACCCAAGGTTATGGACATGATCTTAGAGATATAAACATAACTACATAGACATAAAAATCTATGATGGGATAGATACTCTATAGACATAATGTTTTATATAGATTGATATGTATCTATGATATACAAACTCTCAGCTTAATTTTGATTATGTTCTAAAATCTATGTGCCAGTGATTGCATATAGAGATTCCCGTCTTGAATACTTGCTTGTTAAACATGACATTTGAAATATGATGTAAAAATCAGTGTCAATAAAATATTTTTTAAATATGCTGAGGGACAGCACCCAAGCCCTGAGTTCAAGCTCTACCACTGACAAAAATAAAATACTTAAGCTGGGCTCAGTGGCTCATACCTGTAATCCTAGCTACTCAGGAGACTGAGACCTGAGGATTGTGGTTCAAAGCCAGCCCAGGCACTAAAGATCATGAAACTCTTATCTCCAAATTGACCACTAAAAAACAGGAAGTGGAGCTGTGGATCAAGGGGTTGGGGGATAGCCTTGAGCTGAAGAACTCAGGGATAGCACCCAGGCTCAGAGTTCAAACCCCACAACCAACATAAATTAAAAAAAAATACTTCATGAAAGTCATTTTGAGGTCAGCTGTAGTGGGTTTTGCCTGTAATCCCAGAAATTGTGAGTGTGTCGGGAGGGGGAGGAGGAGAAATGAAACAGGGAAGTGTTAATCAAGTTTTATAAAAGCCAAACTAGGGCAAAAATAGAACATTCTAGAAAAGGCTAAATCTCAGATTATAATTAAACAGGGGCTCAACTAAACCAAATAGGTAATTCTCTCTTAAGGACTATTTAAATAAAAAACTCTCTAAAGTCTGTTAGCAGAGATGCTTCTTAATAATGATCATATTCTTTGATGATTGCAGGTCTTGTTAATGAATGAATGGGAGTGATGTGAATGCCAATTCTGAGCACGCAGCTATGGAAAGGATATGAACAGAGCAATGCTAGAATATACGAGCATAAACCTTGGACTTTGTGACATAATCACTTTTAATTCTCCATTTCACTTAGTTTTCCTTTTTAACTTGTCTTTTTATCCTTGAGAAACTCTATGAAGTTAAGAAGTGGAAAAATGAAGATGTTATAGTGGACTGTAATAAAAACAATTCTTGACCACATCATGCTGTAGGCATAAGTTTCCTTGTTGCATAAATATTCACGTGGCAGGTTCCTCTACCTCCATTCAAAGGTAGAAGAGCTCTCTTCAGAAATTGCCTTAAAATTATTCTAGGAGTCAGTTCAAAACATGGATTTTCCTAAGTCCTATGTCTAAAGATGGTTTCAGTTCATGTGAGTTGGAAGGCATAAACGTGCCTCATCAATAAGCATCCTGGGTGATTTTGATACAGGTGAAGTAAAGATCAAATCAGGAAAGAAGTGAAAGATGGCAGAAACTTTCTGAAACCCTAAGTTGTTATAAAAAACTGGGATCTTCAAGGCTACTGCCTATCAAGGAGTAGTCTACTAATTTATTTACCTCTCACAGTAATTTTGTGACTGTTAGGATACTATTATTTGACTTTCAATCAAGAAAATAAACAAATAAATAAATCCATTTAAATCCTTTTATTTACCAAGTGCTGAGTTGGGCATATGATTTAAATCTAACTTCTGATACCTAATGTCCTTTCTAATACATTATATGAGCAACCAAGTCTGTTTCTCAACTTTTTTTTTCAGTGTACTTGCTCTCAAGCCCTTCCATGTTAAAATAGTGACAAATGTCAAGTGCCAGTCCCCAAACCATCAGTAAAATATAGCCTCTCCCTTCTTTCAGGTCAACATTCTTCTCTAATATTATTGCACATCAAAGACTTTTTCAATAAAGTGCTCGTTCTCACCAGAATTACATAGTAAAAAAAAAAAACAAGGGAAAAGCAAAAGAGCAATGGCAAAGCCACCAGTCCATGTGGGGGAAGCAAAAATTATGGAACACCTAGTTTTTTACTATGTAAATGAAAGATTACAGGGGAAAGGATGTTTCTACATAAATGTCTTGTTATAGTTCACCCCCTCCCCTGGGCCAGCCAGCTGGCGCCCTCTGAACCCAGGAGAGGAGTGTGCTCTAGGACTCCTTTAGGCCGATCAAGGGAGCATTCCATGCCTGTTCCTTAAACTCTGCAATTAGCCTCCTTCCAAACGTGATCCCCTAAATCCTGGAGAAAGAAAAAGAAGTCTACCACATGCTTCACTTGGGATCTTTAACATTAGCTAACATGTTCTCCCCACAACAGGCAATGAACACTTATGCTTTGTGAAAGAATAAAGAATACATGGGTACTACCATTCCATAGATCTGTTTTTTTTTCTAGAAATCAAAAAAAAATATGGACAGCAGAACTGCAAAGAACAAGACTATGAAATCCTTGCCTTTTGCAGTATGAGATTAGAACTGTTGCTTCCAAGCTGGTTCTCTGACAAAAGAGAAGCACAGGCAATGAAAGACTACTGTCTGCACAGCAGGTTTGGACCCAAACATAAAAGGCCAATGAAAAGGAGGGTTTTAGAGGCTAGCCTCAATACCACATCTGTCTGATCTCAAAATTAGGAAGAAAGCAATTGTGAGGCTCTGTTTAAACATTAAGTTGACTATTTTTCAAATTCTCCTCTAAATGTTCTATATGTACAAAATCATGTGGTTAATACAATTTTTCTCATCTTACTGTTGAGAAAACCAAAGAATTTAGAAACACTAAATGAAATGTTCCAGTAAATAGTGGAATAGCTAGGCATTAGGCAATCAGACTGCACACTCACTCATGCAGTCAAGGGCTTTTTCACTCTTACATCAGAATCCACCTAGGAAAAATCCAGAAAGGCTCTCTGAAGGATTTTCAATAAGGACTCAAACTTTCTGAGGAAACAGGAACTCACAGAGAGACAGAGACAGAGAAGGGCCCAGACTGAGAATATGGAGATGGAGGATAGCTCTGACTCTTGGTGATCTGGGAAGCCATTACACCTTCCTTCTCTCCGTGATTCCTGACACATTCTGACAAGGAGAAGACAAACTTCACACTGTAAAGAATGTTTGAAAAGCACTGCATTATAAGTTCTTGTATACGTAGAGTTTATTAAAAGTTTTAAGGAGAGCCACATGTACAAAGAAAGTTGAAATGAGAGCGAGGAACCTCAGGTATGTAGACAGTTGGAGGTGAAAACAAAACAAAACAAAAAAACTCAAGGAATTGAGGAATCACTTCATGATTTAATTAGGCTTCCAGCTAGTGAAAAAAAATGCTGATAATAAAATTGATTTTTTAAATCCAAAAAAAGTACTAATAAGAATTCAGCACATATAAAGAAAATGACCTCAGCATCACCAATGTCTCCTAAATCGAATTGCTCCATCCTACCATTATTTTTACCTTCTTTATTTTTTGGTCAATCCTGGGGATTGAACTCAGGGCCTGAGCACTGTCCTTGGGCTTTCTCAAGGCTAGAGGCTCTACCACTTGAGCCACAATACCACTTCTGGCTTTTTCTATGTATGTAATACAGAGGGACCAAACCTGGATCTTTGTGTATGCTAGACAAGTACTCTACTACTAGGCCAAACTCCCGGCCCCCATTATTTTTATCTTTGTGTCCACTGATAAGGAAATAAAATGAAGACTTCTATGAGCAAAGCAAACATTTTTACTTTTTGGAAGTTTATCTTCAGAAGATTTCCCTAAGCGAAACATCATTATATTCAAAAACTAAGAAAAATCTGTGTTCAGTTCTATAGTAGATATAATCTTTACTCTCTGGAATTCTAAAATCAAGTACTGGAGACAGAAGTGAAATGAGAGCATTGAGGAAAGTTTAGTATAAGAAAGAGCTCTGCATCTAAGAGAGAAAGAGAAGAGGTTTCAGATAGAAAAAACGACAACAAAAACTAAATTTGTTACTTTCCATGTCTAATATTTCCTACTTATTTAACTGAATGTTTCAATTATTCTTAGAGTAATTCATAGTATTCATTCTTTAGCATACTATGTGCAAATATTATTGAATTCTGCACTTACTGATTCCTTTAAGTAGGCAGAAACAATGTAATTGGTTCTAAAACACAGTATATTCCTTTAAGCAATAAAGTTTTATGGTATTTAAAGAAAGAAAAAAAACTAAGCGGGAATAGTTTGAGGTCCGATCACTTAACTTTGTAACCTTAGGAAAACAATTTCACATCTCTGATTTTTTTCTCACCTCATTATCTAATGACAGAATGTGAGTGAAAGAGATTCCACAGAACTAGTCCTGCCTGGTAACTAATTAATATCCTGTTGGCATAAAAACCAGGTTGAAAATGGACCATTATCCACAAATATTTTTCATTATAATGGCAGATGACTTGTCCCAAAATTACATGAATACTTCAGACTTCAGATTCTCATTGACTTTATAAATAGAACCTTATAGCTACTCTATATACCAAGGTACAACTCTCAAACTACGTATCTAATACATATCTATCTAATCATAGCGTGTTTTGGTGACATTGTGATTGCTAATGAATTAAATCTAAATAAAATAATCCCATTTAAAATGATATAGACACATTTTAAACATGCTTAATTAGAAACTGAAAACAGGAAAGAAACAAGCTGGGTATAAAACTGATAATAACTGGGATTAATACTTATTTCTAAGATCAAATTCTTTAAGAATTAATCACTTCATAATTTAATTAGATTTCCAGCTAGTAAAAAAAGCGCTAGTAAAATCTCAGATAAGAGAAAGTGGGTTTGGACAATAGGTTTTAAAAAGAATCCACATAATCACGGGGCTTAATTTTTATCTACGATTCAGCTCAAAGTCACCAGAATGACTTTTATATCAAAGAGCATTGGTGAATGACAGGAGCAAGACTTGCTTTGTAATGTGTAAAAGTCATTATTCCATGAAATAACTTTAGCCTGCCAAGAAGAGAAAGACTAACAGATGCTGTTTTTGCATTATCTGCATTATTCCCACTAGTCCTCCTTAGACATTTGGGTCAGATTTCCAGAAATTTGTTACTTGCTTTTGACAGAGGAATCATGTATCCTAACCTCTTGGTTCGACCTTTCTAATTGGCCTCCACTTATAATACTTTCCTTTCTGTGGCAATTATCTTAAGCAGGTCCAAGTTTCATCTACGTTTTGCTTGGATGTGTGCATAAATCAGGACTGTTTTTACCTACAACAAACAAAGCAGTAAAAGTTCCTTTACACACACTGTTTATTATTATGATGTTGAGTTTAAGATATTCCAAGTTGTTAGAACCTTAAAGTTAATGAAGATGACATTAATCTGTTCAAGTGCTTAATCATTGTTAGAGCCATAGGTAGTTTTTAAAATTCAAATATTGTTTTAAATAAAATGAAATGACTGTCTTTACCACAATGATTCGTAATTTTATCTCGAGAGAAATACATAAAACCACCAACTATTTGCAATTTCTCAATCTGAATGATTATTTTATAAATAATATATTATAGCTTGCTGAAGTGCAATAATCAGCTCCGGAAATAAAATAGATAAATTTTAATTCTGTCAGTAAGTGACTTCAAAGTCAAAAGTTTTCCATTTATTTTCATAAGCCAAAATTTTGGTAGATTATTATATTTATATTATATGTAAATTATTACATATAATAGTATGTAATATTTATTACTGTATCAATTACTGCTCTAAGTACTTTATACATATTGTTTCATTTAAATAACTGCAGAATTCACTCCCTCCAATGATAGTGTTCTTTAAAAACTATCAACAAATCACCTCTGGATATTAAGGAATGAAAAATTGTAAAAAGTCTTACACATAGAACCAAATAGAAATCTCACTGAAATTATAAAGTTCTGTAAAGTAAAAATCACAAATAAGTTTTGTTTTGTTTTTTGGGGTTTTTTTGCCAGTCTTGGGCTTGAGCATTGTCATTGGGCTTTCTCAAGGCCAGAGCTCTACTACTTGAGCCTCAGCACCACTTTCAGCTTTTTTCTACGTACATGGTATGGAGGAATCAAATCCGGGTCGTTGTGCATGCTAGGAAAGCACTCTATCACTAGGCCAAACTCCCGGCCCCATACAAATAAGTTTAAGTTGCTTATACTCTTAATTAAAAATTGTCAAAAATACTTTGAAATTTTGGAGAGTAATATTTTGACCATCTATTTAATGCAAACTAAGGGAATAAAGATTTAAAAACTGGCTTTAAAGAAGTTTGTTTTCAAATTACTTCATATGAAGAAACTTGAAATAACACAGAAAAGAAAGTTTAACTAACTTGTAAGTGCCATGAATATTAATACAAATAAACCAAAACTTAAATTAGATATATTTTATTATCCTTTAAACATCTTCATATTTTCCAGGTGGCTGAATATTTTCATACCAAAGCAAAATAATAATTTATAGATTGATTATAGATTGGCCTAGTGATAGAGTGCTTGCCTAGCATGGACGAAAACCCGGGTTTGATTCCTTGGTACCACATACATAGAAAAAAGAACTAGAAGTGGTGCTGAGGCTCAAGTGGTAGCGCTCTAGCCTTGAGAAAGTCCAAGGACAGTGCTCAGGCCCTGAGCTCAAGCCCAGGACTGGCCAAAAAAAAAAAAAAAAAATATATATATATATATATATGTATATATATGTATATATAGAAGCGCTATGAAGTTTTTTAAGAGCAAAATTAGTCTTAAAAAGTCATCCTACTTGATGTAATTAAAATATAAGATAAAATATAAGAAAAAAGTTCTCAAATTCATCAATTTTCCCTATGGGAGATCAGATTCAAATCATGATTTCTCCCTTACTAAAATTTTTAAGGTAAAAATAACTACTTTTACCCATGTTTTAGCATCATAAGTAGTTTACAAAATTAAATAAGCACTAAACATACATGCTACCACATAAACAAGTAAAATTAAAATCTTGATAATATTACCTTAATAGCTTTCTGTCCTTGAGCCTTTCAAATAAAAGATATCAACTATTAGAGAGGGCTATTTCCAAATGCACTTTACCTCTGAAATTTTGGTAGATTATATAGTATCTTTCAAGTAAACAATATATTTAAATGATTACTTACAGACATGCAAACAATTCTCTTGGCTATAAGAATACATAATACTCTAGGAAAAAATTAACTTCTCTGAGCCTTATCAATTAATTGAGAAGACACTTAATTCTATGTTACAAAAGTAAAATCTCCATAATACCTTTAGCAAATAGAAATGATTCTACTTACACTTGCATGGAGTTTTCCTTTTTTTGACATCGCTAAAAATTTGTTGCTGAAAACTCCTCGTATTCCTACAATCCCCTGAGACACAGCAAATATTTCCAAAATACCTAGGATGACAGAAATCCCAAAATAAAACACAAACTCTTCTACATGTCATTGTGAAGAATTAAATTTCTACATATTCTTTATTACTGCAAGTAAAAAGAATGATGCTTTTTGTGGTGTTTACTATGTTAAAAAAATGGCTAGCATTCATTACGATTATTAATTTCAAAGCTTAAAAGTTTGCTTCTGCTTACTTTTATTGTACATAACAAAAGCTGTTTTTAGTAAACAATATTTGACAATAGATTCTTTTCAAGTTCTAAAAGGCAAGACATTTTCTAACTCTTAAAAAATAATTTGCATCCATTATTTTGTCACTGAAGACAATATACCACTTTAAGAATAAGCCATTCTAAAACCTGGAAAAGAGCAGTAATTTGTATAAACTAAATCCCTCTTCTCAACTTCTCACAAATTAAATAAGTATATACCATACTCAATCATTTTTAGTGGTGCTCTTAAATTGTTTACATAACAGGATGCTGAAAACATAATAACTTGAAATTATTGTCTCAGTGAAGTGTTTAATGACTTATACTTTGAGACATGTTGCATTTTTAATCATATCCTAGAAAATTAATGAGATATTTTATTACATTATTACTATTTTATATTTCATTATTACAAAGTCCACATCTACTGAGTCAAGAGAATTGCTCAACACAATTCAAGTATTTTAAGATAAAAGTCACAATCATGTACGTATAATTGGAAAGGCTGCACATTTATCATGAAATCATATACAATTTTATATAAGAAAGCATAATGTTTTTGTTAATTACCTGAACTTTCAATAAGTAAATAAACAAAACAAAGTTCACTAGACCTAAAAGAGAATCATTATTAGAAAGGAACAAATGAAAGAAAAGGAAACAAGAACAAAGGAAAAGAGAGGATAGACTATCCCAACATGTTAATGTATACTGCTTGAAGCAGTCTACTAAATTTATTTATCAGTAGAACTCTACTAGTACATACAAAATTCAACTTACAAAAAGGGAGCGTGGCCGGGAGTTTGGCCTAGTGGTTAAAGTGCTTGCCTAGCATGCATGAAGACCCGGGTTCAATTCCTTGGTACCACATACACAGAAAAAAGCCGCAAGTGGTGCTGAGGCTCAAGGGGTAGAGCTCAAGCCTTGAGAAAGTCCAAGGACAGTGCTCAGGCCCTGAGCTCAAGCCCAGGACTGGCAAAAAAAAAAAAAAAAAGGGAGCGTGTATAATATATAATATACACAGATAAAGTTTAAGCAAGTGCATGGCCCAGTGAAATCTAAGCACCTTTAAATGTAGCAAATACTGCTTCTGACTTGGTTTCTTAAAAGTAATTGATTAGAAAATTCATGGAGAAAGGGGAATAACTTAAATAACACTTTCATTGTAATATTCTTTGCTCAGAACAAATAAATCATCTTAGAAAAACCGCAACTATAACTTAGTTCCTCTCCTTTCTCTTCCCCCCTTCCCCCACCCTGCTCTTTTTGAACCAGGCTTGAATCCTGGTCACTATCCTTGAGCTTTTTGGTCCTACTATTTTTCGGACTCTACTACTTGAGTCACAGCTCTATTTCCAGCTTTTTGGTAGTTTTGCCAGTCTCATGGACTTTCCTGCCTGAGTGGCTTCAAATCATGATGCTCAAATATTAGCTTCCTAAGTAGTTAGGAATCTAGATGTTAGCAACTGGTGTCTAGCAATAACAATAACAGATTTATTTTAATGGAAAAGGGGAGTAAATAAATTACTTTTACTTTAGTAAGAAACTACTAAGGAAACAGATATCCCATATGCTTTTTCCTTCAGAATATTTTCAAAATGCTGTGGCAACAAAATTTGTCCAACTATGATAAACATGCAAAGACTTCGAAGGATTCTCATTGCACTGTATAGCAAAGTACATAGAATACTTTTATAAAGTTAATTACACTATGGGCATATAAGCTTTGTATGCTTTATATAAAAATATAAATTACTTATATAAATATGACTGCATACTTCATATAAGTATTTAAAATATTTTATACAAATGCAAATTAAGTAGTGTATTTAAAACATTAAATTACCAGTCTATACCATGTTAACAGAGTGTATTTTACTTTTCAAAGTTAACTTACACAGGCATAATATAATAATGGCATTGCTTACATATGCTCAAGACAGCTAATACAAGAATAATATTGAGAATATGACAGATTATTTGAAATATCTTGAAGAGTATGACTATGCTTGTGAACTCTATGTAAGCATTTGTTGTCAAAAATAAGAAGGGAATAGATTTTAAAAGTCTTTCTAGTTGGATTAATAGATACAAAGGCGACTGTGGAGTTGGTTGAAAAGTAGGCCAGGCTTCATCTCTACTGACTTATACATTGTTAGAAGTTTCTATTTCATTCTCTGGGAAATTATCTGGCATGATAAATGCAAATTGATTGTATATTAATGAAAAATATATGGTAATACTAAAAAGAAAACCCTCATAAGCATGTGTTTTCAGCTTAACATTTAAGATCCTGAGATAAAAGGGCTAAATACTTAATAAAGATACTACTTTTTATATGTTATTTTTAAAGGAAAACTTACTTTGATCCATTTTATTTGTATATGTAACTACACTGTACAGTTTGTGTATAGAGAGTATATATAACTTTCATTGCAATGAATTTTGAGAGGACTATAATCTTACTATTTTCTGTGTGAAAGTTTGTTTCCTTAGAAATTTCTACATACAGGGCCAGGAAGGTGGCCTAGTGATACAATGCTTGCCTAGCATGCAGAAAGCCCTGGGTTCAATTCCTCCTTCCACATACACAGAAAAGGCGGAAAGTGGTGCCATGGCTCAAGTGGTATAGTACTAGCCTTGAGAAAGCCCAAGGACAGTACTGAGGCCCAGAGTTCAAGCCACAGGACTGGAAAAACAAAACAAAACAAATTTCGATGTACAAATGAGGTCTTACCAGAAGATAGAAAGAACTGATAATTTTAAAAAATTGAACCAGAAGTTTAAAACACATGTTTATACAAATTATTGTATTTATTAGGGTGAAGAATGATAGAAAAAGATGCAATTAGATTTAAAAAGTATTTTCTCACACAAGAAAATATCAGTATTGGTGTTTTAAATGTTAATGTATTGTGGTTTAATATTGGATTCACTATTAAGATTATGACACAAAAATAACAAATGCTTTCACATTGTCTTATTTTTTTAAATATTGGTGTAAAAATCTATCTGCTTCACAAATCAACTTCCTGCTCCCTTTCCTGAAACAAAACAGGATATTATTTTATTTAGTTTACAATGTCAAACCTCAATAGCTCATTAGAGAATTGCACATAGGATTTTAAGCCCATATACATTATACCACCCATTTATAAATTCCAGAAAACATTTCTCTACCACCGACATTTTTTATTTCAGTATTTTAAAGACATCATTGGGGGTCAGTGAAAATCCACAGCATGTGTCTTATGAATGCCAAGATAGAATGCTTCAGGAAAACCACAGAAGATAAAGCTTGTCAATGACTGCCTGTCGTTTTCTCTGACACTCACGGTATCCTCTTCCCTGCTTCCATATACCTGATGGGTATTCATACAGAAACAGGTGTTCTACTTACTGTCCTGCTCTTTTGGGCTTCTCTTGTTTGGTGTTGGGGCTAGGTCCATACAAACTAACTCACAAGAGAGCACTAGTGAGGTGTACTATTTTCCCTAATTTATTCATGTTGAGGAGAACTAAAACAAGAGGTTCAATGATTAACATAAGAAGCCTCTAGGTAAAATTTCAGGGTGAACTTTGAGGTGGAGAGAGGCAAGGATTTCTTGGTGACTCTGAGATTGTACACCCAGTTTACTCTACTTATTTTAAAAGATAAGTGTGTCTTATGAAGTACATTTAATTCAACAAGAAAATACATGTAGACCTTCTGTTTTAACTTAATCCTCTTCAGATCACGAATACAGAAGTACTCTTGAAGGTGTTAGAAAGAGTTATAGACTTGATGACTAAATCTAGAACTACACAGACATTCCATGTGTGCAGAAGCTTTGAACTGCCCATCTAAAAATTCCTAGAGGAGGATATTTTAAAGCTGAAGTTTTTCTACATGCATCCATGAAATAGTTGGTATAATATGCCAATTTATCAAATCTGAGACTTATTTAGTAACATAAAATTTCCACTTAAGCTCCAAACAATACAGTTCTGGTTTATCAAGGCTTACATGGTTTATCAAGATTAATGTCTAATGAAACACCAAAACTAATAGCAATTCATTTTTTAAAAAAAAAATCAGTAAAATTGAAGGTTTCAGTAATCAAAATGTGAATGCAATTTTTTATATTCTATGTGAATGCTTTGGCTGACATAGCCATAACTTTTCCTTGATTTCTTAATTATACTGGTACCAGGTAAGTCAATTTGAACATTAGGCCAAAAAGATACTTGAGCCAGTGCCAGTGGCTCATGCCTGTAATCTTAGCAACTCTGGAGGCTGAAATCTAAGGATCACAGTTCAAAACCAGCCCAGGTATAAAAGAACATGAGACTCTTACCTCCAATTAAGCACTAGAAAATGGGAAGTGGGACTGTGGCTCCAGGGGTAGTGTGGTAGCCTTGAACTGAAGAGCTCAGGGACATTGCCTAGGCCCAGAGTTCAAGCCCCATGACCCACAAAAAAAAAAGAAAAAATTAAGACTAGATTAAGTGATACATATAAACGTAAGAAATCATGTTTCAATATATATGAGCAGATCATACTTCTGATGGTAAAACTAGAAAAATATTCGCAATTTTCAAAAATATTTATTGTTGAATGCAAATTGTGAATACAGATGTTCATGCTTTCTGACAAATTGTATTACTAGGCTTAACAGGACCAACTAGAATGAAATTCCATGGCAAAATGTTCACTTTTTCTGAAGTATATGGGCTTATAGCAAAAAACAAAAAGAATATCAGTTTTCTATTATTGCTAACTCTGGCAGTAGTTGAATTAGATGATAATGTAAAGTAAATCTACCTTCTATAATCCCTGATCCAGCTCACCCAGCCTCTCTTGTAAGACACAGTGTTTCCTATAAGCAATAAGCAATGACCAACACCACAGTTTACACAATGTCAGGAAACTACCCAGGGCTGCCTTCAAAGAGCTGAATGATCAACTACAGTTAGCAAGATGTTGCTGCTTCTCTTTCATAGCTATGTAAGGGCAGAGACCCCTTTTAACTTTGTTATAAACCAATCTGTTCAATAGTAAAATTTTACAAAGCAGTATTGACACATGGGCATCACAAAGCAATCACTATGACTTGAATTTTTAAGACATAATTTACTCTGTGTGAATAAGCAAATGAAACATCAACAAAAACTAGCACCAAAACAATCATGTTTAGTGCAGTATGTATCCAACAATAATTAGTGCATGCATAGATGGATGGATAAGTGAATAAAAGCAATTCATGTGAAAGACAGACTAAACTCTGGGTTGTTTTAAACAGTAATATATTAGGAATGAACTAATTACATTCTATGCAGGCACTGTTTAGGTGACATTCCTGTTCTTTTGAAGACATATTTTTTAAGATGGGTTTAAAATAAGTTGTATTTATGTGGCAACAACAGACAATGGGTCAACACCTTCTTTAGCTGAAATGCGTTTCTTTGTTAATCAGTTTTTCTCCATTAGCAAGACCTAGCTACAAAAATCTTTAATTCCAGTGTCTTTATAGAGAAAACAGTAAATGTGTTAGGAATGAGCCTTGTTTTTAGTGACCCTAGACATATTGCTTTAGCCCCTGGGTTCCAACTGTGGCTTGCTGTCTGGTTACTTAGGGACTTTCCTTAAGCACAGAAAGGTTATCCAGGGCTAGCACTGCTTTCATGGATAAACTACAAAAATAGAATAGGGAGGTGTTTGGTTTGGTTGTTTTTTTTTTTTCTGAAAAGGAAAAGGAAGATTTCTCAGTGGAGAATAAGCTTGGGTGTCTGACACTCTGCAATGTGATCCCGATAAATAGAAATAGAGAAACACAACTAACCTTCTGTGCCTCTAAGTCTCTGAAAACTCACCTTCACCAGAACAGATTGTTCTTTATTTTTTTTTGTCTCTCCCTAAGATGGGAGTTATTTGATAGGATAAAATGAACTTTAAAACCCAAATATAGGCTTCTCTGGGGAGCTTGGCCTGTGTTCATGGGGACACGCTTTTCTGGTGGCTCACATTCAGCTCAGTGCAGATGCCTAAGCCAGCTGCAATCTTAAACCCCAAAGACTAAATGCAGGCAATGGTCAGAAGGTGGACTTGTAAGAAGCATCGGGTCTTTTGCTCCTTGCTCACTGACCCTTCCAGAGGGAGCCTGTCAGCCAACCACCCCACTGATGTTTACACCTTCCAAAGCACTTCGTGGGCTCCTGCCACATTTTCAAGCACTCCCTGAAGCCTTCACTGCTTGTTCCTCCTGTGCCTATAGAAACCTCATGCCCCAAAGAGGCCTTTGGTGTGAAACAAGTTAGGTACACTTGTGAACCAACCAGCTGATTGGATGATAGGTGACTGTGCCTAAAGTTCTATTTTCTGGCCATATTTCCTTTCTTCCTGGGTATCCCAGAGGCCCTAGCTGTGTTTTTTATATGGCTGACTAATCTCATCTCTGCCTTCTTATCTCCCCTCCCCTAAGGTGGTCTACATAGATCACTATACACATTCACAAGCCACTTTCCCCTCGCTTCCTAGGGGCAGTGTGAGGCTTAAGAGAAGCAGCTGTGATGAAAGGGGAGAGAAGAGAAGAGAAGAGAAGAGAAGAGAAGAGAAGAGAAGAGAAGAGAAGAGAAGAGAAAGAGAGAGAGAGAGAGTAAGAGTATTGGGAAAGCCCAGAAAGATGTATAACTTGTTTCTTTAAAAGTTCTGCACCCATATGAAATCGACTGTATTAGACATTTTTTTTTCAAAATAAAGCACTTCCTTCTCATTGTCTTTGGGTTCCAATGAAAAACTGGCCAGCTTTCTCACAAGGTGTTTTCATGGTCTCAACACACTAAACGTTACTAAACCCAATTAGTGGAGTTAGTCATTGCAATGTCCAAAACAAATCTAGTTTTCCAGATCTCACTGCCTTCTTCCAAGCAGGACTCTCTGCTCTCCATATCTATGTTGATCTATCCATCTAGACAAATACAGACACGGATAGATAAGCAGATGATAGATGAAACACACGTGTACATGTACATCTACATATTTAGGTGTGTGCACACGCGCATATAATATTAAGTGGGGATTCATGGTAGCACTTAGAGAAGAGACGTATTTGAGTTCTCTTCAAAGAAACAAACAACAACAAAAAAACAAGCTATGCATAGGAAAAAGTGATGGACTTTGACTCCTACTGACAGACGCCAGCCTAGTTCCTAAGCAGAAGAAAAGCAGAAATTGTTACAGAAGGAAGGAGGTGTGGGGCAGGGGAGGCTTTTCCCCTAGACACGATTAGCAGCTCATCTTTGGGACTAGGCATCGCGGGAGCCCGATGCCCGTAGGTAACCTGCACCTCCAAATTCGTCATTCCTCACGCCCAAGCGACTGGGGTTGCGTGAGCGCGCGCGATCGAAACGCATCTCCACCCATGTTCCCTGGCTAGTTTCTGGGACCAGCTGCGTCCCAGAAGCTGGGAGGGAGTCCAGGACGCGATCCCGGGAACGCCGGCGGCTGCGCCCTGGTGAACCTCGGCCACCCCCACCTCGGGCAGGTGTGGAGGGAGAGCCAACAACTTACTTAACATATTGGCTTCGTGGGAGCCGTTGACTTTGCCATCCGGGTAGATCTGCAGATGGAAGCCGATCCCCACTCTGCAGTAGAGGCTGCCGGTGCGGCGCCCCGAGGGGCTCCACTGGAAACTGCCCTGCTCCGCGCCGCCGCCGCCGCCGGGGCTCCCCGAGGAAGAGGAGGCAGAAGAAGACGAGGACGCACGCGTGCTACTACTATTCCCACTGTGGCTGGAGTCCCCCGGGTTCCTCTCGGTCCCCGCCGGTCCGAGTTGCCCTTTGGGAGCCTGCCGCTTCTCCCCGTGAGCCCAGGCACTGACGATCAGGTGGCTGAGGAAGAGGAGGAGGAGGAAGGACAAGCTCATGCTTCCAGCCGCGGGGGTCCTAAGCGCATCTTGTAGGCTTGCTTCTGGGCTGGGCAGCCCCGGCGCGTCTGCGTGCCTCTGGCGCTGGCCCCCTCGCCGCCCTGGGTGGACATAGCCTCGGGGAAGAGAGAGAAAGAGACAGAGGCAAGAGAGAGGGAGAGGCCACCCGAGCGGATCTCGCGCTGGCACCGGGATATTTATAACGCCGGTGATCTCACTGCTCCGCGAGCGCCGGCGAAGCCTCCCCTCACCCGCCGCGGCACTCCGGGGCCGGCGCGGGGAGGGAGCTCCGGGACCCGGGGGAGGAGGGGAGGGGGGTGTGAAGGAGGGAGGGGATGGGAGACGGGGAGTGGGAGGAGATGCCGAGCTGCACCCCGGACGCTGGGTGCGCCCACACCAGGGCCACGCGCCCCAGCCGGGCTCACGCGCCACCTCCCTCTCCAACTGGACCCGACGCGGCGGCGCCCACCCCGCGCGTGGAATGCCGCTTCCCAGCTGAGTCCTCCGGGGACGCACGCAGCAATCGGGGTGGCGGCGGGGGCGGGGGGGTGAGGAACTGGAGGTGGAAATGTGGAAATTGGGCTGGCCTCTTTTGCCACCTCTCCTGTGCACAAGTGTCCCGGCAGTGCACAGTTCACCACACTTCTTTGCACATTTCTCTTCTTGGACCAGGTAGCTCCAGACGCCGGTCCACCCCGCTTCCCCCCCCCCCCCCCCCCCGCAAGCCAGCTTTGGACAGAGAGAACCATCCCGAATTCTCAACTCCACTTGGGAAAGTGTGGGGGTGGCGTGTTGGGTGACTAGGATAGCTTTTGTTGTTGCTGGTGTATGAATGAGCCAAAGAAAGGGATTTATCCAGCCTTTTGAAAACCACTGTGAATCACTCTGCCACGACTTGAGCAAACTCTCTCGTTAGGAATTTAACTGATTTGCCTTTCTTTCTGGGACACTGGGTGTGTGTGTGTGTGTGTGTGTGTGTGTGTGTGTGTGTGTGTGTGTATGCGCGTGCGCGCGCGCGCAGGCAGGTGAGCGCACAAACTATCCACGCACATCCACGCTTAGGTCCAGGCAATGGGGAACTGGTTTAGACACCCGCACGTGTCTCCCCGACGGCACAGTTGTCCTCTGGCGCTCCAGGATCCCTTTGGCAGGAAGGATTAGCTAACAACCCGCCTGAGCTTACTCAGACATGCCACTGATGGGAGGACCGACCCCCATGAATGATTAATGACCCCAGCACTGGATTTCAACTTCAGGAAACCCGAGAGCAGAGAATTTCCCTGGATGCATTGCCTCGTCGGTTATTTATCTGAGAAATATACCTGACTTGCATTCTTGGAATATTTCTGACTGAAAAACGTATCTGAAGTTTTGAAAGCAAAGCTATGATACATTATTCATTAGGCGTTTTAATGAAAAGCCCATGATATTGACTCACAAGGTCAATGTACGGAAGCCAAAGTTGCTGCTGGGATAGGGCCTGATCCATTATTGAGTATTCACTTAAGATGTCTTATCTCAGTAATGAAAAGCATATCAAACCTTCCACAAACAATGTACTTAGGCTGGGACACTGGATGAAGCCACTGCGAAGAAGAGAGGGCCTATATCATCCACAAAAGTACAGGCACAGTGCCTATGACTTTCTGTGTA
Organism: Megascapheus bottae; assembly: GCF_031878675.1. Classification (NCBI taxonomy): domain Eukaryota; kingdom Metazoa; phylum Chordata; class Mammalia; order Rodentia; family Geomyidae; genus Megascapheus; species Megascapheus bottae. Next base: position 13,672,814 of record NC_143521.1, read on the forward strand.
AAGCACTGTTTATGTGGAATATCTGTTCTGTGTGTGTCTGGATTAACTGACGTAGTTTTTAGGATACTTTGCAAGTGCATTTGGGGTGTCATCACTGTGTCCACTGGAACTGTCCTCTTTCCGAGGCAGAAGATTGGAGCATAGGGTGTGCCTTTTGTGCCCTTGGGTCTGTGACAAAACTGGCAGAGTTAAAGCTACACTGGGTGCCATTGGTCACTTCTCTGTGTTGTGTCACACAGTCTAGCACTCATGATTTCTAGTGGCCAAGATTTCCTAAAATAAATCCACCTGCTTGTTTCTCTTCTTCCTGTAGAGTAGTCTTCCAGGAATGACTCTTATGGCAGATGCATTATTAGGCCCCTTTCTGAAGGAATGTGAAGTAAGACAACTCTGGGGTCATGTTTCTAGATACAGCCTCTTGTCTTTTCTTCTGAAGACTGACTCAAACTGAAACAGCCATTGTATCACAATGGCTCCTGAAAAGAGCCTAATTGTGGACTAAATCCTGTCTAGGATTGTGGAAAGTCAAGGTACTTGCTCTGACTCTAGTTTTTCAGCTTAGAGGATAGCAAGACACAGTCTTCTAGAGTCTGAGGGGGTAGGGGATGCTTTTACGGAGAGGAGACAAGAGCGCATCTGCTGTGGGAAATGCTTAAGTTTGATTAAACTCTCTGAATAAGCTGAGGCAGGCTGGTAAAGTGTCTTTTGTAGTAGGAAGAAAGCTCTCATACAAATCCTCATTTGGTGCACATGGAAAGTGGAGTAGATACTATTACATTTTTTATTTATAAGAAAGATGTCAAAAACATATTGAGATCCTTAAAAAGTACTGCAAAGGCTGACTGAGAAAACCATGGAATACCTGTCAGTGAGATGAGCTGCCAATCCCCCTCCCTCCAGCTGCATGGTGATAACACACAGTCCAAACCAATTCTCAGGCCAAGCCTGCGGTTCTCATCTTGCCAAGTCTGTGTTCAGCACATATTTGCATTTGGAGAGGCAAAATTAAAAAAATATCATTTCAGTGCTAGGTGCTGGTGGTTCAAAAACAAAATAAAAACCTCATTTCAATGTTGGACCCTGGTTCACACCTGTAATCCAGGCTACTCGAGATGCTAAGATCTGAGGATTGCTGTTCAAAGCCAGCACAGGCAGGAAAGTCCATGAGACTCATCTCCAATTAACCATCAGCAAACTAGAAGTGGAGCTCTGGCTCAAAGAGTTAGAATGCTTGGCTAGCCTTGAACAGAAAACACTCAGGCTCTTATTTACGCTCCATGACCAACACAAACAAACAAAACAAAAACAAAAAAGCAATCTCATTTCACTATCTTGGTTATTCTTGCTACCCTGGTTGCCTTACTCCTATAAGATCTGTCTTAAAGATAACACAGATCTGGTAGACAATCGTACAAAGCCTTCACTAGATACACTCTGATCACCCTCTCACAAGGGAGTCTGGATAATCTTCCCATAGCTGAAGCATACAGGTGTGCTCACAACCAATCCACCAATTTCCTAGTTCCGATTATTGGGGCCAGAAAGCAAGGCATTGAGAAGGTGCATGCTCCTGGTTACCTGCAAAGATGAAGATAATACCTCTAGAAGACTAATGGCTCCTCACCACCCCCTAACAGAACACCCCTCCCCTCAAAAGATGAAAACAAAACACACACACACACACACACACACACACACACACACACACACATACACACTATTCAACAGGTTAACCAGGCTTACCTCCTTCAGTCTTTGATGGCCCAGAAACTCTGTGACCTCAGGCTCCCATTTCTAGACTTCAGCATGTGAGTTTTCCTTCCATGTTTCCTGTCTCTCATGAGGAAATCATGGAAGTGAAATTCTTTACAATCTGGTTTCTAGATTACAAAAGCAGACACCATTATTCTACCCTCTGTCTAGAATCTAAAAAGAGGGAGGAGGCAAAGGAGGAGGAGGAGGAGGAGGAGGAGGAGGAGGAGGAGGAGGAGGAGGAGGAGGAGGAGGAGGAGGAAGAGACATGAGATAAAGAAATCAGTGCCAGGCCGTGAGTTTGGCCTAGTGATAGAGTGCTTGCCTAGCATGCACAAAGACCTGGGTTCGATTCTTGGTACCACATACTTAGAAAAGGCCAGAAGTGGTGCTGAGGTTCAAGTGGTAGAGCTCTAGTCTTGAGAAAAATCCAAGGACAGTGCTCAGGCCCTGAGCTCAAGCCCAGGACTGGCAAAAAAAAAAGAAAGAAAGAAAGAAAGAAAGAAAGAAAGAAAGAAAGAAAGAAAGAAAGAAAGAAAGAAAGAAAGAAAGAAATCTGCCTAAAGTTCCCTTCACCCAAGAGACCAGCTCTCAGCTCATAACTTTCCTCTTCCTCTGGAAGACACCAGGGCACTCAGCCTAATAATGTGCCTGAGATGCACAAGAGCCGACTATGGATGGGATGAAATGAGCAATCCAAAGTCATACAAACCAGCCCCAGGTGGTGCCTACTCTGAAGCAGGTTGCTGCAGTGCCAGGTTTCTATTCCACTGCCTTGATCCAGCCAGATCTCTGCTTCTGGAGGTGTGAACACTCTGTTGAGTTTGTCTGCTTTGTGGTTTTTGACACTGCACAATGGGAAAGCCAGGCTTCCTTCCCTCCAGTTTGATCCCAGCAAACAAAAGCTCAGGGGTTTTCAGCATGTTTTGAGAAAATAGCTTCAACCTTGATTTTAATAAAGAACTCAATTGGCCCCCTACTTCTTGGTGTTTTGCAACACTCAGAGGCTATGTCCACATAACAATAGGTACTACTTTTTGTTAACTATGTCTTGGGAATCTCCCAGTGACCTCGAATTCCCTACAATTTTAAATGGAGATCCTGTGGACTGAATGTCTGTGTTGATCCCAAATTCTTGTTGCATCACTAATCTCCAATGTGATGGTGTTTGGAAACAGGGCAATATGTAGTTACAGCAGAAGGTGGAATCCCCATAATGGGATTCATGCCTTTATAGAAAGGGATCAGGGAAAAGCCTGCTTCATCCACAACCCTGCCTGCCATAGGAAGAAATCATACAGAAGGTCCTCACCAAAACCGGGCCGTGTTAGTACCTTATCAGGTTTTGCAGTCACCTGAAATGTGAGATATATGTGTTTCCTGTTTAATATCCTCCTGTCTTTGGTATTCTTGCTATAGCTGTCTAAGCAAGGCATATGCACATTGACCTTGCAGAAGGAGTGGGAACTGACCTGTGTGGCCCTCAGTCCATGCTGGTGCCAGGATCCTCTGCTTCCTTTGGTCTGGCTTCTCTTCCCAACAGCCCAGTTGGCAGCAGCTACAGCAGCAAATAGCCTGTGGCTAAAGGAGCAGGCTGAGCAGGTTGAGAAGGGTGGGACAGGCTGGCTATGTGAAAAGAAAACAGCAAAGTAAAATGTGGTTGGAAGAGCTTAGACCTCTTCCCCTTTCTCCAGAGTCCACTGCTTTCCTCCAATGAGGCAGCCATGAGGCAGCAACCATTTGGAAACAGCCACTGATGCCCATTTTCTTCTATGTGGGTTTTGTCAAATTGTAAAACAGCCTTTGTTGCTTTTAAGGAGGTCTTCTGTGACCTGAATGAACTCATTTACTTTTTCCCTATAAGCTCCTGTGTTTTCAACTAACCTAGTGATGAGGTCTGCCTTAGCTTGTGCTGAGTCCCAAAGCATTACAGACCTCGCTTCCTCACTTTCTGTATAGGAAGACATTTGTCCTTAAAGTACTAGAAGGTCAGCCATAGAAGATAAGGTTCCCTGTGCATGTTTCACATGAGTACACATGTCTTGACTTAATCCCATGATACCTGCTCTCCCTCCAAAACAAAATCCATTCTGTCCTTTGTAACTGGTATTACTACTGCTTCACTATGCGTGTAATATCAGAGATGTTTGGGAATACAGGCAACTATGTGGTGCTTCTGAAATTTTCCATGATTTCTGCATAAGGTGTGAAATACAAAACTTTTCTTATCTATGAAGAATAATGAAGTGGAGGAGGAAGAGAGAAGGAAAGAAGGAAAGAAGAAAGAAAGGGAGGGAGGGAGGAAGGGAAGGAAGGGGAGGGAGGGAGGGAGGGAGGGAGGGAGGGAGGGAGGGAGGGAGGGAGGAAGGAAGGAAAGAAGGAAAAAAGAAGGAGGGTTAGGAGGAGGAGGTAAAAGAGGAAGGGAATGGAAGAGGAGAATGAAGGAAATGAAATAAAGGAGATGAGAAGAAGGAAAAGGGAGAGGAGAAAAAGAAAAGAAGGGAGGGAGAGGAGAGAGGAGAAGGTAGAGGAAGAAAAGAAAGAGAAAGAAGGAGAGGAGAAAAAGAGAAAGGAAGAGAGGTAAAGGAATTGTTTAAGAACAGCCATTTTGCTTTTGTTTTTTTTTCAATATTTCCCAATTATAAAATAGCTAGCTGAAAGACCCCGAGGTCAGTGTGTGGTGTCTCCTCCCTATAATCCTGGTTACTTGAGAATCTGAATTGGGAGAATGGTGGTTTAAGGCCAGCCAGGAATAAAGTTAGCAAGACCTCCTTTCAAGCAAGCTAGACATTGTGATGAATATCTCTGATCCCAGCTAGTATGGAAGCATAGGTTGGAGAATGACAGACTAATTTGGCCATGCAAAGTATCTGAAAAACAAGAATAAAGGGATGGACAAGTGGTCAAGTGTTTACCTAGAAAATATAAAGCTCTGAATTCAAAATCCAGTACTGTCACACACACACACACACACACACACACACACACACACACACACACATGCACGCACGCACGAAATCCAACAAGGCTTATCCAGTATTACATAAAATATTTGATAAATCACAGTCTATGACAACTAGAATTGAACTCTTCCACCATACTGTCTCTAAATATTCTGAAAATGAAATTCAAAATAGAGCACAGGCAGTGGCTCATGCTTATAATCCTACCTACTCCAGAAGCTAAATTCTA